>NC_134096.1:59474456-59783322 GCF_000715075.1 Nicotiana tabacum
AATTATTTACTCCTAAATTTTTTTATACTCATTGGGAGGGAGCCGTGAGCTCTTTATTGTGAAAAAATATTATTGATGAATTATTTTGACATGAGCCGTGAGCTCTTTATTGTGGAAAACTATTATTGATGATTTACTTTGGCATGAGCCGTGAGCTCTTTATTGTGGAAATATATAGTTGTTGAATTATTTTGGCAAGTTAAATTATTTGAGCACTTGAGGTGCAAATTGTGATATATTGTGATATTGATACGCATGCGGTGGTATAAGGTCTGGGTGTTGAAACGCATGCGGTGATATAAGGGTGGCTTGATACGCGTGGCTAGTAGGGGTGACTACTAGAAGTCATGTGGTGTGATAAGGGTGGCTAAAACGCGGGATGCTATTTCGAAAAAAAAAATATTTTCTTTAAATAAATTGTGAAGGCTCCCGCGGTGATATAAGGAGATGAGATATTGTGAATTTATTTATGATTTGGGACTACGAGGCGGTACCTCGGGAGTGCCCTTGTTGATATTGATTTATGGTCGTAGTTGCCTTTGATTATTATTGTGATTTTCATAAAGTTGAAGGAAATTCTGTTTTGATTTCCACGAGATATTATTTGCAATTATTTGGTGTCATTAAATTTGACATACTATTTGATTCACTTTCAATGTCATTTTATTTTACTACATTGATAAACATTTTACCATGCCATTATTTATTCTCCAGCAGGGCTTGACCTGACCTCGTCACTACTCTACCGAGGTTAGGCTTGGCACTTACTGGGTACCATTGTGGTGTACTCATACTACGCTTCTGCACATCTTTTTGTGCAGATCCAGGTACATTTTACCAGCCTAGATGTCAGTGAGTTACTTGCGCACGGAGACTTCGAGGTATATCTGCCAGCGTCCGCAAACTCCGGAATCCCCTTCTATCATTTTATGTTGCTTCCTTATATTTTATTTAGACCTTGACATATAGAGACATTGAGAATAAATTCTTAGAAGCTTGTGACTTATTTCTACCGAATTTTGGGAGTTAAAATTGTTTAAATTGTAGTTTATTTGTTTCAAATATTTATTATTATTCCGTATTGATAGACTTACTAGTCTTAGAGACTAGGTGCCATCACGACATCCTACGGAGGGAATTTAGGGTCGTGACAATTCTACTTTCTTTATTCCTCTCTTCCATTGAGCTCTTCAAACAAACTATGGATAAAACTTGATGTTTTTTAATCTCTCAGATTGTAGAAGGAAGAAAGCAAATTCAAGCCACAAAGGAGATAAGATTTATTGTTGAATCTTTCAACAATTATTTACATTAGTTACATGACCAATATATTTTATTGAGTAGCAAAATATAAATGTACAAGCTACAAAGAAGTAACATCATAAGAAGCACTTTATAAATGTACACTTCCTTTCAATCAAATAGATCCATCTTTGCGGCCTGAACCTTATAGGGTAATATATGACAATAGACCCAAAGGTTCCATTTGATTTTCCTTGTCCTTCATTTTATATACAATGTTACACAGGCCTTTTTTTTTTACTTTTCCTTTTTAATGAATTTCCTACACTAACCAGCATTGTGCTCCGCTAGTGCTCTTGGTTTCATGCAAACAAAAAAAAACATGGTTCATGGGCAAGACTATTGAGATCCCCCTTATATATGACATTACACACACCATATATTCTAAAGAACCTTAATAGAATAGTAGAAGTTAATCTATAACAATCTATAAAAACTGTATATACACAAGATAGTTTCTTTGCATTCGGAAATAATATTAATATACATCCTCGAGGTATGCAGCAAAGTGTAACGAACCAGGTATACACATGTAAGAGATGCTAACAAGTGATATATTGTATATCTTTCCCGAGAAAACCATGTCTAACAAATACAACTAATTCCTGCATAAGAGAACCACAGAAGATTTAAACTTTGCAACTCAAACAAACTACACTCCCAACTTTTAACAAGACATTGACCTTCATAGAGTAAATATTGACATTTTTAAATTTAAAACGGACCTCAGGGAAAAAGAGGAAGAACGGAATTTTTTTCGAGCAGGGCATGCGAGAGTCAAGTAATACTTTTGACCTGGATATTACGTTTAGTATAATCCTTCCTTTGGCGAGGTATGCTTTCGTCCTACCCCTTTTATATTGATGCAAAAAACTACTCACAAAACAGTGAAACACAACTTGTTCAACCAAATTAAACTAATTGAACTCTATTTACTTAAGACATAATCACGCATTAGGAAAGTTAACTACCAAAAAGTAACATAAAATAATTTGTTCAACAAGATAGTCCTTAATGTCAAATGACTAAACATCTATACTGAATTCAACTTGTTAAGAGTAGTGATTCACAAGTTTCAATATGCTAGGTATTGTTTACCATCAAACCTGGAAAAGCTTCCACCGTGATGAATCTGTCTCCCATGCCACAAGGAGGGAGGGCCAAAACAGGAACAAATATATATGTAAAGAATGTTCATTTCCATGAGGTCAAAGTAGCGTCAAATCAATGTCACTGTAGAGCCAGCCAACAAATCTAGAATAAGAGAAGAATGTTTTCGATCAATGTGCACTGGTTGGAGGAAAGTTTTTAAATTGAGATGAATGCGTATATTAAAATATTTCGGGTAGTTTTTTCTCAAAAAAGCATTTCTGGCAGTTATATTTTGGATGATAGAGCTTCTCGGATAAAAAATGAAATTTTGGTCATCGGGTTCATTCTAACTCCTTACTTGGCTAATAATCAAGAGGTTTCCTCAACATAAATAACTAAAGGTTAGAGACAGAAATTCAGGTTGGAAGGCTCAAACGCTTTTTTGATTCCTCCAAAAGCAAAGCCGGCACTCGACCATGTCCCTAAACATCAAGCTCTGCGTTGGAAAAATGAAAGACAAATGCTCGGCAAATTATCCTTGTTTCAATATTCTCCAAAGTCACACGCCTATGAAAAGATTCTACCAATCCATGGACCAACTTGATTTTGAATCTCCAAAGAGATCAATCAACGCGACCGAAAAATAAGAAAGCAGAAAGCAAAAGCAAAAAAATAAAAATTGCACAAGGAAGGAAAAAAGAGACCGGCGAACCTAACAATAATAGAATATATTGGATCTCTTTTTCGTTTTCTTACTTCAGCAAGAAGATACCAGATTCTTGAGAGAATAATTGGTAAGTCTAAGCTTGTCCGCTTTTCTACTTCTGATGTTGCGCTTACGAAGTGGTATGGTATCAATAGGTGGAACCAATCAGATCCTTGCAAGGGTTAGATAAAGGAGCTATTGTAGCTTGTCTTTTGATGGCAATGAATTTTAACAATTCTTCTCCTTGTGATCACTTGATCAATTGGTCTCTTAAAATATTCAGCCTCTTAGAATCTGCGTGGCCATTTGAAAAAATATTTATACTTGTAGAGTTCTCAAAACGATTTTAATTTCTGTAGGAATTACTCAGAGTAGATCAGAGACACAACAACAAAAGCAAAAAAATTAATATTTGTTGAGAGAGAAAGCAATGCATTGAGGAAGTGTCAGCAGATTTATTTAAACAGACAAAATGCACGAGAAATAAAAAGAATTTAAAGCACCACAATAAACTCTGCAACATATGATGCAAACACGTCCCTCATATGATCCTAATAGGAATTTATGATCCTGAAAAAATATTATTTTATTGTTGGTCAACACTATTACAAATACGTCCCTTTGAGAACATCAGATTATATTTGGAAGGATACATAGAAGACTATTACAAACACAATCATCTAGGTAAAGAAGCATGCGGCTTGCCTGCCAACACAAGCTTATATCCAAATTGCAGGGTTCAAGTCCCTCTATCTTTATCTTCAAAAAGAATATTTCGTTCACTAAATATTTATCCACTGCGCCTTTTCTAGCCAAGACATTCACCTTTCTAAGTCAATTATTAATGGTGACTCACCAGGTATGCTAGGGGTTTGACGTTGCAGTACGAAAGTGATTTTCTCAAGCGTCCTACTACATTCTATTTATTCTCCTGTGTCAATTTGGGGTACGGTCATTCACTGGGAAGATTGTCTGTAATAATTTGTAGGGGTGCTTCTATTAAAAGACCAGAATAAAGGAAAACTTGAAACAAATGAAAAAGAATGGAGTTGGCTAAACTTAGACTATCGGTAAGTCTTGACAAGAAAATTGGGGCCCGAGGCCATGCAGATGCAAAATGATCAGTAAGAGGAAAACAGTGGCTATTAAAAAGTTCCCCATCTTGTTGAATAAGACAACAATAGCGACAATAAATAAAGCCAAGGAAAAATCCACTCTAAAAGCTAGTTATCATTCATCTAAAGAATCTGATGTAGTTCGCGAGAATCATGTAGTTCATTTCGGAATGAAATGCAATTTAGTCATCCGCTTGAACCTCCAAGAAAAAGTTGGGAGTCACCATCAGCTCAATTGAGAGCTCCAAATAAGAGAAGCGAAGCAGACTCTCATCCCTAGAATAAGTCTATTCATATATATGCATATGATGATTTCAGCATTTCAGATTGCCAAAGTTTACTCAAAACTGGAAAGCTGTTTTCACAGAATAACTAATCAAAGAGGAGTGTCACTCCAGTTGCTTCAAAAGCTTCTAGACTCCACAGCAGATAATATATATTGAACAAGCTATAAAGAACAAAAATACAGAACTAAAAACTACTTAACGAAGATTTTTCTGAGAGAAAAATCAAGATTCAACATACCAATTTCAAGGAAATAAACACGAAGAAACTAAAATTTAGAGTGCAATTGCTTAGTTAAGTCAATAATATTTAGCAATTGGCTAAGGGCACATCCATAAAATTAGGCAAACCATCCTATTAAAGTAATTCATCTGCAACCATTATCTGAAAGCTATAACTTTGCACAACAACATCAAACAAGAGTCAGAGAATAATTCAGAAAGCAACCAAAAAGACAACAACCTGTTCAAAGAGCTATCTTTTGAGAATCTCATTCACCGGACACCGTTGTAAACAAAAACACAGACACTCTGAGGGTGGAATAGTGTTAATATCCTGTCTATACAATTGTTATTCTCACTGTTATTTACCTATTAACCATGGGAGAATCGATGGAAAGAGAAGAAAGTATGGCTAGTCGGCCACTGCCCAAGAACAAACTAAATTTACATTAAAGGGCATAGGGCGCCGCAGTTAATTAAAAAACTAAAGTGCATAAATGTAATTCACATCAACCCAAATGATAAGCTCTCAGGTTCTAACGAATGAAATATTAGAAAATCCTCGCAAAATGCATATAATCAATAACGATCCCCCCCCCCCTTAAATAAAAAAAGAAAAAAGTAGAACAAATAAATAAGAAGGAATAACAGAAAGTTATGAACTGAATTAATCGCATGTGGTTTTCAGAATATCTTTCAAGATTTAGTTAATATTAATTCCAAAAAAATGTTCACTTCATGGATGTGGTTGTTTTTAGTGTTTTACTTGGTATAATGTGGACACAGCGTTGGTACTTCAATCTTCACGTGTTATCTAATACTGCTACACAGGCGAACACATTATGTAACTTCCATTCCGAATCTTAGTTTCTAAACCTTCAAGTTGAGATGCTGTAGTCAGATTAATTTCTTATATACTGGAAGGCACAGTAAGACCAAGCGAAATGCATCTTTTTATGGGTGTTAATACTGCATTGTCCTCTTAGATTAATATCTTATATACTTCAATGCTCAAACTCATACCTAAAATATTTTCCAATAAACCAATAGCAAAGAGTTAAAATGAGTTCTCTATAAGTAAAACTTCTGTGCTCTCTTGTCATCTATATGGAATGGCTGAGCCAATTCTTCGAGGTTTTGTTCTCACTATACTTGTGTATGTATCTTCACTCTGTTCTATATTTGTCTTCCTACCAGGAGAAGTTCTTCACAACTTTATGTTTTCTTCTACAGTGATAGCGACCTAATAAATGATCTGCGCATTAACATACTGCTTTGCTAACAGCTCTGTGAGAGAATATTGTCACGCAAATGTGTAGCAAACAACAAAACTATCTCTGTTTGGATACTTTATCGAAAAAGCTTATTAAACTTGCAACACTAAGCAACTTTGGGAAAGTAGGCTTTCTATTTTCTAATTTTGCAGTGGTTTCTCCGATTGGTGGAAACTGGATAAACTCGCCTATAGAAGCCAGTTAAACGGCAACCTTTGAGAGCAAATAATAGGGAATTCCAAGTATACCATTTTTATCGTCCTACTCTGAAATTGAAAGTTTCCTCCCAATCTCTCCCCAGATCATATTTTTTCCATAAGATATTTTACTTCATTCATCATCCATATTCTTAGCATACAGGGAAGGCAAATCCAATAGCAATAAAGAACACGGTCTCAAGATTCAATATTCTAATAAAAATAAATTTTGATAATTTTAAATTCTGAATCAATAGCTATCCAAGGTCAGAATCAATTTAAAATTCCACTGCCCAATGAAACCTATCAGGAAAACCTATACAAGATACAAGAATCACATAAAAATTAGACCTAAAAACAAAACAAAAAAAAAAGGCAACAATTGAGAAAAATTACCTGGCAGCCGCTTTGGTTACCTGACATTCTCCTTATTCATTTCTCACGCTGATTAAAAACTCCCAAGACAGGATACAAGCAACTGCTCTTAGTGAAATACTGTTAGCACCATCAAGCTATCTGACACATCCACAATTGCAACGTTTAATATGTACAACAATTATATGATGTTAATATAATTCAGACCAGCTTTAGCACTTCTAAATAAAGAAACTTTCAGGCACACACCTGGAGACTAAAACAGCCAATACAATCATAATTTATGTCAAGCACCTTTTATGAAATTAAGAAACAATAATTTCAAAGATTATCAAAAATAGTGTGTAAAATTTCTCCTCTTAACAGGATACGGTCTTATAGTACTTCAAGTTAAATTAGCCTATGACCCTCTTGGTGTAATTCAGATTTTTTTAAGTCCCACTAAGCCGCAAAAATATGGAAAAAACTCGGTATAAGAATGAAACCAACCACTTTCTTATGATGCTAGAAAAACAGAAGATGCAGAATCATAACCGATTCAGCGATCTAAAATTGATTAATTTAACGCAATATCAAAGGCATATAATTTGTAGGCCCACAACTTCTAACGAAAATGGACATAAGACCCTTCCCGTTTTACTAATAACACAATGTTATTGTAATCTGGTTAAGGGTCAATTAAAAATCCTTATAGCTTCTTCAGTCATGCCATTGCGGGTCAATGCCTTAGTACCTCTGTATTGAGTCGTCGTATTCCTATTCAATCTCATCGTATTGCAAGGAAAAAATAATTATTATTTATTGCTACTTTTAATAATTTACATTAAAGTAATAATATTCCACCTATTATTTACTCCCAAAAAAAATCAGTTTCAAAATTTTTTCTTGCAATAAATGGATAAATTCATGCAAAAAATGAACAATCTAATTTCTAAATTTCAAGTTTACGCTCATGGTAGTGCTAAGGACAGAGGAGTATCAATGTGATGCTATCATAGCCATCTCTAAAAGAACATACCAGATTTTCCGAAAGAACATTTTATCAAACACTTTATAAGTGTCAATACCATTCTTTCATCCTTTTAATTAATTTAATACCAATTGTGTTGCCGTTCACCAATCAACGTCTGAGCATAAAAAAAACATAACATCACAATCATCCGAAAAGTCACCATCACCACCAAAATAACAATACAGTAAGTACATAAAATACATTACATAGAGTGCACATCCATACATTACACTTACTTGGGCATATACAAACAGACTCATCACAAGTACCCATTTGAAGTACGGTGCTTGTTCATATGCATTCAATGATTTCCATAAAACCCATCCGAAGTACATAAAATACATTACATAGAGTGCACATCCATACATTACACTTACTTGGGCATATACAAACAGACTCATCACAAGTACCCATTTGAAGTACGGTGCTTGTTCATATGCATTCAATGATTTCCATAAAACCCATCCGAAGCGAACTAAGCAATAAACTACTCTTCAGTATCTCTGAGTCTCCAATCAATGGTACCTTTAACAACTAATCAATATTCGGAGACGACAAGCAAAAACAATTAAAATTCGATGTTTGAAACCCTAAAATTCATCTAAATGTTATATTAATATGAAGAGCTTCAAGGTCGTATTTGCTATTTGCAGAAAGACATCGGAATCAGATGAAAAATAAGAGGACGATGAAACAAGCACTTTGCTTATTCCTCCGCCTCTTAGGGCTGTTTTGCGAAGACAGAGCAGAAGGGAAGATGAGAACTAAGAAAGAGCGGATGAGGTCATGACTCATGAGAAACACGAGACACTCGGGTGCTTCGGCAGACGAAAATGTTGACCAGCAACGGAGAGAAACAGAGAGCAAATGATGGAGGGCTGGTCGGCCACCGCCCAAGAGCAAAACAATTTTACATAAATGGGCCTAAGAAAATGTGGGTAATAAGAAAACCCAAGGGTATAAATGTAATTACACCCGAAAGCAGGACGCCGAAGAGAAGCTTCACTCCCGCTTCTAAATAGTACTAGTGAGGAATGGCCCGTCCTGAGCCCGGGCCCGAACCTGATAACTTCTAGTATGTCGTATGGTTAATCTGTAAAATTAAAATGTATGAGTTTCAGGTAATCATTCTGAAGCTTTGTTATTTGAGGTATCGTCCCGATTGGCTCATTGGAGAGATCTTGTGAGGAGCTTAAAATGTACATGAAGTTTGGTCCGTGATGTAAAATTAGTGTCTTATTAAACTTACCCATTTGGGTAGCAATATCGTCTGCGACATTAAGTTTGTTTTTCCATAATATTTCCAAGCTTTTTAACAGATTGAATTATTTTGATAAACTCTATTTCACTTGCACATCTAAATATACAAAGCAAAACCAAGCTGAAATTTTTTAGATTTCATGTTTCAAATATCTTTTCAACAGTAACATTTTCTTGACCTGAATTATTTGATTTCTCACCTCAAAACTGCAGGGCAACCAGCAACGTATATTGGCTAATTTAGAAAAGAATTTAGTCAATTGAACTATGTGACAATTATCTTCTTCTGATGCTATTAAGTCCTTTCTTTCTCTCTCTTGTATGTGCACATGTTGATTGAGAATATGTATGTTGGATTTTTCTATTTATTGTCAATTTCAGTAGAAATAGACTTTACACGAGTACAATAGCTTTTTTGTATGTTTACTGAGTTATAACTTAAAGGTGCACCTCTGGCCCAAATCAAGTTTGCATTTGGCAGTAAACCAAGGAAACCTAAACAATGACACCATGGGTTGTGAAAGCTCTTTAGCCGAGACTATTTCAAGCTTTTTATCTCAATGGCATCTCAACAAGGGTAGAATATTTTTCTAAAGTATAATGAATGCTCATAAATGACTAATAAAGTCTCTTATTCTCACTAACATACCTTTACAGAGATTATTTCATACATTTCTGCAGAGGTAATTTCAAGAAATTTCTCTCCTAATTGGCTTGATAAGGTTGCAACAACTGTTCCACTGCAATCTGCAATTATACAACAAAGCAGCCCCTGATATGCAAGTTATTGTGTGTTATTTGATTTGCATAAAGTGAATGAGAGAAGAAAACATTTGGACTTGAAGATGTTACATTAACAGATATTAGCGAGCTTGGAATTGAAATTTTGATACCTGGGTATTAACATCACACGTCTATTGCAGCTTGCACAATGAACAATTCTCCTTACACCGGTTCTGTATTATTGCCCGCAGTGGGAACATAATAGTTCATAGAGCTCTTGGTCTGTAGCCGGTAGCAACATTTTACCTCCGATGCAAAAGAGTTGTATCTGTGAAGGGGGATAGAAGTAGATTTATTGAGTTGTAACTGTAACCCTAAAATACCCCACATATATTTGCATGTATGTAATACATACAGTAGACTGCGGCTGAATCTTTGTGATTGGGTGATAAAGCTGTTTGCGGAGAACTTGTCCATCTGTACCTTGCCATTATATCTTCCTTGTCTCCAACACTGTACATGTATATGACTTTTAGAAACCAATAAAACACCATGTATATTTAGAATGAGGTAAGATCGTTGTATGGAGTTCAGGATACATATGGTCAAATTGTTATTTAACTGAAAATGCGAGTTTGAACTTATAGCTTGCTAATTGTATGTCTTTCCGCATATGTTTCATTCACATGAACTAACTAATGAAATATAAAACTCGATTACATTAATATTTATTTCATACCAGTTCATAAGTTCTCCAACTTAGGAATATGGTGAATTTATCAGTATGACCGAGTTGTACCTTGCCGACAATAATAATCCTATATTGTTTAAATTTTGTTAGTAAAGAATTCATAGCAGTTCTCTACGGGTACAAAGAAAGCTCTATTCTTTCCATACCGGCATAGTTGGTTCGTGCAACTCGTTTTGCTACAATTACTGGATATTCAGCAGCCTGTGCAGCTAGGGTGCTTCCGACAATCTGAGCGAAGTCCTCCCATTACATCAAGATCGTAGGCTGCTTACTCCAAGAAAAGGAATAGAGAATAAGTGGCACTGTGCAAAAACGCCGACATAATTCTAATAATGTCACCAAGAAGAACAAAGAAATGATGTAAATATACAATTAACCGAGCCAGTTCGGTAAAACCATCTAGTTACACATGACGCATGCCCCAACAAATGTTGTGTCAATTTTATAATTGCAGTGCAGTCAGCCTCACAATATTTTTCTATGCAATGCTACTTTTGTGTAGATTAAATATGCAATAGCAACAAGGGATACTGAACTGGCAATATGGATTCAATTAGCTACTATGTGAGGTTGGTATTTTTAATATAGTCATGGCTAAACTATGTATATTGCCCCATCTTAAGAGATAGGGATCTATCTATTTCTCATCCCATTCTTTAATTTCTTCAAATTAGCACCATTGCTTTGGATAGCCCTGTCAGTCAGATATTCAATTTTCTTTGGAGACACAAACAGTTTTAAATAATCTATGCAGTCGGTGTTTAATAAATATAAAGGTCTTATATTAACTATATGGATTCTTAGGACGGGTTCCACGTGGGATTAGATATTGAAGGTTCTTCCCAAGCATTTTGCATATGGAATCTATATTGTCGGAAAGGTTCTCTCTAACCCGGGCAACCTTTCTTCTTATAGATTTACAGAATGGAGTTTACCTTCAATGATGTATTCTACATACCAATCGACGGAATGAAGAATTGATTGACGGTAAGAGAAGATAGAGACTTCTGGTTTACTAAATAACATGTGGAGCTCCCAACCTCATGGGTCATACTTTTAAGTACATGGAACTAAAGAATCAATAAGTTTAACAGAGTTTTTTGAGCAAGAAGGACATTGTTTCGGAATTTAGCTGTAGTAATCTATATTTTATATTTCAAGTGAGGCATAAGTCATCAATAGAATATTGAGAAAATGACTTGAATATCGAGAAAATGACTTAGTTGCAACAAATCTTCAAAAACTTCGATCACTGGAAGCACAAAATTGTCTAACCTTTGCTGTCACTTTCTTGCATCTAGTAAATCTACTTTGATCCAGTAAGTGACATAACTATGTTTGTATTACCTGGTCCAAGAGCAAAGAAAAAAAGAATGAATCCTAATTTGGAATTAGAACCTACCTGTTCTCATAGGCTTTAAGACCAAACGTTGGAAACATGCAAATCCTCAGTCATCCCCAGCAGTGAAAAACCATTGGAAGAAACCCCATAGGAAGCCGAAGGTTAGAACTTTCCCAGAGCTTTTACTTGTTTCCTGTAGCGATCGATTAGAAAGAAACGATAAAATTGTAATCATACCATTTGTATTAATGCTGACAAAATTTACTAATTAGGTAATATTCTTTCTTTTATAGCTTAGCTCCTTGTGGCATGTGGAAGTTGTTGATAAGGTGAGCAATTGCAGTGCCCCACTTGGATATGTCAGTTTGAAGTCTAAGATCATAATATGAAACATAATTTTGCATTATCAGATACAATTTAGAATAATAAAATAAGAATGAATATATCAAGTGTCAACATGTCATCCAAGTACCATATACACAAAGCTCTAGTGTGTTTATCTATGTCTTAAACAAATCTTAAGGTCGATTACACCCTAGAGTAGTGTCATTTAACCAAAAAACAAAAATATAACTTTATAACGGAAAAATTAAAAGTGATATCTCCAGAATACTAAATCTTGCGAACAACTTTTATCTTTTGTAGAGTAGTGTCATTTAACCAAAAAACAAAAATATAACTTTATAACGGAAAAATTAAAAGTGATATCTCCAGAATACTAAATCTTGCGAACAACTTTTATCTTTTGCGAGGAAATTTATGACGCATATGCATTACACATATCCTGAGATAGGAACATACCTTACGAAGAGGAACCATTAAAAAAAAGCCCAAGAAAGCTAACAACAAAAAAGAAATCCTATCATCCATCCCAAAGAGGGGTTCTTAATATTAGCTGCATTATTAGCTTCAACTGTCTGTTCGGCAACAACTTCATTCATGCCAAACAGATAGCTCCCGAAACCTCCTGCTCATCCAAAGTAACATGAACAAAAATCAAGTATGAGTAATTGAATTTGAGATGCTACTATCATTCTTAAAAAGAAATATGGAAACAGTTACACATCTTTTCAAATAAAGGCATGGAAGAAAAATGGTGAAGAATAAGACGTAGAGAGGGGATACATTCTTATGTTTTCCGAAAGCAGGACTACGAAGATTCCTCTCTCACTGCAGCTCGTTGTCCCTTTTTATACTCCTGTTATTTCAAAATGTATTTTACAAGTTAAGAAAACAACAAACTATCTGGATATTAATAGCGGACGACCATCGTAATGGACCCAAAATAAATGCATCCATCAAGAATGAAATGCATGGAGTAAAAAGAATGTAGCTACTATCATCATATTTCCTCTATGATTTTATAAAGTATAGATACTAACCACTTAAAATATCATTCTGGCACATTAGCCGAAACATAAGTGACCAAGAATCATTGCTCATTTCAAATGCAAGTGCAACAGTTAATATAAAGAGATGCACATTTTGGTTCACTTGACTCTTCTGTCTTGAGTAACATTATGAGAAACTTAGCCATATGGTTCGATTTAAGGCATACCCCTCTTTTTTGGCGGCAACCAGCTTAGTAGAATCTCTATTCTCAAAATAGAATAACGTTTTTTTGGTACAGTGCACAAATCATGTGTGTGCATTCATTGGCATGTGAAACTCGATTACAAGGAATATTGGAGAGTGAAGATTACTATAACAAACTTCAATTACCGAATGAATTATACACAATGGAACTTATACACAATGAAACTTAGTTGTCCAACATCTAAACTTCGATTTAATTACTAGTCACTGACTCCTTATGGAGCAATTAGTAAGTCCTCAATCTGATTGTAAACACTCTGACATTTAGTTGCTATTATTTCATTTGTGAATCAGATAAATTAGCAGTTTCCCTGTCCGGCTGATTATATTATCGCTATAGCTTGAGTAAGAGCTTAAGTTTCCTCGTAAAGAATGAATTCACACACATATCTATCAACTCCCTTTGTATAACATTTAAACTTTTCCTAAGTAAGAGCTTAAGTTCCCTCTTTATTCAATTTGAATCTCCCTTTAAACATAGTCGTTATCATATATTCTGGACTTTCCAGAGCACGAACTCAATTCTGATTCCTTATAGTATCAGACTTTCGTCTAATCTAAATTTCATATCACGCGTCATAACTTCTGCTAATAAGATGCAAAACTCTATCCAAACTCATGTACAGCTAGACAGAACAGCCATATCAATATCTGTATATATGTGGTCTGTATTTATTTTTTTTATTTTTTTGTGAGGTCGAAGGAAATTGATCTTTGTCTAGTGCGATATATATAGCTATAATTTAAAAGAATTTCTAGTGGAAGGGGTACAACTTCCTTCCTATAGCAATGTAAGGAATATAAAAGGTTTTTTTTTCCTGTTGTTCTTTCTATTCCTGCGATTCATATGGTACTTTATCTTATAATCATGTTAACTTTTATTCATGACTGATTTAACTTTCGTTTATCATTAAGACTACAAGGATCTAAAAAGGAGCCTAAAATTGGATTAAGAAAAATAGAGATGGAAGTAAATGTTAAAAATGTCTAGAGGAGCTTTTTAAAAACTCTTTACGAAATCCATAAGCAGGTCGGTTAGATCTAAAAGAGGAGGTGAAAGACGAAGGCTAGAGTACTGACAGTTGATGTTATATTTATTCTCAAATACAGAGCTTCCTTCTTACACTTGGAGAACTTGTGAACCATCAATTTGCTTTACAGTTCTTTCCTGCACTCCATCTGCAGGAGGTTGTCTTTTCATAGCTTTCGACCACTATGGATTGTGTCGTAAGCAATAGCAAAATACAAGCTTAATAACCAGGAGATTCCTCCAAAGATATTAAAATCTAGCCTAAATCAACTACAAAAGAATTATATTTAAGTAGTCAACCAAATAATGTGAATATAGTGAAGTTACAATGAATTCTCTGACTGAATCAAAAGAGCAGAATGAGCACAGATGATGCACACAATCCGCCCAACAACGGTTAGTGGTGGAGTCAGAATTTTGAATAAGGGGATTCAAAAAAATGTAAGAATGTCATAAATAAGATACGAACCTATGTCAAGGAGGCTCAATAGTTGGTATATACAAAGAAATTTGTTTTTACCCTTTTTTCAAGATGTAACTTTCCACCAGAGGGGATTCAATTGAACCCCTTCACCAAAGGTAGCTACACCCCTGAGTGGGAGTAACCATTGCGCAAGACCAGGGTAAGCGCATGAAATTTCAACAAGGTCGAATTCAAATCCAATTCTCTCTTGGACGGTAACTACTCTGAATATTTCAGCAAAATGGGTCTCTATTTCCAAAATCAAATATAAGAAATTTCTATAATTAAATTACAATGCATCCTCTGAGGCTCTGACTAAATCAACGGAACAACATGGATGCAGATGATTCATAGAACAGTAAATTAGTTCACAAATCAACCATTAGGTAGTGGGTAAAAGTTGTCGAGCCTGCTGCGGTCCATTAACGCAGCCACACAAATCTAAAGAATGAGATGAAATACGAAGAGTACTCACCTTTCAGCCACCAAACAGAAAGATAGCAGCAAAATGAAGCTACAAAAACAAGGAGGAAACCCAAGCAAAACAGAGAGATTTATTGGGTGATCACAGCTAACCAGTGCGGTAAACTGTCCGATATAACGTTGAGGTTAAAGAGCAAATATGCAGAAGCAAGGGGCACCAAAGTAAACAGATTTCAAGCATAACGTTAATTGTAGATAACCACCAAAAACGCAGGTGGTGCAGAGCGAGAAGAACATGTCACAGCGCCAAAAGCAAGAACCAGTTTATCTTCCACGTCAGAAACGAAGGAGACGACAAAAAGGCGCGCGTACCCAAGAGAGAGGAACATAGTGCGGAGGGAAAGGAAAAGAATTGAGCGATTTCGCGTCCATAAAATCGGCTTGTAAAATATGACAGAAGACCAAAATAACCCCCGATTTTGATACAAAAAAGGGAGTTTGTTGTAATTGCAGAAGCAGGACGACGAAGAGCACCTCAACTCCAGCTTCTAAATAAGTAGAATACTAGTATGGATAGTGCAGAGCTAGAATTTTATTATGGATTAAACTCAAAAGTTTTGGTTCAAATATTATATTCTTTTCGATAATTTATTAAATATATATAAAATATTATTTTAGAACTCCAATAAATTAAAATGATTGAAATTTTTAACTCATAAGTTTTAAATTTTGGTTGTGGATGTGAGCAGGGGTATCAATGGATATTCAAAAACTGACTAAACCGATCGATCCGTACCGCACTGAACTGATTTTTAGGTTGTTTTTTTTTAAAGAAACCGTAGGTTTTTATATAAATCTATAACCGCACCGATAATTAGGGTAGGTTTTTTATTTATGAAAATAAACCGAAAAAATACCGAACCGTACCGAATAAATTTTACATGTGGAAAATATATTTATATAGTAAGTTTAAAAATAATAATGCATTAAATTTTTCTTTGGACCTTGGAATTATGAAAATTGTTACAAGCCAACAAGTAATTAAACTCAAAATGCTAATTCCTAAAACCTATTATGCTACTTCTACTTAAACTAAGTTATTTCAAGTATTTTCATTAGCAAGACACAAAGTATTCTAACGATTATAAGTAGCAAACTACAATGTATTGAATATGTTTCATTTCATATAATTTAGATTTGTCTTTTTGAATATTTAATATTCTATAGACTTTATTCTTGATTCCCAACTTGGTTATATCTTTCCACTCGTGTGATTTGTATTTTTTTTTGCCTTTGCTTGGTTTCTTTTTCGTTGTTTGTAGAATAGTTGATGGATCTATACTCTAGCCATCTTTCATTTTTTAAATTCATCACCCTTTAAACAGTAAAAATGTCTAGAGAGTTTTGCTAAGTCCTATAAAAGAACATATGTTATTTCATTCTACTTCTACTGGTGAATTTTACATGATATTTAAAAAAAATCCGAAAATTAACTTAACCGTACCGATACCGAAGAGAAACCGGCATGATTGGGACGGTTTCGAAAATTCTAATTTTGATTATACATAATAGAATAACCGAAAAATTGGTATGGTACAAATTTTATAAAATAACCGCTGAACGGAACCATTGACACCCCTAGCTGTGAGTATGCTAAACATTTGAGATTTTTTTATAAATGAACTCTTGTATGAGAGTCTATCACCAAATAGCATGAGTAAATTTTTATTTAACTTGTATATATTTATTTAAAATAATTGTGCATAGGTTCTCTGAAAATTTTATCTTCCGTTTAGAACAATACCATTTATGATTTTGACACATATAATTAGCATTAATATAAGAATAATTTAACTAACTAATCTCTTATATCTTCATTTTGGGACTTATAAATTTTATTTTTAAGCAAATCAATGGATATGTGCATTTCTTCATTGAATTTTACGATTCATCCTCAAACGATTGCAAGCTGAAAGAAAATGAGTAACAGGACAAGCATTTTAAATTTTTCCATATTCAAAATAGGTAGAGAACTCTATAGCAGCTACTGTGGATTTCCTTTGTCGTTTGAATATTTTTATAATACAAATCCTAGCATTGGAACATAGCAGGAACTTGTTTGCTTACTAATTAAACTGAAAATATAAATGAAGCTCAGACACTCACCTGGCCAGAGAAAGTAATATAGTTACTGTAAATGACCACATGTTTCAAGGAAGCCTTAAAAAGTGAAGGTGAAAATTTGAGTTAATTAAAAGGTTTTTCAAGTTTATCTAGTATAAAACCAACCACATTTAAATTATACGTTGATATTTCAATGAAACTAAGCATCTATTATAAAAAATATATTCACTAAATAATCTTATTATTATTTAATTCTTGCGTTATAATCCTCGTAGTATAATTTGGATATAATTTTTGCGTGGACCAAACGATCCCTAAAATAAAACTTTTTTATAATCCCATGAGCAACAGTGGAATAAACCTATATAGTGAGGTATTTATCTAGAGTTTAGTTTTTAATCTTTTGAATGTTAATCTAATGAGGTCCTTTGCTGATCATGGTGTAAGGGCACATTTTCCAAAGTTTTCTTTTTGCTAATTGAGAATCCGGCAAAGGCAATTTTTTCAAATAAGGATACTTTTTCTTCATTTCTTCGTCGGCTCCCAAGTAGCCTCTTTAACTTGTTGGTTTCGCCGTAACTTTCACGAAGACAATTTTTTTATTTCTCAACTTCAAGACTTGCCTATCAAGAATGGCAACTGAAATTTCTTCATAAACATAATATTTATTTTTATTTTATGTATATTTACTATACGCTGACTCCCATAAAATAAAAAAATCTAATAAATATATATTACGTATATTTATTTTAGTAATAAAATTTATTTTACTCTCAGCAATGATTTTACGTATATTTATTTTATGTCAACGTATAGTAAATATTATGTATATAATAAAAAATCTAGATACCATTTGAGGTTATCTAGATAAAAATCATTGCAAATAAAAATTAACGGTATATAACATTTCTTAGTAAAATATATATTTTACGTATAGTAAATAGATAAATAGTAAATAAATTCTATGTATATTTATTATTTGCTATCTAGATAAATCTGTCATCTTAATTTCTTTCGGTAAACAAGAAAATAAAGGGAACAGATATTTTGTCAGATCTTAGATTTTTATTAAAAAATAAAATGTGTTTAGTGTTATGACTAAAAGTGTACCACTTTGTTAAAGTAAATGGACTATTAGTGCTCCATGTAAAAAAATATGTATGACTTTGAGTCTAAAACTAAAGATAATATATGTTTTTGGGCTTTTTTTTCAGTGTTATGATTAAAAGTATACCACTTTATTAAAGTAAATGTACTATTAGTGCTTTATATAAAAAAATATGTATGACTTTGATTCTAAAGTAAAAAATGACGTATTGTTTTGGTCTTTTCTTCGTGGTATTCCCTCGAATAAGAAGTAGGAATAAGTAAAATATGGTTGGCGGTTGCCTCTCATCTTTCTTATCTCTAAGGATTTGCTATAGAATATAAAGTGCAAAGTGTTTTCTTTGTTTAACCTAGGCAGCTAGGCTCATGAGTCGTGTCATGATTCATGAT
Organism: Nicotiana tabacum; assembly: GCF_000715075.1. NCBI lineage: Eukaryota > Viridiplantae > Streptophyta > Magnoliopsida > Solanales > Solanaceae > Nicotiana > Nicotiana tabacum. The sequence goes on from NC_134096.1 coordinate 59,493,245, forward strand.
GATTAACATGGGCAACAATCAACGTAATCTAACCCAAATTTTGCAAGGTGACTACGCCAACGTACGGCTCTATAAATATTTTTTCGAACTTATTGTTCTTAAAAATTATAAATTAAAGTTAGAATTAATATGTCATTTGACTATTGTTAGCTGATAAAATTTTATATCCGACACGTGTTTTACATTGTTGATTTGGTATAAATATTAAAGTATTAATTATCATTGTTTGCTTCTTGCTTTTGAGTTATAAACAGGTGTCTCACGCATATGAATTGGATTTTGTTATTCTATGTCAACCTATTGAATGCTCACCAGTCACCTCCTCTTTAAAGTTTAAACAACTCGTATATAGAAATTGTGTAAAAATAAATTAAAGATTATAGACGTTAAGAAATACATGAGATGTATCACGAGTTGCAAGCTACTTGTATTTCCCATCATTGGAATTAAGCTAATTATAATCAGCTTAGTATTTTCGAGTATTGAAACACGATAATCATGCATATAAAATAATCGGAATACTGTTTATGAGATTTCGTGTAATTCCCTCAATCCAAGATGTGATTTCAGAACGTTTTCCTTCATTCAAATGATAGATTTACGTTTTCTTATGCTCGGTTTGTGCCCCTAGTTACTTAAAAAAAATAGTATGGGCCCTGAAATTAAAAAGAGAATTTGATGTCTTAGCCCATGTCAGAAGATTCATGATTTTCGTGACACGAATTTTACTCTAGGATCGAAATAAAATATAAATTATAAAAGACTTCTTATTTGTAATTGAATTCACTAATCATTATTTCTTTTTCACAATATTCGATTAGCAAATCTAACATTGGCGGCGGGGAGGGGGTTGTCTCAATAGTGATAACCCTTTCACTCTTCAAAGAAATGATACATGTATCGAATGTTCATACGAAAAAGTTGACTCTTGCGTCTGGAACTTAGGGTATCGCTCCGAGAAATCCTTTCTTTCTCGTCCACTCAAGGGATGCGGATACACCTACGCGAATTACAGATGATAATGACAAGAATAGTAGGGAAGTTAACAATATGTAGAGTATGAATAAGGTAAATTTGTTTTTTGGGGCCTCGCCATCTGAACTAACTCTGAACAAACAATGTATCTATCTGATTTTGTTATTATTTTAGTGTTATCTGCACTCAGCTAGTAAGTAGAGATATGGAGAGAGGGAAAAACTTTGTTACAGTCCTTTCTTTGATTTCTTTTATGAACTCCACTGGTCGTTGATGAATTATAGGGGCTTCTCGTAATATATAAATGAAATTTTATATCCTGCCTTATGATGGTTTCAGGTCCCAATTCAACATATTTTCGTTTTTTGCTCCTGCTTAGCAGCAAACCAGTATTTTGTATTAAGTTTCTGAAATTGGTGGAGAAATGAGCTATTACTTCTTTATATAATCTTAAGTTTTATCGGATGTCCCCGAAGGAACTCTTTATATGATCTTAAGTAATTTTTACTTTATGAGCTATTAAGGTTAAGTTAAGCTCAACATTCGTTTTCAACATTTCATTAATCAAAGATCTGAAGTGAGTTCAAAGTGTTGGCCTCAAGCATCAGAACCCCAAAATATTCTTGGGCTTAATAACTAAGCTTCCTGGCCCGTACCAAGATAGTCCAAACCTAATGGATTTAGCTATTAGAAAATAGTCACCTTTAACACGTGCTATTAGAATTTAGCTAGCATTTGTTGATGGTCAATTTTGACAATCCCTTTTAAAATTAATTTACTTATACTTAATAATTTAAAATAAATATTTTTGAAAGTATTTTTTAGAAATAAATACTTATTTCCACAAATTAATTATTAGTTTTGAAAATAACCACATGACATCAGTATTATGTAGTTATAAATATACTCATCATTGTTTATATTATTAAAATAAAATGCACTGTATAAGTTTTATAATTAATGAGTCATTTCTTAATTTTAATTAAATAGGTCACTATGTTAATAATTCGAAGTTAGTGTCATAATTTAGGAGATAAAGTATTTTACAAATAATTGCAATAGTTAGTAGTATATATAATAATTATAATTTTACTATATTTTATTAAGAATTATTAAGCTTATTTAATTTAATTATAAAGGGGATCAAAAGAGGCTAAAGGCTATATTTGTAATTCTCAATTAAACACAAAGTGGCTATTCTTTATTTTGGCCCAAATGACCAAGCCCAATCCAAAAATACCCAACCCAAACAACCTCTTCAATCCCCGTTGGCAATCCTTGCCATTACTTTTTAACCAATCACGGCCTGCTACGTCACCCATCTCCAACACACACAAAACAAACACAATTGATTTGGGATGTACGTTTATTAGATCAACGTCCCACGATTTTTTATGCCACTTTCTCTTTAAATTAAAAAATACCACGCATAGTTAAATCTTAGCTGTTAGATCATAAAGATCAAACAACCACCTAAATTCCGCATAGAATCATTTAAACCCCAAAATATCGGGACCGTTGATCTCAAAGATCAACGGCTCTCTAACTTAAACCTAGAGACCCCCCCCCAATCTCTCACACCCTAATCATTTACCACACTCCTCTGCCGCCTCTCTTTCCCTTTCCTCTATCTCTTTTCTCTCATCCCCATCAGCCATCAATCCTAAAACCTTGCACAAATTCGTGCAAGGTCAACCAAATCAACACCCAATCATCCATCTTATTCTTGTTAACCATGATTCTCGATGGTTCTTTCCATTTCCACCGATAAACTTTCAAACACCTAAACCTGAAACCCTAAGCTCGAAGGGAAAAACCTCAAATCATCTGATTTCTCTCATGGGCTATCAAATCGGACCATGCATGGAGTTTTTCTCAGAGTTCATCATGAGTATTTGATGTCCAGAGGTCAAACGCAGTGACCTATGGACAATGAGCTTTAGCCGATGGTTTCTGAAATTCAAATCGCTCAGGTAAAATCTCTCATTGCTTTTCACCTTTCCTCGTCTCTAATACACTCTGTCTCTTTAGACTTTCCCCAATCTTGCTCACATCATCTACCATACGTTATCTTTCACGCACAATTTGAATATGTTGAAACCCTAGAGCCATTAAATAGCACTATAAAATAGGGAATTTAATGTTCTCACCTAACATCATCTACGCGACCAACAATTACCTAAGAGCTAGCACAAACACAGAAGTAATTCTAAGATTTCTTAAATCTAGGGTTTCTTACTGATTTCTGGTTTTTCTCTTTTTGTTTCTGAGTGTTTTCACTGCCTCGAGCTTGAAGCTTTAGGTCTTAAGCAATTAGAAGAAATCCTTATTTGGTATGCTACCCTCGAGAAGGTCAATACACTTCCAACTCTTCTCTTTTGATCATCTTACTCAAATGTCATGAATATGCTTGTTGTCTTCTGCTAGTTGTATTTGTTCATGATGTTTGTCATAGTATAGAAAAATATTATTTTCAGTTTATGATAAGGTGTTGCAAACTTGTGATCACTTGTTATGCTCCTAAGTTTATTTAATTAATGTTGATTAAGTTGTTATGTATCCTCAATGATTTTTATTTCTGAATCCAAACAGTTTACATGATTAAGTTTCCTTAATGTACCTTAATGACTTCTCATGTTTACCTAGACCTCATAGTTTTCATTGACGATTCTGTTGTGATCTCTATCCTTACACACTGTTTTTCCATATTATGTTGCTTTGTAGTCGAGATTGTTGTTGATAACGCTAACTAGGATAAACTTGAGAGTGCAATGTCTAATCCCTCACCACTTAACTAAAGCATGAGAAGTTTAAGTGTTTAAGTGTTCTCCTATCTATACAATGTCTGTTAACTCTGAGAGTTACTTCTGATGTTATTATTATGACAACCTTATATTGGTTGCATCTATATGAAACAGTCTTATTAATGTAAACTCTTGTGAACCTCAATAACCCTTCTGCATGTATATTCGTTTACAATCAAGGTGTCTTTATAAACACAAGACAAATTCATGACTACTTTTAAGTTTGAGTATAACTGCCTTATGTTTAGATGTAACTCTCAGCTGCATAGCTGAGTTAAACCCGTTTGGTACATCACTTTTCTTGCCTTTAATCTCTTTATGACATTGCTGCACTTGTGAAGTTTACCCTGTCTTTGTGAGACTATTTAAAACATCTATGTATAGTTGATTTTAAATATTATATGTACCCCTGTTTGGCTTCATGATTCCATACTTTGTTTTGAAATTGTACTCAGTATTCTCCTTCCTGCCAATCTGAACTGAATCTGATTTTTAAATCCTATGAGAAGTTCTTTATTGTTATTTCCTGAACATGATGGTTTACTTAAGGTTAATACTATTATGAGAATGTGATCCTGTTGAGCACCTTTAGGGATTCCATTGTTTAAATCTGTAAGCCCATAGTTCTACTAAGAATCCTGATCATGTTCTGGTATCTTTGATAACACCTGTAGAAGCTATTTGATTATGACTGTTTGGTTGAACCATTACTAATGCTTTAAAAGTTCCAAGTAGTGTTATGAATCTATGCATGTGCTAGTGGCAAAACCTAAGCTAACCAATCTGTAATTAATTTGCCAAGGCAAAAGTATCAACATTTCTGGTTTGCTGCATATCTCAGCTCTGTGTTCTTTACCTATCCTTTGAATGTGATCCCAAGTGTTTAGACCTTTAACAATAATACTATAGTGTTTCTCTTCTATATGTGTTTGAAATCTATCTGTCAAACTTGTTTAATGAGTATCATTCATTAAGTATGGGAAATAAAGTTATAAAAATGAAACTATTCTTGTGTCTTTATGCTACTCTGTTAGGGAGACGTATACTTCTATGGTAGGTTGTATTGTGGTATTTGGTTTACATTGAAAGAGTCTCATTGGCATTTAAACATAATAAGAATAAATGAGTCATTAGTGGTTAAGGGTATTTAGGAGTAGAGTTTAACTCTAGGTTGGACTGCTCTCCCCGACACAAGCATTGCCCTGGGTCTTGAGACCCTTGGGAACTTTGAAGTGTAGGGGTCTCCAAACGGGGCATCGATCTTGAGTGGAATTCTCTCCGATAGCCTTTAATTCATTGACACTTGTTATTCTTTAGGGGTTTAGTGTTTAATGATAACGAAAGGCTTTCAGTGTAAATTATTTGCCATATATAACCACCACATTAGTATAAATTCTCATGGTATTTGAGCATTGATAGTTTTATATATTTTGCTTCAGTCATTTATTTATATGTTTGATGCATGACTGAACATATAGAATATGTGTCTAATGACTTTCTCTTCTTCTTTTTGAACATGCACATTTGTTTGGGCCTGTTGAGTTACTGAGGAACTCTGGCCCAAGCCCAGCCTTGCCATATTTTCTGAAAATCTGAAGTCAGTTGTAGCCACACCTTTTACTACTGGACCTGCCTCTTTGAGGCCCAAATACCAGAGTCCAATCCTCTTCTTCTAAACTCCTTTATTATTCACTGTCTCGTCGGTTTAGTTTTATTGGCTTGTCGTAGTTTGCTGCATCTTTATTCTTATTATATCTCACATGTATACAACGCTTATATAATTTGATTGAATGCTTTATCTTATACCTTAAGTCATATAAAACATAGGCAAGCCTTATATAGCATTGGATTAAAAAATAATTAGTTAGTGACTAATCCCTATTCGCTAATTACAATCAGTTTATATCATTACTATGTTTTAGCTCACCTTCTTGTCTTAAAGATTTTGAAGCCCAAAGCTTAGAAAAATGGTAGCCCCACTTTCAAAAAGGAAGAAACCAGACCAGAAACACAAGTCTTATCTCCAAAAAGGAAATCAAATTATTTCGAAAATATGAAGTGCTATCGTCCCAAAGGATTTCCAACAAAAATAATTTTTCTTCAAGTCTTGAAATCAAGGTATATCTTAGGCTTACCCCATCTCATTAGAACAAAATATACGCCCCTTGCTTAGGAAGAAGTGTTTAAACTTAGTTCTCATTTCACATACTTTCTCAAATACAAACATCCTATATCTCTTTTCAAAAGCTCTTTTTAAGTATACGTTATTTTCCTTTATAAATTCATTCCCCCTTTAAACTACATCCTCCCTTTGTAAGAATCATGTCCTAATATACGATAAGCCATATCTCTGGAACACTAGTTAAGGCATAGTATAAATAATTGATTCCAAATTTATTCTAAGTCCTCTGAAGCTACCTCAGGTAAATTTTAAGAGGTGCCTAACGCCTTCTTCTTAGAAGAACAAGAACCCTTACCCATAATCTCATCGGTTAGCAGACTAATAAAGAATACGACTTAGTAATTAAATAGGTGCCCTTGTATACCTTTAAATATTAAGTGGCGACTCTCTTTTATTAACAACAGAGAAACCACAAGTTGAATCTTGTTTTGACTAATGCAAAATAGGGTGCAACATCATTTGAAAAGCTATTAGAATTTAGTTACTCATTTCACATGAAAAAATATTTAGACAAAAATATCCCAATTAAAATACAGAATAATTTCAGCAATCGGTTCTAGATTTCGAAGCTTAGACAAGTGAAATTCCATCACACTATACTGGAGTTTGAAAATTCCTTACATGTAAAACTCGAGCACCGTATGCTTGAGTTCGAACCAGTTTCAAACTTTCTCCAAGACAAATATGTTTAGTTCACGGATTAACAAATACATAATCTATAGTTAACTATTAATTTTTACAAGGTAGATGATTCAATTACTAAAGGAACTTTAGCATCCAAAGAGACTATAACCTAAAGAAGTCGTGGGAGAAGGATAGGCAGAACACCAAGTTAGTTGGGCTCTATCTGTATGGGATAAAAATGTAATATAATTCGAGCCTAATCAAAATTAAGAAGGCATTCAAATGCCCCCACGTATCATCAATTTTACTTCAACGAAGGATGAGGCGAGGTTGAGGACTCAACAGAGGTCGAGGACGAAGATGTGTACTTCCTTTAGCAGAGCAGTAACGTCTAGTTTTAGAAATAAGACTTTGAAATGAATATTCTTCCGATCCGTACTATTAAAGTTTTTGTGGCCCATGTGCCCTTATAAATAGAAAGATATGTAGCTGTAGGAGGGAATTGGACATTCATTGTAAAAAATAACGCATTGACATTCTCTAAAAATTCTTGTTTTATCATACACATACAAAATACACCTTTTCTTCAAATCTTTATCTATCTTTTCTCCCACGATCCAAGATGAATCCGAATATTTAGAGGCTTACCAATCATGTGTCTTTGTCAGAAATAATATCAAAGAACTCACACTTTTCGGGTGACTCCAATGCATTTATTTATATAAATGTCATTCATTGCTATTTATTGTTATTTAATGCTACCTCCTTTATTTTTGAATCATTGAATATAGCATTATCGTCATCATTTATTGCTACTCAAACAGTATCCTTGATATCCCGCTACAAAATTGGTTAATCTATCTTTTGGATATTAATATTGGCAAAGATTAACTCTATTTATTAGAAAATCTAATTGTTTAAACCTAGATCTAAATTTTGGATCAAACAGTTTGGCATCGTCTGTGAAAATTTTCTCCGCCATTTTTTAGTTTTCATTAGATATGCAACTCACGTGACTTGTTAACCTAACAAACCACCAAGTTTTACTTTTCTCTGTGCGTACACAGGTCTCAAAGGAAGGTAACTAAGGAAACGGGACCAAGGCGGCAGAAAATATCCCCCTTAACCTCATGAATTCTATCAAAGAAGGCTATGACTCCCATGATAAGAGGATAACGCCCACGACCTCTCCCAGACGAGAAACATCACCTCTACCTTTCTGCAGCACAACAAAACCAAATGGGTAAGGGGCCTCCACGTCCACGGGAGAGGGGGCGCTACCCGCTATGAAAAAACTCCTCAAAGCATGGCTAACTGATACTCTAATCAGCGTGCTCAGTAAACCAGCTCCATTCACGACCACAATGACCATGAGAGTCCATCCAGCACAACGCGAGGACAAACAGGACAACCAAACAGACCCTCTGACTTCAGGTAAAACTCACAATGTTACTAACAATGTAGGTGACAACGTCCTCTCCTCCATGTTGAAAAGAATGGAGGAAATGGAAAACGAGAACAAAGTGCTCAGAGACCAAATAAAATAGCACCAGGAACGGGTAGATAAATTACTTGGTGCCCCCAAATTGCTGCCAAAACGGGACACCGGCAGATTCGTAGAACAGTCGTATAGTGAGGAAACGTCTCCACATGCCATACCAAAGACCTTCAAGATGCCTCCATATCTCAGAATCTACGATGAAATGACCGATCCTGAAGATCGTTTGTCTTACTACGTTACCATTGTGAAAGGCAACGACTTCGCCAAAGAGCAGGTGTCCTCTATCTTGCTGAAAATATTTGGCGAAACCCTCACTAGAAGGGCATTGACATGATATTCATAGTTACCAGCTCGTTCCATAGAAACATTCGAAGAGATGGCCGACAAGTTCGTGAAGGCACATGTCGGGGCCAAGAAAGCTGAAAGAAGAGTAAATGACATCATCACCATCAAGCAATCCCCAGGAGAGGGACTATGGGACTTCCTCGCCCGATTCAACAAGGTGAGGACGATTTTAACAAATGTTTTCAAAGGGATGGCTGTGGCAACCTCTTAGAATGGGTTGAGCAGAAAGGGTTCGAGAGCGACCAAAAGGCTACTGAGTCGGTTGATGAAGTATCCACCAACCACTTGGGATGAAATCCATAATACCTATTGTGCCGAGGTCTGAGCAGACGACAACGGCCATAATAAACCAACTTGACGACTCACCTCGGTACAATCCGAACCTAGGAAAGAACGCAAGGATAATAAAAGGAGAGGCCACCCAATATCGTGGCCAAGCAAAGAAAATACCAACCCTTTGTCAGGACACTAGTTCCCCTTTTGCATTATAAAGATGGCCTATCTAGGCCGAGATCAAGCCCTCACAGGAAAGACCGAGGTATGCCCCCTTTATTATCTGCTCACAATTTTTGCGTATCGCCTAGAGAAGTGGTCTACGCTCTCGAGAAGCTAAAAAAAAGTCAAATGGCAACCAAATATGTGGTCGGACCCAAACACAAGGAAATCTGATGCCCTTTGTGAGTTTCACCAGGAACGTGGACACAAAACAGAAGATTGCATCACCCTGAGACAAGAGGTGGAGAACTTGCTGCAACAAGGGCACCTCAAAGAACTACTCAGCGACAAAGGTAAGAATACCTTAGCAAGTGGTCAAGAATGCCCAGGCCCACCAAAGCCCACTTCACCAGCTCGTACCATCAATATGATTATTAGTGGCAGCGACAACACATCTATCAACGACATCAAATTCACCGCAACCCACAAGCTCAAAACATCGATCACCTATGAACCATATGATGGACTCGAAGAAAGTATCATCTTTGATGAGTCAGATGCCGACAATTTGACTTTCCCTCAAAATGATGCGCTTGTCATTACTTTACGAAATTTAGATATTGATGTTAAAAGAATTATGGTAGATGACGGAAGTGGAGCATGCATCATCCATCCCCGAGTCCTCACACAGATGAGACTCGAGGATAAGATAGTGCCACGTTACATTACACTAACCGATTTTAACAATGCAGTTGAATGGACTTTGGGAGAAATCACACTCCCCGTTCTCGCTGGCAGAGTAACTCTAGAGATAACAACCAGGACACCACATACAATGCTATCATGGGATGACCATGGATACTCCCCATGAGATCCATCCTTACCAGCTTATACCACGCGATCAAATTCCCAACACCTTGGGGAATATTCAGTGTACGAGGGGAACAACGTACATCCCGGGAGTGCTTCGAATCGCCATGGACAACATGATAACTCAACAAAAGAAAGAAAAGGAAAAAGAAGCATACCAATCAACAGGGTTGAGGTCGTTGCAGGGCAAAGCCAAGGAAGTCATTATGGACCCTGAGAAGGTCGAAGCCGCTAAATCAACCATAGAAGACCTCGACCCCATTCAGATAGATCATAACGACCACAACAAAAAAGCCAACATTGATTGCAAATTCCGAGAACCAGGTAAATTTAGTCAATTCTTAATAACTAAAGCAGATTTGTTTGCCTTTACTCATGCAGATATGCCAGGCATCCCCAAAGAAATCACCACACACAAGCTGAATGCCGATCCCTTCTACCCCCTATATGGCAGGTTAAACGAAAGTTCAACCCCGCCATCAATGAGGTCGTCCCCTAAATGGATTGCCGATGTACTGATGGTTAAAAAGAAAAATGGAAAATATGCGTGGACTTCACAGACCTAAAAAAAGCATACCCAAAAGATTCATTTCCACTGCCTCATATCGACCAACTCATCGACGCAAAGGCAGGACACGAGTTGGTAAGTTTTCTGGACGCCTACTCGGGTTACAACCAAATACTCAAGGAGGAAGAAGACCAAGAGAAAACTACATTCATCACCCGCAGGGGAACGTATTGTTATAGGGTCATGATATTTGGGTTAAAGAACACAAGGGCTACCTTTCAAAGGTTGGTCATAAGAATGTTTGAAGATCAACTCGGCAAAACCATGAAGGTGTATATCAACAACATGTTAGTCAAGTCCGAGAAGAGAGGACCATATCGACCACCTAAAAGAATCCTTCGATATACTAAGAAAGTATGGAATGAAATTGAATCTCGAGAAATGCGCGTTTGGCGTTGCATCGGGAAAATATTTGGGATTCTTTGTATCACAACGAGGGATTGAGGTCAAACCAGATCAAATTAATATCGACCACCTGAAGAAAGCCTTCTACTTACTAAGAAAGTATGGAATGAAACTAAACCACGAGAAATGCGCATTTAGCATAGCCTCAGGGAAATATTTGGGCTTCTTAGTATCACAACGAGGAATTGAGGTCAACCTAGATGGATGCCCGAGTGTGTACAAGCATTACAAGAACTGACGGAGTACTTGTCATCACCACCCTTGCTCTCAAAGCCCGAGCCTGGGGAGCGCCTCCTAATATACGAAAGTAGAGGTAAGTACGGTCTTGTTTCGAGAAGACAAAGGTACGCAATCTCCAATTTATTATATCACTAAAACACTTGTCAACGCCGAGATGAGGTACCCTCACCTCGAGAAACTAGCATTGGCCCTGGTCGTAGCTTCACGAAAGCTTAGACCATATTTTCAGTGTCACCCTATCTCGATCGTCACCACTTTTCCTTTAAGAAGCATATTACACAAACCCGAGTTGTAGGGGAGGCTGGCTAACTGGGCCATCGAGTTAAGTGAGCATGATATCACTTATCAGCCTCGCATAGTAATAAAGTCACAAGTACTCGCCGAATGCGTCACAGACTTTAGCACGTAAGTAATGCTTGAGGCTGAAAAGGAAGCCACTCAAGCTTCTCTTGAGACATAGGACCTTTGGGTCCTACACAACGATGGCACATCCAATGCATACGAGTCTGGGCTGGGTCTCATACTCTAGGTTCCCACCAGTGAGGTAATTCGCCAATCCATAAGATGCCCAGATATGACTAATAACGAGGTAGAGTATGAGGCTGTAAATGTAGGATTAAGACTAGCGCTTGAGTATGGAGCGAAGCGATTACAAATTCGTTGTGATTATCATCTGGTAGTCAACTAGGTTATTGGGACTTTCCAAATTAATGAGCAGAGGCTGCATAAGTATCAGACTAAGATCTGCAGATTGTAACCACTGTTTCGAAGAGTTCCAACTCGACTAAATTCCAAGAAATCAGAACATCAAAGTAGTTTGTCTCACAAAGTTGGCACCGCCACAAAAAGTATAACTCCTGGGGATAAGAGTGTAGCTCACCTCTTCAGGTCGGCATTAGACCAACTCAAGGTAAGATCTGTAAATTTAACTTGGGACTAGCGAAATTGTATTATTATATATTTATAGGACGACATCCTCCCAAACGACAAAAAAGAAGCTAAAATATTAAGAATGCAAGCTGCTAGATACGCCTCCTTCACAACGACTTATACAAAAGAACGTACGGTGGCCCCTTAGCAAAATTCTTAGGCCCAAACTAAACCCAACGTATTCTTGAGGAAGTCTATAAAGGTCATTGCGGTGCTCATTTCAGTGATCGAGCACTCGTCAGGTGCCTCATACAGGCTGGGTATTATTGGCCCACCATGAAGAAAAACGCCTCAGAATTCGTGAAGAATGCAACTCGCTAGATATGCATTCTTCACGAATGACAAAAGGAAGCTAAAATGTTAATAATGCAAGCCGCTAGATACGCCTCCTTCAAACAACTTATACAAAAGAACATACGGCGACATCTTAGCAAAATTCTTAGGCCCAAACTAAACCCAACGCGTTCTCAAGAAAGTCTACGAAGGTCATTGCAGTGCTCATTCCAGTGATCGAGCACTCGTCAGGTGCCTCATACGAGCTGGGTATTATTGGCCAACCATGAAGAAATACACCTCAGAATTTGTGAAGATGTGCGAGCAGTATCAGAAGTACGCCCCAATAATCCATCAAGGAGGTGAACATCTCTATTCGGTCACCTCTCTATGGCCATTTATTAAGTGGGGAATGGACATCGTGGGTTTACTTCCGCCGGGACAAGGTAATGTAAGATTTCTTTTAGTTTTAACTGACTATTTCTCTTAGTGGGTGGAAGCAGGGGCATTCTCCCAAGTTTGTGAGCAAGAGGTAATCACTTTGATATGGAAAAATATCATCAGCCGATTCGGCCTACCTAAAGAAATAAGTTATGACAATGGGCCCCAGTTCACGGGAAAAAGAACCACTGAATTCTTCGAAAAATGTCATATTAAAAGAATACTTTCAACTCCTTACCACCCAGCTGGAAACGTACAAGTGGAATACTCCAATAAGTCAATACTAAACATCATGAAGAAAAAACTCGAAGAGGCAAATGGACTATGGCCAGAAATACTCCCAGAAGTATTATGGGCGCACAGAACTACCCCGAAGATGAGCACATGAGAGACACCTTACTCCTTAGTCTATACCAGATGAAGTCGGAGAAAGCAACCCAAGGTACTTCCATGAAGTCAGCACCAGCAATGACGAGAATAGGTGACAAGATCTCGACGAGGTCGAAGAGCGACGAGACATGGAATACATAAGGATGGTCACTCCGAAACAACAAGAAGAATGCTACTACAACAAAAAGGCAAAGGTTCGATTGCTCCATATCGGGGACTACGTACTCAAAGCCAAAACTCAAGCAAACAGGTATACACAACAAGGCAAGTTGGGAACCAATTGGGACAGACCGTATAAAATTAAAGGCAAAGCATACAAGGGCTCATTACAATTAGAAACTATAGAAGGGAAGCTCCTACCAAAGAATCGGAATATCAGCCATCTCAAGTACTTCAACTTCTAGAAAACAAGAAATGCCCTGTAAGTTGCACTCTTTTTTCCCCAATTGAGTTTTGTCCCAATAGGATTTTCTCAAAGAGGTTTTTAACGAGGCGACGAGCGGGACACTTCAAGTTGAAATGCACGAGAAACTTATTTTTTCATTTCCCAACTCCTCAAGAATCTCCAAGACGAACAATGAAGGGAATAGATATACTAGGACTCAGACATGGATGCCAGCCAACACCCGAAACTTGTAATTATCTCCAAATATTGCCTAAGGGCGAAAATGATGTAATTGATACAACAATGTTGAAATAATAAATATGCATGTCTGTCAAAAATATCTCCAAAATAGTACGTTCGACCATCTCGAACAACATATTTCGGCCCCTAGCCTTGACTTAACTTAAAGGTACGTTCGACCAGCTCGAACAACACCTATCAGCCCCTGACCTCGACTTAACTTAAAGGTATATTTGACTAGCTTGATCAACACCTATCAGTCCCTAGCCTCGACCTAACTTAAAGGTACGATTGCCCAGCTCGAATAACACCTCTAGGCCCCTGGCCTCGACTTAACTTAAAGGTATGATCGATCAGCTCGAACAACACCTATCGGCCCCTGGCCTCAACTTAACTTAAAGGTATATTCGACCATCTTGAACAATACCTATTGGCCCCTAGCCTTGACGTACTTAAAGGTAAGTTTGACCAGCTCGAACAACACCTATCGGCCCTCGGTCACGACTCAACTTAAAGGTGTGTTCGATAAGATCGAAATACACTTATTGATCCTTGGCCACATCTCAATTAAGAGACATACTCGACTAGTAACAAGGGCCGATACGGCTCACGACTATTCGGTCCAAAGGCTACGACAACCTAGAGGATAACAACAAAAGGAATACAGAAGCAAAACATGCAAATACATAAAAAAAGGTAGAGATAAAAAAGGTGCGAGTAAAGAAAAGTCAACTTTGATATTCAGATGAAGAGTTTTTACAAGAGCGCTCGAAGATGCCAACAAAAATTTACAAGAAGTTAAACAAAAACTAGTGTCCATAACCATCCCGACCTCTGATGCCCTCTCTATCTTTTACCATAAGCAGAGTCATACCAAGAACTGTTCGCAAGAGCGTCTACACGCTTATCCTCATCCTCCTCGAAATCAGGCTGAGGTATGGCGGGATCATAGTCACAAGTGAGGCGAGCCTTACGAGCTTTAATTCGAGCCTCGTCGAGGGACGTCTCAGATATAGAGCCTGCCTTATTCAAATAATATATCACGTCCAGCTGGGCTTCATCATGGATCCACTCTTCATACAACTCTCGAGGAACATTAGGTCTCACAAGCATTGGACGTACAGGACTGCACAAGTAACACGACATTCTCGACCTCAAGAGATGCATCTCCATCATGCAACACGAAATTCTCCTTACCCAAATCTCCAAATCTCTCCTCGAGCCCAGACTCCTTAGCTTCGGCCGCAGATAGAATATTGTCTTGCTCTGAACGGAGAGCCATGTTCGCCAACTCCAAAATCACTATCTCTTTTCGATCCTCCGATTGAGTGGACTCCGCCTCCATGAGCATCCGCTGATTCTCAGCAGCCTCCCCCCCTTAGAGCGTCGATCTCGAGCTGCCATCCGTCTAACTGGCTTCACAGTTAAACCATATGATTTTAAAGGTCGCTGCATTATTCCTCCACGCCTTTACTCAACTCAAGCTCCTCTTTTTTTCTCCTTAATGCTCTCTCGAGAACGCTAAATCTCTCAACGACCACTATTAGCTCCTGTATTTTTTCTTCAGCTCTTCTCTCAAGGCCGACACATCTCCCTCCTTGTGAAGCTACCTCCGAAGGTCCCGGTACTTCCCACAAAACTCCTCGTACTTACCTTTCAACTTCATATAAATGTCTTTCCGCTTCTTCTCCCTCCGAACACTCTCAATCTCAAGAATAACAATCTGCAAATCAAAGGAAGACAAAAGTTATAATTTTGAAACAAGTAAAGACGAAGGAAAAAGAATGAAAAACAACCACACTTACCTTGAGAGCGAGAACAACAAGGTTCTTCGACAAAGTACTATTGGTCAACTTCTTAAAAGTCTCACACTAAACCTCGGAGCAAAGAGGATCGAGAACGGGAACTACCGCCTTGGTATTTCGCAGCAAATCAAGATATATTAGAATCATGATGGACCTTGAGCCCCTCTCCATCCTCACCTCGATCGGAGTAAGCTCCTTATCAATCATCTTCAGATCACCAGGGTCCATGTCGGAACCTGACTCATCGCCCTAGTCGGTAATGTCCTTTCCTTTGTCCTTGTTGGCAGGGGAAGCATACGCAACTGGCCTGGAAGATGCGGCCTCTTCTTACCCTACGGGCACAGAGCTTACACTAAGCGTCCTCCCCACAACCATCTCCTCATCGGGGAGCAAATACACACCCTTATCAGCCTGTTCCAGTTGTGGGGCCTTGGAGGTTGCCCAGTATCATCTCCAATATGTATCGTCGTCATCTACCGAAGCGTGAATTCACCTTCAACTGAATCGACGGCCAAAGAAACTCCCCTTCCTACATCCACAACCTTCCTTTCACAGGGCCTCATGTCCCCATCATGGGGAGAGACTTCATCATCTTCATTGATGAGTTAAAATGAGGGAGGAGTGAGCGCAATAGCGGAGATGGGGGCAGAGGCAGAAGGCACAACAGTCGAAATGGGAGTGGAGGCAGATGACGTAGTGGTCCTTCTCCTCTTAAACGTGTGCACAGGTTCCCCGTTCCTTCTTGTAGCCCCATTTACTCGAACTCAAAAAAGATATAGAGTAAGAATTGAGTGCAACGAAACAAGCCGATATGAATACGATAACGACCAAAAGAAGGAGATTACCTATCGAGGGAGGGCCGATTTGAACTTCTAAATGAAGCTCGGCCAGTCACGAATCCCCATGATATAGGGGAGAACCTACATAACCCAGTCAGCGAGACACATAGACAAAGGAGGACGGAGACTCGTAGCTGTAGAAGAAGAAGGATAACTCGAAAAGATGAACAAAGTACTTAAAAGGGTAAACACAGAAAACACGAACACTTACGTGTGTGGTTCGAGGCTTGGGGGAAACCATTAATATTGGCTGCAAAGGCCTCAGTCTTGACAATGAAGTAGTCGAGATAGAACTGACGACTACCCTTATCGTCCATCTTTACCACCAAGAATTTGCTTCCACGATGTCGTAGGTTCAACATCGTCCCTCTATAAAAACTAGGCGCGAGAAAATGAACTAAGTGACATACCGTGACCTCGACACCGGCAACTTCGGTGAACTTTGATAGCCTCTTGATGACCTTATAAATATAGGGGGCGAGTTGAGCGGGAAAAATGCCGTAATGACGACAAATATCCTCCACCAACGGGAGAAGGGGGAACGAGTAGCCAATGGTAAATGGGTAGGCATAGAGGAACGATACCCAGGACGGTGAACGTGAACTTCATCCTCACCAGTGGGGAATAATTATACATGGTTGGGAAGACCAAACTTGGCTTTGAATTTAGCAGTGCCTAGACGTCATTGACAATTGAAATTTTTTGGTCATCACATCTGGCGACTGTTGAAAATTGGATCTAGCATCGGGGTTACGGGGGATAATCTCCTCCATTGAAGGAAGAGCTTCATCCTCAGCGGCGGCGACAAGCTCTACTGTAACGACCTGGCTGGTCGTTTTGAGAGTTAGAGCCCTAATCCCCTATTAACTACTTTCCCCATATCTATTTATGCTATTGTGACTTGCCGAGATGATTGGTTTTGAGTTTCAGAGTGTTTTGGGACACTTAGTCCCCAAATGAGAGCTTAAGCCTTAGGATTTGGACCGTAATCGGAACTGTGTGAAGACAATTTCGGAATAGAATTTTGTTGGTTCTGTTAGCTTTATTAGGTGATTTTGGGTTTAGGGGCGTGTCCGGATTGTGTTTTGGAGTTCCGTAGCTCATTTAGGCTTGAAATGGCGAAAGTCGAATTTTTGGAGTTTTGGGCCGGCAGTGGAATTTTTGATATCGGGGTCATTTTTTGATTCTGGAAGTTGGAGTAGGTCCGTAATGTCGATTATGACTTGTGCGCAAAATTTGAGGTCAATCGGACATGATTTGATAGGTTTCAGCATCAGTTGTAGAATTTTGAAGTTTCAAGTTTTTTAAGGTTGAATTGGAGGGTGATTCGTAATTTTAGCATTGTTTGATGTGACTTGAGAGCTCGACTAAGTTCGCATGGTGTTATAGGATTGATTGGTAGGTTTGGTTGAGGTCCCGGGGGCCTCAGTTGTGTTTCGGATGCTTAACGGAATGAAATTGGACTTAGGCAAATATGGTGTTTCTGCTGGTTCTGCTGTAATCGCACCTGCGCAAAGCTGCCCGCAAGTGCGAGCAAATTGGCGTATAAGCAGGAAAATGAAGGAATGCAAGGGGTCGCAGGTGCGAGGTGTTTTCCGCATCTGCGATGCTCGCAGATGAGTTAGGGGTCTTCGCAGGTGCGCAAGGTCCGTAGAAGCGGAATGGAATTCTGCAGGCGCTCACGCGTAGATGCGGCCCTTTCATTGCAGGTGCGAAGGCAGAGGGGGCAAGTAAATTGCGCTGATGCGCACAATTTCCACACAAGTACACCCGCAGGTGCGGAAATACCTGGGCAGTGGTTAAAACCGAAGGGCTTCGTGATTTTTGTCATTTTTGACTTTGCAAACTTGGTTTAGGGAGATATTTGAGAGAATTATCGAGGCATTTCTTGAGGTAAGTCCCTTATGCTTATTTTTGATCAATAATCTTGCCTTGCCATGTATTCTTCCACCTAGTTAGTTTGTATTTAAGGTGGAAATTGGAAGTTGGAGGCTAGGGATTTGGAAGTTTGATTTGTGGATTTGGAGGACCATTTGGTGTTGGAATTTAGTAGTTTTGGTATGGTTAGACTGGTGGTGGAATGGACGTTCCTATTTGTAACTGTACCCGATTCTGAGACGTGGGCCCCACGAGCAATTATTGAGTTAATTTCGGGATTTTTATAAAGTGTTGATTTCATTAATTAGATGAGTCTATTATTGTTGTATTTATGATATGTAATTGCTTTTGACTAGATTTGGGCCATTCAGAGCAGGATATTTGTGGGAAAGGCATTGTGACCGATTGATTGAGCTTGGTTCGAGGTAACTGACTTGCCTAACTTTGTGTGGGGGAATCCCCTTAAGATTTGGAACTATTGTGATATGTGAGCGCCATGTACGGGTGACGAGTACGTACATGGGCTAGTTGTGGTAAAACCTGATTTTCTTACTGAGCAACAACATGTTTTCCTGTTACTTATCTATTTTCATTCTTAATTGAGTTATTCCAATATGTGTAGCTATCATGTTTAGTCTAATACTTAATTGTTTATGTGAATTATGTGCAACATGCTTAGTGAATTTCCTGCTTCTTCCCTGACTGGTACTTAGTCTAAATTGTAAGAACTTCGTGATGTGGTTGTATTTCTATCATTCGCGCTGCATATTTACTTTGGGACTACGGAACGGTATTTCGGGAGATCCCCTTGTACTGCATACTTACTTTGGGACTACGGAATGGTATTCCGGGAGATCCACATGCACATTTACTTTGGGACTACGGAACGGTATTCTGGGAGATCCCCCTACACATTTACATTTGGGACTACGAGACAGTATCTCGGGAGATCCCCTATTATGTTTCTGTGTACTAAGCTATTACCTTCTATGATTTCATTGTTTTAAAATTCAGCCTTTATTTTATTGCAGTATTACACTCTATATTGTTTTATTATATATTTACTAGTAGGGCCTTAGCCTGACCTCGTCACGACTCGACCGAGGTTAGGCTTGGCACTTACTGGGTACTGATTGTGGTGTACTCATGCTACTCTCTGCACATATTTTTTGTGTGCAGATCTAGGTGTACCTTATTAGCCGCACTATCAGTAAGCTGGGATAGTTTTGGAGACTTCAAGGTATATCTGCCGCGTTCGCAAACCTCATAGTCCCCTTCTACTCTTTCCCATGTACATTATTTTATGTATTTTTCCTTGTTAGACTCTCATGTATAGAGACACTAGATCTTTCCTTCTGTAGCTTATGATTCACGATGTTCCGGGTTTTGGGATTTGTTGTGTATTCTCTAATAATTGGTTAAATTTATATTTTTATTTCAATATTCTGTAAAATGTTAGGCTTACCTAGTTGTAGAGACTACGTGCCGTCACGACGTCACACAGAGGGAAATTGGGTCGTGATAAGATGGTATTAGAGCTCTAGGTTTGTAGGTGTCGTGAGTCACAAATCGGTTTATTAGAATCTCACGGATCAATACGGAGACGTCTGTACTTATCTTCGGGAGGCTATGGAAATGCTAGAAAAATTTCACTACTTTGATTCCTTCTCGTGCAAAAATATTTGACTTCAGAGATTCTAAATTTCTGTATTCTATTCTCTCACAGATGGTGAGGACACGTACAAGCGGATATGATGAACAGGCACCTGCGCCCCCTGCTAGAGCCGCGAGAGGACGGGGCCGGGGTAGAGGCCGAGGACGTCCATGTGGTGCAGCCAGAGCACCCGCACGAGCTGCTACAAAGGAGCCCCCAGTAGCTCAAGCTGGAAGGCAGACACCTGAGATACCTGTTGCTGCACCAGCCTAGTTTCAGAGCATGTTCACCTTAGCTCAGGCTGGATTGATTCCACTTGCTCCTGCCACATCTCAGGCCGGGGGAGGAGCACAGACTCCCGTCGCCGGTACTCCAGAGCAGCAGGTTCAGGTCGACCAGGTTCCAGAGATTGTACCAATGCAGCTAGTAGCTACAGCTCAGCCCGAAGTTAGGGCAGCAGCTTCTGAGGCGGAGCAGCTCAAACTTGAGAGGTACAAGAAGTACCACCTACCTACTTTCAGCGGATTGGCTACAAATGATGCTCAGGGTTTTCTGGAGGAGTGTCATCGTATTCTCTGTACTATGGGCGTAGCGGAGACGAGCGAGGTTTCTTTTCCCATATTCCAACTTAGAGGAGCAGCCTATCAGTGATGGCGTGCTTATGAGTTGAGTAGTCCGGCTGAGGCAGCTTCACTTACATGGACTCAGTTCTCGGATATGTTTTTGAGAGAGTATGCCCCTCAGAGCCTCAAGGACTCATGGCGCGTGGAGTTTGAGCAGATGCGCCTGGGTGTTATGACTGTGTCAGAGTATGCAGTTCACTTTAGTGATTTGGCCCGACATGCACTGGCTTTAGTTGCCACAGTTTGAGAGAGGGTTCGACGGTTTATTGAGGATCTCTATCCTAGCATCCTGAGTAGTATGGCCAGGGAATTGGAGATGGATATCTCTTATCAGCAGGTTGTGGGTATTGCCAGGAGATTTGAGGGCATGTTTGCCCGGGATAGAGAGGAGAGGGAGGCCAAGAGGTCTCGAGAGGCTGGTTATTATTCTAGAGCTCGTGCCCCAGTAGCTCGCTATGGTAGGGGCTATGTGAGTCGCCCCGTTCATTCAGCTCTTCCAGCCTTCAGCGGTGTTCTAGCTCCTTCTAGACCCCAGGAGCCTTATTATACACCGCCAGTATCTAGTGTGCCTCCTGCACAACAGACTTGGCCCGAGCCAGTCACAGCAGCCACGCCCTCCCAGAGCTTGTTTTGAGTGTGGCGACACTCATGCCCCAGGATTAGGTGGGGTGCACCTCCACAGACTTTTCAGACACAACGTGCTCCACCGGGTCCTCAGGCTATGATTACAGCACCAACTGCCACCCCACCTGCTCAACCAGCTCGAGGTAGAGGTCGGGGAGGTAGAGGTCCCCCTAGAAGGGGAGGCCAGGCCATATATTATGCACTTCCTGCTCGTACAGAGGCAATTGCTTCTGATTCTGTCATTAAATATATTGTTCCAGTCTGTTATAGAGATACGTCGGTATTATTTGACCCAGGCTCTACATATTCTTATGTGTCCTCTTATTTTTCTTCGTATTTGGGCGTATCTCGGGATTCATTGAGTTTTCCTATTTATGTATCTACTCTTGTGAGAGATTCTCTTGTTGTCGACCGTGTGTATCGATCGTGTTTGATTGCTCTTAGTGGTTTTGAGACCATAGCCGATTTATTATTACTCATCATAGTGGACTTTGATATTATTTTGGGCATGGACTGGTTGTCACCCCATTATGCTATTCTTGATTGTCATGCTAAAACCGTGATGCTGGCTATCCCAGGTTTACCGTGATTAGAGTGGAGAGGTACCTTAGAGTATACTCCTAGTAGAGTTATTTCTTTTCTTAAAGCTCAACGAATGATTGAGAAGGGTGTGACGCGTATCTATCTTATATGAGAGATGTCAGTATTGATACCCCTACAGTTGAGTCAATTCCAGTAGTGAGGGACTTTCCAGATGTGTTTCCAGCTGATCTTCCGGGCATTCCGCCGGACAGAGATATTGATTTTGGCATTGATTTGTTGCCGGGCACTCAGCCCATCTCTATTCCTCCATATCGTATGGCTCTTCCTGATTTGAAGGAGCTAAAAGAGCAGTTATAAAAATTGCTTGATAAAGGCTTCATTCGGTCCAGTGTGTCACCTTGGGGTACTCGTGTCTTATTTGTGAAGAAGAATGATGGTTCTATGCAAATGTGTATTGATTACCGCCAGTTGAACAAAGTCACAGTGAAGAACAGGTACCCATTGCCTCGTATTGATGACTTATTTGATCAGTTACAGGGTGCCAAAGTGTTTTCCAAG
Source organism: Nicotiana tabacum (assembly GCF_000715075.1). NCBI lineage: Eukaryota > Viridiplantae > Streptophyta > Magnoliopsida > Solanales > Solanaceae > Nicotiana > Nicotiana tabacum. The sequence goes on from NC_134096.1 coordinate 59,515,377, forward strand.
ATTGACTTACGTTCAGGTTATCATCAGTTGAAGATTCGGGAGCCGGATATCCCGAAGACTGCTTTCAAGACCAGATATGGTCACTATGAGTTTCTTGTCATGTCATTTGGGCTGACCAATGCCCCAGCAGCCTTTATACATTTGATGCCCAATGTGTTCCGTCCTTATCTTGATTCCTTTGTCATTGTATTTATTGATGACATGCTGGTATATTCTCGGTCTCGGACATGAGGACCGTGCTTCAGACTTTGAAGGAGAAGATTTTGTATGCAAAATTTTCAAAGTGTGAGTTTTGGTTGGACTCAGTGGAATTCTTGGGTCATATAGTATCGAGTGAGGGGATCCAGGTAGATCTGAAGAAGTTTGAAGTAGTGCAGAGTTGGCCTAGGTTGTCCTCAGCAACAGAGATCTGAAGTTTTCTTGGTTTGGCGGGGTATTACCATCGCTTTGTAGAGGGATTCTCATCTATTGCAGCACCTATGACCAGGCTGACCTAGAAGGGTGCTCCATTCAGGTGAATAGAGGAATGTGAGGAGAGCTTTCAGAAGCTCAAGACAGCTTTGACGACAACTCCAGTATTGGTATTACCTACAGGTTCAGGGTCTTATACTGTATATTGTGATGCATCACGGATTGGTCTCGGTGCGGTGTTGATGCAGGATGGTAGGGTGATTGCCTACGCGTCCAGACAACTGAAGGTGCACAAAAAGAACTATCATGTCCACGATCGTGAGTTAGCAGCTATTGTTCATGCCTTGAATATATGGAGGCATTATTTGTACGGTGTTCCTTGTGAGATTTACACCGATCATCAGAGATTGCAGCATCTGTTTAAGCAGAAAGAACTTAACTTACGTCAGCGAAGGTGGTTGGAGCTGCGTAAGGATTATGATATAACTATTTTGTACCACCCTGGGAAGGCAAATATGGTGGCTGATGCTTTGAGTCACCGGGCAGAGAGTTTGGAGAGTTTAGCATATCTACCAGAAGCAGAGAGGCCATTGGCATTGGATGTTCAAGCCTTAGCCAGCCAGTTTGTGAGATTGGATATTTTTGAGCCGAGTCGAGTATTGGCTTGTGTGGTCAGTCGTTTCTTTATGATCGTATCAGGGAGCGTCAGTATGATGACCCCCATTTGCTTGTCCTTAAGGACACGGTCCAGCACGGTGATGCTAAGGAGGTCACTATTGGAGATGATGGTGCATTGAGAATGCAGGGCAAGCTATGTGTTCCCAATGTAGATGATTTGCGTGAGTTGATTCTTCAGAAGATTCACAGCTCATGGTACTCCATTCATCCGGGTGCCGTGAAGATGTATCAGCACATGAGGCAGCATTATTGGTGGAGGAGGATGAAGAAAGACATAGTAGAGTATGCAGTTAAATGTCTAAATTGCCAGCATGTGAAATATGAGCATCAGCGACTGGGTGGGTTGCTTCAGAAGATAGAGATTCCAGAGTGAAAATGGGAGCAGATCACTATGGACTTCGTTGTTGGTCTCCCACGGACTCAGCGGAAGTTTGATGCAATTTGGGTGATTGTGGATAGGTTGACCAAGTCGGCTCATTTTATTCCTATGATGACTACCTATTCTTCCGAGCAGCTAGCTCAAATCTACATCCACGAGATCGTCAGGATTCATGGCATACCAGTATCTATTATCTCTGACCGGGGTACGCAGTTTACATCACGGTTCTGGAGAGCTGTACAGCATGAGTTGGGTACTAGGGTTGAGTTGAGCATAATATTTTACCTCATACAGACGGGCAGTCCAAGCACACTTTTCAGATATTAGAAGATATGCGACGTGCGTGTGTGATAGATTTTGGGGGTGCTTGGGACCAGCTCTTACCACTTGAGGAGTTTGCTTACAATAACAGTTATCAGTCCAGTTTTCAGATGGTACCATATAAGGCTCTGTACGGTAGACGGTGTCGGTCCCCAGTGGGTTGGTTCGAACCCGGTGAGGCCAGATTATTGGGTATGGATTTGGTTCCGGATGCCTTAAAAAAAGCGAAGGTGATTCAGGATAGACTTCGCACAACCCAGTCCAGACAGAAGAATTATACGGATCGGAAGGTTCGCGATGTGGCATTCATGGTTGGAGAGCGAGTCTTGCTCCGGGTTTCGCCTATGAAGGGTGTTATGAGGTTTGGAAAGAAGGGCAAGTTGAGCCCAGGGTTCATTGGTCCATTTGAGGTGTTGCGTCGAGTTGGGGAGGTTGCTTATGAGCTCGCCCTGCCTCCGAATCTAGTAGGAGTTCATCCGGTATTCCATATTTCTATGCTCCGAAAGTATCACGGTGATCCGTCCCATGTGTTGGATTTCAGCTCAGTTCAATTGGACAAGAATCTATCCTATGTTGAGGAGCCAGTGGCTATTTTAGACAGTCAGGTTAGAAGGCTAAGATTAAAGAACATTGCTTCCGTGAAGGTTTATTGGAAGTGATAGCCGATCGAGGAGGCGACTTGGGAGACCGAGCAGGATATGCGCAGCCGTTATCCTCATCTTTTCACCACTTCAGGTATGTCTTTATGCTCATTCGAGGACGAATAATTATTTTAAGAGGGGAAGAATGTAACAACCCAACCGGTCGTTTTGAGAGTTAGATCCCCGAACCCCTATTAACTATTTTCTCCATATCTATTTCTGCTATTGTGACTTGCCGGGATGATTAGTTTTGAGTTTCGGAGTGTTTTGGGACATTTAGTCCCTAAATGAGAGCTTAAGCCTTAGGATTTGGACCGTAGTCGGAACTATGTGAAGACGACTCCGGAATGGAATTTCGTCGGTTTTGTTAGTTCCGTTAGGTGATTTTGGGTTTAGAGGTGTGTCCGGATTGTGTTTTGGAGGTCCGCAGCTCATTTAGGCTTGAAATGGTGAAAGTCGAATTTTTGAAGTTTTGGGTCGGTAGTGGAATTTTTGATATCTGGGTCATTTTCCGATTATGGAAGTTGTAGTAGGTCCGTAATGTCGATTATGACTTGTGCGCAAAATTGGAGGTCAATCGAAAGTGATTCGATAGGTTTTGGCATTGGTTGTAGAATTTTGAAGTTTCAAGTTCTTTAAGTTTGAATTAGAGGGTGATTCATAATTTTAGAGTTGTTTGATATGATTTGAGAGCTCGACTAAGTTCGTATAGTGTTATAGGATTGATTGGTAGGTTTTGTTGAGGTCCCGGGGTCCTCGGGTGTGTTTCGGATGCTTAATGGAATGAAATTGGACTTAGGAAAATCTGGTGTTTCTGCTGGTTCTGCTGTAATCGCACCTGTGCAAGGCTACCCGCAGGTGCGAGCAAATTGGAGCAGAAGCGGGAAAATGGAGGAGTGCCAGGGTTCGCATGTGTGAGGTGTTTTCCGCATCTGCGATGCCCGCAGATGCGTTAGGGGTCTTCGTAGGTGCGCAAGGTCCGCAGAATCGGAAGGGAATTCCGCAGGCGCGCACGCACAGATGAGGTCCTTTCATCGCAGGTGCAAAGGCAGAGGAGGCAAGTGAATTGTGCAGACACGCACAATTTTCGCACAAGCTCACCCGCAGGTGCAAGCCCAGGTTCCACAGGTGCGGAAATACCTGGGGCGGTGGTTAAAACCGAAAGGTTTCGTGATTTTTGTCATTTTTGACTTTGCAAACTCGATTTAGGGCGATTGTTGAGAGCATTTTCGAGGCATTTCTTGAGGTAAGTCCCTTCTGCTTATTTTTGATCAATAATTCTGCCTTGCCATGTATTTTTCCACCTAGTTAGTGTGTATTTAAGGTGGAAATTGAAAGTTGAAGGCTAGGGATTTGGAAGTTTGATTTGTGGATTTGGAGGATCATTTGGTATTAGAATTTAGTAGTTTTGGTATGGTTAGACTCATGTGGAATGGGCATTCCTATTTTGTAACTTTTACCCGATTCCGAGATGTGGGCCCCACAGGCAATTATTGAGTTAATTTGAGGATTTTTGTTAAAGTGTTGATTTCATTAATTAGATGAGTCTATTATTGTTGTATTTATGATATGTAATTTCTTTTGGCTAGATTTGGGCCATTGGGAGCCAGATATTCGTGGGAAAGGCATTGTGACCGATTGATTGAGCTTGGTTCGAGGTAAGTGGCTTGCCTAACTTTGTGTGTGGGGGAAATTCCCTTAAGATTTGGAACTATTGTGATATGTGAGCGTCATGTACGTGAGGTGACGAGTACGTACACGGGCTAGTTGTGGTAAAACCTGATTTTCTTATTGAGCAGCAATATGTTTTTCTGTTATTTTTAGTTATACCATTTTAATGAGTACTAATCTATTTTCATTCTTAATTGAGTTATTCCAATATGTGTAGCTATCATGTTTAGTCTAATACAACATGTCTACATGCCTTAATTGTTATGTGAATTATGTGCAACATGCTTAGTGAATTTCCTGCTTCTTCCCTGACTGGTACTTAGTATAAATTGTAAGAACTTCGTGATGTCGTTGTATTTCTATCAATTGCGCTGCATATTTACTTTGGGACTACGGAACGGTATTTCGGGAGATCCCCCTGTACTGCATATTTACTTTGGGACTACGGAATGGTATTCCGGGAGATCCCCATACACATTTACTTTGGGACTACGGAACGGTATTCCGGGAGATCCCCTGCACATTTACGTTTGGGACTACGAGACGGTATCTCGGGAGATCCCCTGTTGTGTTTCTGTGTATTAAGATGTTACTTTCTATGATTTCATTGTTGTTAAATTTCAGCCTTTATTTTATTGCAGTATTACACTCTATATTGTTTTATTATATATTTACCAGTAGGGCACTGACCTGACCTCGTTACTACTCGACCGAGGTTAGGCTTGACACTTATTGGGTACTGATTGTGGTGTACTCATGCTACTCTCTACACATGTTTTTCGTGTGCAGATCCAGGTGCACCTTATCAGCCGCACTATCAGTAAGCCGGGACAGTTTTGGAGACTTCAAGGTATATCTGCCGAGTCCGCAGACCTCGTAGTCCCCTTCTACTCTTTCCCATGTCCATTATCTTTTATATTTTTCCTTGTTAGACTCTGATGTATAGAGACACTAGATCTTTCTTTCTGTAGTTTGTGATTCACGATGTTCCGAATTTTGGGATTTGTTGTGTATTCTTGAATAATTGGTTAAATTTATATTTTTATTTCAATATTTCGCAAAATGTTAAGCTTACCTAGTTGTAGAGACTAGGTGCCGTCACGACGTCACACAGAGGAGAAATTAGGTCGTGACATCTACCCTATGAACAGGGAATACAACAACCAAGGGAATGACGTGGTTCTCCTAATCAATATTAGAAGAAAGGTTAGATATAGCTATGAAATTTATAAGAAGCCTGGATATAGAAGATGAGAATATGAGAAGAAGTTGAAGATCAAAAAACAAAGAAGGTTCAAGAATAACAGAAGAGCTTGTGTAGAACAAAGTTGATTCCAAAGAGTAAAATTTGGATAATAATGGAACGATCCCTATTTATAGAGATGAAGGCACGAGATCCGAAACGGTTCATCATGCTTGACACAAGAATCGAAATGACAGAGCCAATCAAAAGCTGCACATAAATCGATGTGATGCTTCGGGAACAGACGTTATCATGACAAGTGACGTCATAACGTTACTCCTTTTCATGGATGAAACGATTCCAGCAAGTCACCTAGAAAAACCAAGAGTTTGAAATATACAATCCACAATAATCCATGTCGCCTGTTTGTGACAACGACCACGACCGTTGTTATCCGCTCATTGAACTCGCCCATGAAAACAACCTCAACAAGCAGAGGGATTATCTGTTTATGCTAAAAATTATAATAATTATATGTGAGCCTAATCAATATTAAGAAGGCCTTCGAAGGCCACCACGTGCCATCAATTTGACTTCAACGAAGGATGAAGGCGAGGTCGAGGACTCAACGCAAGTCGAGGACTCAACGCAGGTCAAGGACGAGGAAATAAGACTTTGGAGAGAATATTCCAGTGAATATTTCTCTGATCTATACTATTAGGGTTTGAAAAGAATATTCCAGTGAATATTTCTCTGATCTATACTATTAGGGTTTTTGTGGCCCATGTGCCCTTATAAATATAAAGATATGTAGCTATAGGAGAGATTAGACACTCATTGTAAAAAAATAACACATTGACATTCTCTGAATATTCTTGCTTTATCATACACATATAAAATACACCTTTTCTTCAAATCTTTATCTATCTTTTATCCCAAAATCCAAGAAGAATCTGAATATTCAAAGGTTTACCAATCATTTGTCTTTGTGAGAAAGAATATCAAAGAATCTCACCCTTTTCGGGTGATTCATATGCATTTATTTATATAAATGTCATTCATTGCTATTTACTATTATTTAATGTTATTTCTTTTATTTTTGAATCATTGAATATAGCATTATCGTCACCATTTATCCGCTATATCTCGCTATAAAATTGTTTAATCTATCTTTTGGATATTAAATATTGGCTAAGATTAACTCTATTTATTAGAAAATCGAATTTTTTAAACGTAGATCTAAATTTTGGGTCAAACACCATCTAGGAGAAGTAAAAGAGAGAAGCTGGATAGTAATATCGACAATATATACCTATAAAGCAAATAATAAAGGCCTATCGATGACATTTTTGAAGTATTTGCGAGAACTCCCGGATAAATTGTCGAGGACAGTAATGAGTTTGGTATTTCTGAACCATGAAATCGATATGACAAAGATGATGCCAAAATCATTGCACCTTTAATGTTTTCCTAAATTCAGCATTGCGGAGTTTCACCTTTAAAAGTATCAAACTCCAGTATATAATGTTGGAATTTTACCTCCTACGGAGAATTTTAGAACTCCAAGAACAAATCATCTCGTTTGAACTAATGAATATTCAAACTCCAATAATGATCATTTATGGAGTTCTTTCTTGTTTTAAGTAGGAGTATTTTTATTCAAATTTTACTTTTGTATTTAAAAGTGGCTATTTTTTCATTACATTTCAAATAATAGCTAAAAATTCATAGCATATCCAAAAAATGGTCATTCAACCTAATGTTTTCGCTAAGTTGGATGGTTCCAACCAGTAGTGGAGCTACAAGTCTAGGTACGAGTTTGGCAGAATTCAATAAATTCGTCTCGAGCCCTATATTTGTGTTAAGAAATTTACTTAATATGTGTGAATACTCTATCTGAACCCAGTAACTTATCCTGTCCTAGATTTCATAACCCATATACTCAAAGTTCTAACTCCTCCTCCGGTTCCAACACCCTTCCAACTTCTCCATTCAACCTTCAACGTAAATTACTTTGCACGTAGAGCAAAGGCAGATCTACCATTATGGGACTGGGTTCGACTGGATTCAGAATTTTTGACGCGAAATATAAATTTATATGTAAAATCTACTTGAATTGCAACAAGCAGTAGATAAGTTTAAAAGTACAATAAATTTAGTAATAAAAACCTTAAAGATTACAACCATAAAATTTAAATCCTAAAATTACCTCGAACCTCGAGCATATGGAATGTATAACTCCTTGCTGGATCAATCAATGCTTAAAAGGGAAAATCCTCAGTCGATTAATGGTAACAATAAATGCTTAAATTGGCACACTTGGAAGGATGTTGGAGTGCCTAATAGGAACATACAAATTTAGATGTGGCTTATTTATTTGGCCTTTAATAAAATAGGGTTGGTAAATCAACCACCGTTGCTAGCACAATTAATAAGGGAGGCCATCTTCGTTTCTCTTCTGGGTACATGAGCACAAAAAAGACAGCTGTACGCCGAACTTTCTCTCTATACTCTAGTTACCTCTCATCTTTTCAACGTCTAAAGATTTGCCATAGCATATAGGTTCATCATTCATGGGATTATTCATGTAAATATCTCGTGATGTTAAACATGGCATTTGCTCTAGGTTATTTTTTATTATCCCTTGGTTGCTTCTCAATTTTGACTAACAGGTGTCTCACATATGTATTGGTTTTACTTTACTATATTATGTACCAGTAGTCGTACACGCGCGATGCGCAGTCAATTTTAAAAAAATATTAATTAAATTAAATTATGATCAGGCTTGTTTGAACATATTAGATCGTATTACTTTAATAAATTTCAATTGTCATCTTATTTACCAATACGATATACCCAATAATAAAATCTCTATTAAATTAAGACTCATATAGGAATCGAATAACTTTTTTGTTCTATATTTTTCATTTATATATTATTCAATATTTAGTATTATTACATTATTAATAGAAATTTTTATTAGCATATTACTTTGTTTAATATTGTTGTATGCTCACTTTCTTTTTGTAATATAAGAAAAGATGTATATTTTATTAATCTTGAAATATTTTTTTATTTTAAATTTTATTATGTTGTTCTCAATAATATTATTTAAATTTTAATGAATAAAATCTCTATTAAATTAAACGGACTTATATAGGCATTGAATAACTTTTTTGTTATGTATTTTTCTTTATTATATTATCCAATATTTAGTATTATTACATTGTTAATAGAAATTTTTAATATATATATATATTTATTTTAAATTTTATTCTATTATTTTCAATAATATTGTCTGATTTTAATAAATAAAATCTCTATTAAATTAAAGAGACTTATATAGTTATTGAATGACATTTTTGTTATGTATTTTTCTTTATTATATTATCCAATATTTAATATTGTTGCATTGTTAATAAAATTTTTTATTGGCATATTACTTTCTTCAATATTTTTGTCTACTACTTTCTTTTTGTAATATAATAGAAAATATATATTTTATTATTCTTGAAATATGTTTTTATTTTAAATTTTATTATATTATTCTCAATAATATTATCTGAATATTAATGAATAAAATCTCTATTAAGTTAAAGGGACTTATATAGGCATCAAATAAAATTTTTGTTATGTATTTTTCTTTATTATATTATCAAATATTTAGTATTATTGCATCATTAATAGAAATTTTTATTAGCATATTGCTTTGTTTAATATTTTTGTCTGCTACTTTCTTTTTATAATATAACAGAAGATTTATATTTTATTGCTCTTGAAATATTTTTTATTTTAAATTTTATTCTATTGTTCTTAATAATCTTGTTTGAATTTAATGAATAAAATCTCTATTAAATTAAAGAGACTTATATAATCATCGAATAATTTTTTTATTCTGTATTTTTTATTATATTATCCAATGTTTGGTATAATTGCATTGTTAATAAAAAACTTTATTAGCATATTACTTTGTTTAATAGTTTTTCCTGCCGCTTTTTTGTTTGTAATATAATATAAGATATATATTTTATTACTTTTGTAATATTTTTTTATTTTATATTTTATTCTATTATTTTCAATAATATTGTCTGAATAAATACCCTTTTATTTTTAAAAAGAAAAACGAAAATGATTAAAAAATATTAGCTAACCTAAACCGACCCTCACCCATGTTTGAGTAGTTAATTTTTTGTCTTTATTTCCTTTTCTCTCTTTTTTTTAAATGACTTTTGAATTTCAAAATTTATTAGAGTTTTGTCTTAAAATTTGACACTTATTAAATTTTTGTTGTTACATTTCATATTACCGCATTGATATGTTTCTTCTATTCCATATAGATAGATTAGAAGCGTCCGTTTGGAACGACGGTACAAGGAGCAACCAGATTTGTATTCCCGAAAGTGTAAATTTTTATAGGGTTAAAGTGGTAATTTGACCCTCATTCCTATATAGTGTGTTCCAAAAAGCACGTGTAATGCGTTTTTATACACGTGTACTGCTTTTCCTATTCTGTCCCACATACTAAAATGCACTTTACCCAACAAAACTTGTCTTCTGCTTTTCTCTCTTTCATGGACCAGATTTTTAGAACTTCCATGGCAGTGCTATCTAGCCTTCAACGCCTAACCAAAATTTCACTTTAGGTCTCACTCATAGCATCACCTTTCGTTCCTCTTAAGCTCTTTCATTTATTCATAGGTATGTATTCTTATTTTGGGAATTTTCCACTCTTTCATTTCGTTTTTTTTTTTTTGTGTATCCTTTATTTGCGGCTAACTCAATTTTTTATATGCTTTGTGATTACGCCCAATGTCGCAACTAGGCAAGTTAATGGTGAACTAACTATGTGATTACTCATTTTAATAGATTTTCAAGTAACTAAATTCTATTTATTAAGAGATTTAAAAAATAAAAGATTTAATAAATAAAACGAAAGCAACTGAGTACAATCATAAATATATAAATATTTCAAAACCATAAAGTCTACTAGAGTGTGTGCCAAAACTTGGTGTCACAAGTGTATAAACACTAGTAAAATATACAAAACTCTAACTACTGTCTTAAATAACATAGACAAAAAATTAGTACAAAAGAATGGCTTTAGGTGCTGCAGAACGGCTCAGAAAACATCTCACCACTAGGCTTCGGGATATCGGGGATGCGCGTCGGTGTGACCACCAGATGCACCTGCCTCAGATGCTGCACGGTTAGTGCAGATGTGTAGCGTGAGTACATAAACAACATGTACCCATTAGGTATCAAGTCTAACCTCGAAAAAGTAGTGAATAGGGATCGACATCGACACTTACTACGAGCTAATAATAAAGAAATACATAATTCTAAATGAGCATTGGGTTATGTAATTAAAAATAATAACTCAATAACAAACAGAAAGTAAATATTTCTTTCACACATGGTAAGTTTCAAATAAATTTTTGTCTTATATAATTTTGGCCTCTCAAGACATGAAAAAATATCAAATATATAATTACACTTCGAGTATTACCACATACGATTATGCTGATGACGTACAACCCGATCTAGAATAATGTGTACACTGCCGAAGGTCGAGCGACACGAACCATAGATGCATCTATCTACTGCCGAGGCGTTTGGACCGCTCCACAAGAAGAGAGGATACTTTATAAACAACCGGTTTAAGAGCTAATTCAAGGCTAATGTACAACAAAACACAATTTTCATTAACAGTCAAGTAACCTTCCAAAACTCAAGTAAGTGAAATTCGGTCTTTTACAATTTCGTCTAACAAGTTCCAATATAATTTAGGTACTTTAACTAGCAAGTAGGGTGCAAACATTACAAGTATTTCATGATTCGGGCCCTAAACTACCCGGACACAAGCATAATTAGTAGCTACGCACCGACTCTCGTTAGCTCGTGCGTACGTAGCCCCCACAATTAGAAGAAAATAGAAACTTAAATCACCTATGGGGTAAATTCCCTCTCACAAGGTTAGGCAAGAGAGTTACCTTGTCTCAAAGCTCGCTTTCTGGCCTCAAATTCACCCTAAAGCCTCAACTCGGTGCCGAACAATCCGAAACTAGTCAAATATTGTATAAACTAATCAATATACGCTCAAAAGTAAATGATTTAACTATTTGAGTAATTACCCAACCCAAATTGGAAGATTCATAAAATTCACCCTCGGGCCCACGTGCCCGGATTTCGGAAATTTTCGAAGAAATTTGTTACCCATAACCTCACGAACTCAAATATATAATTTTCACTCAATCCCATAACCATTTTCAATGGTAAATCCCATTTTTATCAAAACTTAGGGTTATTCATCTAAACCCATAATTTTCACAAATTTTCATGTTGAAATCTACCCATAATCTATGTATTTAACTTACATTGGGTAGAAATTACTTACCTCCAATAGCTAGCTGGAAATCTCTCTCTATGAAGCTCCAAAATCGCACCAAGAGTGAAATAAATGAACCAAAAATGACCTAAGTTCGAAATAAATGAACCTCACTGCCTCCAGGACTTTCGCATCTACGGTCCCTGGCCCGCATCTGCGGAAGGTTCATCGCATATGCGGTCCTCTCTTGGCTGGCCTAAGTCCGCATCTGCGGAAGAATGGCTTGCTTCTCCGAGCCCGCTCATGCGACGCTCGAGCCGCATCTGTGGCCATCCTCGCTTCTGCGGTCGCACATCTGTGCCCAAGCGTCCGCATCTACGATTTCTCGGCTGCCTTTGCTGGCTCGCTTCTGCGGCTGCTGGCTCGCTTCCGCAAGCTCGGACCTGCGCCTGGCCTTCCGCAGGTGAGATTACACCAGAAGATGGGTGCTTCAGCTATCCAACTAAGGCCAAATGACTTCCGCGCATCGTCCGAATGGCATCCGGGGCCCCCAAGGCCCCGCCGAAACGTACCAACAAGTTTGAAATCATAAAACGGATTCGGTTGCACTCTCAGAACACAGATAACAACACTAAAACTAAGAATCATACGCCAAAATCAATAGAATCAACTTCAAGTTCTTCCTACTTACTCTGAACGCGCCGAATAATACTTAAACTACTCGGAATGACTCCAAATTTTGCGTGCAAGTCTTAAATCACCATACAAAACTATTCTCAGGCTCGAAATCCCAATTGGACCCCGATAACACCAAATCCTACTTCAAACCAAACTTAAAGGACTTTAAAACCATCAATGTGCCAACTTCCAATATTAAGCGCTGAAACACTCCCGAATCATCAGAAACCCGATCCAAACGTACGCCCAAGTCCAAAATCATTATACGAACCTATTGGAACCGTCAAATCCCGGTTTTGAGGTCGTTTACTCAAAATATTGACTCAAATTAAACTTATCCTTTTTAGCCAACCTTAAGGAACCAAGTGTTCCGATTTTAACCTGAACCCTTCCAAATCCCGAACTAACCATCCCTACAAGTAATAAAACAGTAAAAGCGCATACGAGGAGTCTTATTTAGGGAACGAGAATCTAGAAAGAAAAACGATCGGTCGGGTTATTATATTTTTCACCTCTTAAACAAACGTTCGTCCTCTAACGGGTCTAGAATCATACCTGGATGGATGAATAAGTGTGGATATCTGTTCCGCATGTCCTCCTTGGCCTCCCAAGTCGCCTCGTCGACTGGTTGGCCCCTGCACAGAACTTTTACCGCGAAAATCTTCTTGGACCTCAACTGGCAAACCTGCCTATCAACAATGGCAACTGGCTCATCCTCATAACCCAGGCTCTCAAATAGTTGAACCGTGCTGAAGTCTAACACATGCGACCTGTCGGCATGATACCTTCGGAGCATAGACACTTGGAAAATTGGATGAACTCCCGATAGACTGGGAGGCAAAGCAAGATCATAAGCAACCTCCCCAACTCGTCTCATCACCTCAAATGGACCTATAAACCTTGGGCTCAACTTGCCTTTCTTCCCGAACCTCATAATTCCCTTAACTGGAAAGACCTTCAAAAGAACCTTCTCTCCTACCATAAATGGTATATCACGCGCCTTCTGGTCTGCGTAACTCGTCTGTCTGGACTGTGCTGTGCGAAGCCGCTCCTGAATCAACTTTACCTTTTCCAAGGCATCCTTCACTAAATCAGTACCGTATAACTTAGCCTCGTCAAGCTCAAACCATCTGATGGGCAAACGACATTGCCGATTATATAAAGCCTCAAATGGAGCCGTGTCGGTGCTACTTTGATAACTTTTGTTGAAAGCAAACTCGTGAAAAGTCAAGAATCAATACCACTGCCCTCCGAAGTAAATCACACACGCTCTGAGCATATCCTCCAAGATCTGAATTGTCTGCTCTGGTTCCCTGCCGGTCTGCGGATGAAAGGTTGTGCTGATCTCTACCCGGGTCCCCAACTCGCTTTGTACTACCCTCCAGAAATGCGAAGTAAATTGAGGGCCTCTATCTAATATAATAGAGATAGGCACATCGTGCAACCAGACAATCTCCTGAATGTAAATCTGAGCCAACCTCTCTGAAGAATACGTGGTAACAACTAGAATAAAGTGTGCTGGCTTGGTCAACCTGTCGACAATGATCCAAACTATATCAAACTTCCGCAAGGTCCGTGACAACCCAACTACGAAGTACATAGTAATGCGCTCCCATTTTCACTCCGGTATAGCCATCTGCTGGAGTAGGCCACCTGGCCTCTGATGCTCATACTTAACTTGCTGGAAATTAAAGCACCTCGCTACATACTGAACTATGTCATTCTTCATCCATCGCCACCAATAATCCTACCTCAGGTCGCGATACATCTTTGTAGCACATGGATGGATAGAATACCGAGAACTGTGCGCCTCCTCTAGGATGTTCTCCCTCAAGCCATCAACATTAGGAACACATAGGCGACCTGGGAGTCGCATAACACCATCCTCACTGATGGTAACCTCGTTGGCACCACCCTGCAATACCGTCTCTCTGATAATCAGCAAGTGCGGATCATCAAACTAGCGAGCCTTGATCTGCTTGAATAGTGAAGACTAGGTAACAACGCATGCGAGAATGCTGATGGGCTCTGAAATATCCAACCTCACAAGTCTGTTAGCCAAGGACTGAATGTCCAAAGCTAGTGGCCTCTGCTCCGCTGAAATGAATGCCAAACTACCCATGCTCTCTGCCTTTCTGCTCAAGGCATCTGCAATTACATTCGCCTGCACGGATGATAAAGGATGGTGATATCATAATCTTTTAGTAACTCGAGCCACCTGCGCTGCCTCAAATTGAGATCTCTCTGCTTGAACAAATGCCGCAAGCTGCGATGATCGATGTAAACCTCATAGGACACCCCATAAAGATAATGCCTAGAAATCTTAAGTGCATAAATAATCACAGCCAACTCCAAATCGTGTACAGGGTAATTCTTCTCGTGGGTCTTCAGCTGGTGTGAAGCATATGTAATAACTCTCCCCTCCTGTATCAATGCACAACCCAAAACAACGCGTGAAGCGTCACAATACACAATATTCATCCTTGAAGAAGGCAATACTAACACTGGTGCTGTAGTCAATGCGGTCTTGAGCTTCTGAAATCTCGCCTCACAATCATCGGACCATCGGAACGAAGCACCCTTCTGGGTCAATCTAGTCAAAGGTGCTGCGATAGATGAGAAGCCCTCCACAAACCGACGATAATAACCTGCTAACCCTAGGAAGCTCCTAATATCAGTCGACGTGGTAAGACGATGCCAACTCTGGACTGAATTCTTGGGATCTACCTTAATACCCTCGCCTGATACTACATGTCCCAAGAATGCCACAAAATCTAATCAGAACTCACACTTGGAGAACTTAACATACAACTTATGTTCCCGCAAGGTATGAAGCACCACTCTTAAATGCTGCTCGTGCTCCTCCATGCTACGCGAGTAGATCAAAATATCATCAATGAAGACAATGACAAACGAATAAATATATGGCCTGAACACCCGGTTCATCAAATTCATAAATGTCGCCGAGGCGTTAGTCAAACCGAAGGACATCACTAGAAACTTATAATGGCCATATCTAGTCTAGAAAGTCGTCTTCGGAACATCAAAATCCTGAATCTTCATCTGATGGTACCCCGATCTCAAGTTGATATTAGAGAACACCCTAGGACCCTGTAATTGATCAAACAAATCATCAATACGCGGCAATGGATACTTGTTCTTAATGGTAACCTTGTTCAACTAGCAGTAATCAATGCACATCCACATAGTCCAATCTTTCTTCTTCACAAATAATACTGGTGCACCCCAAGGCGACAAAGTCGGTTTGATGAACCCCTTTGCTAGCAACTCCTCGAGTTGTTCCTATAATTCCTCTAACTCTCCCGGAGCCATGCGGTACGGTGGAATAGAGATAGGCTGGGTACCTGGAGCCAAATCAATATAGAAATCAATATCACGATCGGGTGTCACGCTTTGAAGATCAGAAGGAAACACATCGAAGAAATCCCGGACCACGGGCACTGAAACAATTCCCGAAGTCTCTGCAGTAGTATCCCGGATGTAAGCTAGATAAGCCAAACAACCCTTCTCGACCATGTGTCGAGTCTTCAGAAAGAAGATAACCTGGCAGGATGTACTGACAGATGAACCCTTCCACTCCAATCTAGGAAATCAAGGATGGCGTTATATGTAGATAACCAATCCATTCCCAGGATGACCTCAAAGTCGATCATATCGAGAAACAGAAGATCCGCTCGGGTCTTATAACCACAAAAAGTCATGATACAGGACTGATAGACCCGATCCACAATAACATAATCGCCCACTGGAGTGGACACATAAACAGGAGTACCCAAGGACTCACGAGGAACTCCCAGGAAATGAGCAAACAGAGATGAAACATATGAATATGTAGACCCTGGATAAAATAGTATCGAAGTATCCCTACCGCAGATAGAAATAATATATGTGATCACGACATATGAGGCTACTGCATCTGGTATGGCTGGGAAGGCATAGAATTTGGCTGGAGAACCTTCTAGTTGGACACCACTTCTAAGACGACCCCTAACCGCCTGCCCTCCGCCTCTGGGCAGCCGGACGGCTGGTAGGGAAACTGGTGCTGGAATCATAGGCTGCCGACCCTACAATCTACATCACTGCCTTGACCTGAAGCCTGGTGCAGAACCTCCGCACATGACTAACGTCCCCGCACTCGAAACAACCTCTTGGTACGGTGGGCTACTGACCTGAAGTCTGACCCTGATTGCCTGAATACCCACTGGAGGATCCTGAATAGCTGGTGGGCAATACGAACTCTTTGGTATGGTGCTGAAATAAGGTTGCACTAGAGCACCCCGAGGAGGCGGTGGTGCTGGATATGTGGGCCTGCTAGACTTATCCCTCACGAACTGACCCCTGCCCCCAATCGGGGCACTACTAAACTCTCCAGAATATAGAAACCGCTTATCCCTCGTCTCCTTCTCTTGGCTCCACTGATGGACACCCTCGATTCTTCGAGCTATCTCCACAACTAGCTCGTAAGAATTCCACATCTCCACCTCTCGAGACATGGTGGCCTGGATACCAGAGTGCAAACTGGTAACAAATCTCCAAACTCTCTCTGCATTGGTAGGAAGTATCATAAGTGCATGGCGAGATAACTAAGAGAACCTCACCTCATAGTCGGTCACTGACATCTGGCCCTGTTGAAGCTGCTCGAACTGAAATCGAAATTCTTCCCTATAAGAGGGTGGAATATACTTGTCGAAGAAGAGGCGTGTGAACTGATCCCAAGTCATTGGAGGAGAACCTGCTGGTCTGCCGAGAAGATATGACTGCCACCACCTACGGGCCCTTCCCTCCAGCTGGAAAGTAGTACAATCCACCCCATGGGACTCTAATATCCTCATGTGCAGTCTGTCCCTGAGCTGATCAATAAAGTCCTGGGGGTCTTCATGCCACTCACTTCCAAAGACAGGAGGGTGTAGCCTGGTCCATCAGTCCAATAGCTTCTGCGGATTGTCGATCGTAGCTGGTCTGGGCTCAGGTATAGCTGCTGCCACTAGATGGGCTCCGCCCATGAGTAGTGCACCCAGAGTCTGATATACGAAAGTTGCATGTCCTAGAGCCTGAGCGGTAGGGGTCTGTGCTCCCCTTCCCGCGTGAGATGTGGCTGGGTCTTCTGGAAATAAACTAGCCTGAGTCATAAAATCCATGAACCGCAACATACGGCCCATGACCTCCTGGAATCCCGGTGCGGACATGAAATCCACCAGGGCTGGCTCTGCTGCATACACCTCTCCCTGCTCCTAAATAATAGGATCCTCTTCTGGATCCACTAGTGACATGACTGGAACAACTATGGGATGCCCACATCTTCTACCACGAGCTGGAGCCCTCCCTCGGCCTCTAGCAACATGAGGAGTAGCTCCTCCATGATCGGGTAAATCTGCCGCACGCATTCTCACCATCTGTTTGAGAATAAGAGAATGACACTTAGCACAACATCAACTGCACAATAAGAGATGAAGAAAAGAGTAGTTTCCTAATACCCTATAGCCTCTCGAAGATAGGTATGGACATCGCCGCACCGATCCGCAAGACTCTATTAGGCCTGCTCATAACTTGTGAGACCTATATGAACGTAGTGCTCTGATACCATGTTATCACAACCTAATTTCTCCTACAGGCCGTGATGGTGCCCAACGTCGCCGCTAGGCCAACCAACGGTGAACTAACTACGTGATTACTCTTTTTAATAGGCTTCCAAGTAACTAAATTCCATTTATTAAGACATTTAAGAAGTAGAAGATTTAATAAATAAAACGAAAGCAATTGAGTGCAAACTTAAATATATAAATATTTCAAAACCATAAAGTCTACTAGAGTGTGTGCCAAGACCTGGGGTCACAAGTGTATGAGCACTAGTAGAATATACAAAATTCTAACTACTGTCAGAAATAACATAGACAGGAAATAAGTACAAAAAGAAAGGCTCTAGGTGCTGCAGAACGGCTCAGGAAGCAGCTCACCACTAGGCCTCGGGGTATCGGGGATGTGCGTCGGTGTGACCGCCAGATGCACCTGCCTCAGATCTTGCATGGTTAGTGCAAAAGTGTAGCGTGAGTATATAAACAATATATACCTAGTAATTATCAAGTCTAACCTTGAAGAAGTAGTGACGAGGGGTCGACATCGACACTTACTACGGGCTAACAGTAAGGAAATACAGAATTCTAAATGAGCATGGGTTGTGTAATTAAAAATAATACCTCAATAGCAAGCAGAAAGCAAATATTTCTTTCACACATGGTAAGTTCCAAATATATTTCTGTCTTATATTATTTTTGCCTCTCAAGCCAGGAAAAGATATCAAATATATAATTACACTTCGAGTGTTATCACATACGATTATGCCGAGTACGTACGGTCCGATCCAGAATAATGTGTACACTGCCGAGGGTCGAGCGGCACGAACCACAAATGCATCTATCTACTGCTGAGGCATTCGGTCCGCTCCATAAGAAAAAAAGATACTTTATAAACAACTGGTTTAAGAGCTAATTCAAGGCTAATATTCAACAAAACACAATTTTCATTAACGGTCATGTAACTCGCCAATAATCAAGTAAGTGAAATTTGGTCTTTTCCAATTCCTTTAACAAGTTCCAATATAATTTAGGTACTTTAATTATCAAGTAGGGTGCAAATTGTAACATTCCGACCAGTATATTTGAGCTCTAGCATGTTGTTCAGTGGTTTTAGTCCTTGAGTATCTTCACTTCAGGTATTGTGACTTGTATGTGAGGTTGGAATTTAATTTTTGGAAGTTTGGGATTGATTTGGAAAGAAAATTCTAATTTCGAAAGCTTTAAGTTGGAAGAATTGGCTAATATTTGGCTTTTAAGTAAACGACCTCAGAATCAGGATTTGAAGGTTCCAATAGGTTTGCATGATGATTTCGGACTTGGGCGTATGTTCGGGTCGAGTATCGGATCTCCCAGGAGCATTTCAGCGCTTATTATGGAAGATTGGCATTTTAAAGGTTTAAGAATATCATATGTTTGGTTTGAAGAGGAATTTGATTCTATCAATGTCCGTTTGGGGTTCCGAGCTTTGGAATAGCTTTGTTATGTTATTACGGATTGATTTGATATGTTGCGGCACATGATATAGAATTTGTAAAT
Organism: Nicotiana tabacum; assembly: GCF_000715075.1. NCBI lineage: Eukaryota > Viridiplantae > Streptophyta > Magnoliopsida > Solanales > Solanaceae > Nicotiana > Nicotiana tabacum. The sequence continues at coordinate 59,534,794 of NC_134096.1, forward strand.
TTAAAAATTTATAAGTTTGATTCAAGGCGCGATTCATGATTTTGATGTTTTTTGACATGATTTAAGGTTTTGACTAAGTTCGCATTGAATTTTGGGATGTGTTGGTTTATTTGGTTAAGGTCCCGAGGGCCTCAGGGGTTTCCAGATGGTTAACGGATTGATTTTTGGACTTAAAAAATGCTAAAGCTGGGCAGCAACTGGTGTGATCGCATCTGCGATGTCTTGGTCGCAGAAGCGACATCGCAGAAGTGAGGTAGAGCTCGTAGAAGCGAAATGGAAAGGGACTATAAGTGCCGCAGGTGCAAAGACTTTCCCACATCTGTGTGATCGCAGAAACGGCCCAGTGGTCGCATAAACGGTAAGGAGTGAGGCAGGCTGGAGGCGCAGGTGTGAGGTTTGTCCCGCACCTGCGGGACTGCAGAAGCGGATACTTGGTCACAAGTGCGACTCCACAGAAGCGGAGTCTTGTCCGCAGATGCGAAGGCTGGGGGGCTGAACGGTGACTGCAAAAGCAGTATTTTAGCCGTACCTACGGAACCGCTGAAGCGGTCAAGTGGTTGCAGGTGCGAGAGGTTGTTAGGCAGTGTGTTCTTTTAAGAACGGGATTTGGCCCATTTTCTTTCCTTTTCACTTGGTTGGGGCGAGTTTGGAGAGTTTCAAGGGGAGATTTTCATCAAGCAACACAAGGTAAGTGATTCCCACCTATTACAAGTTAAGTACATGGTTTGTATAAGGATTTAAACATGGAAATCCGTACAAATTATGGGGGTTTTGGTAGAAAACCTAGAATTTGATACTCTTGGATTTTGGCCATGAAATTGGACATGATATTTGGAATAAGTTATATATTTTAGTTCGTGGTGTTATGGGTAAAGTTTATCTTTGAAAAGTTTTGAAATCCGGACACGTGGGTCCGAGGGTTGTTTTTATCGACTTTTAGAGCAGAGTCGGGGATTGTTATTAATTAATTAACTATGAGTAATAGAGTATATATTTATGTATTTTCTCATTTATCTGACTAGTTCTGAAGAGACAGGCGTCGATTTGAGGTGTTTGAGAGGCGTTGGAACCGGCTTTGGAACTTTGGTGCGAGGTAAGTATCCTGTCTAACTCTGTGATGGGGAAACTACCTCTAGGTGATGTGTTTGTTATGTGCTATTTGTTGCGGGGGCTACGTACACACAAGGTGACAAGAGTCCGTGCGTAGCTAGATTCATGTTATGTCCCGGTACACTTAAGTTCCCGCCATGCTATAACTGTACTATTTGAGTTGTCTCTTGCTTATTAAATTCCTTTATTTTACGTTGCGACTTGATACTAGACTTGTGTAGAGTGATAGGCGTGCTGTTTAGATATTCGACGGGCTTCATGATTAGCCACGAAATAATTGTACTCCTCTTATGACGTTCTCCCACGTTATGCGTTCTCATATAAATGTTTCCCTTAAAATTTATAATTCACACGTCTACTCGTAAGTGGGATCAAGGACCCGTCAAAGCTTCTTATTCTTATGGGATCAGACCGTTCGCCTCGGCAAGATAGATACATCTATAGTTCGTGTCGTTTGACCCTCGGCAGTGCGCACATTATGATGGATTGGGTCTTACGCCTCTACAGGATTATGTACCACACTCTCATGGGAGCGTGTCGTTTGCCTCGACAATAAAATAGATGTATCTATGGTTCAACAATGTTATGATAGATCGGGTTGTACGCCTAGACATTTCTATAAAATACTCTTATGAAATCATGCGTAATGATTGGCAAGAAGCCAACATATCTATGAGCTTTTCCTGATTGAATTGTGACGGCCTATTTGGTAAGGCCCAAAATATATATACTCTAATTGAGGAGGTACCTACTAGCTGAGAGTTTGAGTTATTGCTGAGAGGAGGATTGTGCCACGTATTATACTTGTTATTTTGCTTATTTACTCTGTACATACATGTTTACTTCTACTATATCTGTCTTATTGCACCACTAGTAAGTGTTGATGTCGACCCCTTCTCACTACTTCTCTAGGGTTTAGGCAAGATACTTACTGGGTACACGTTGATTTACGTACTCATACCACACTTGATGTACTTTTTATTGAGGTACATATATGTCTGATGGTCTTTTTGCACTGAGGCACGACTATTGTGGGGACTTTACCGTGAGCTGCATTTCATGTTACAATCCGTAGCCTGGAGAGTCTCCATCAGAGTTATTTATATTCTCATGTCTAATTTGTATTTCCGACAGATGTTGTATTTTATTATATTTTCTAGATGCTCATGCACTTGTGACACCGAGTTTTCTGCGTTCCTACGAGTTGTTTATTATTGTAGTTTGTGTAAATATTACCCTTTACCCTGTAAATTCTATTTCATACAATTTCATTAATGAAAGTTATGATTTCAAAAATACTAAAATGAGTAATTTAGTGATCAATTACCGTTGGATTGCTTGATGCCGGTGTTAGGAACCATCATGACCTTTAGTAAAGTTTGCGTTGTGATATCTTGGTATCAGAGCGTTAGGTTCACTTAGGTCTCATGAGTCATGACCAAGTCTAGTAAAGTCTCACGGATCAGTACAGAGACATCTGTACTTATCTTCGAGAGGCTACAGGGCTGTTAGGAGCACTTCCCTTCTTGATTTCCTGATCGTGCGGTTTGATTTCATTGAGGCTTGTGCCTTTATTTCCTTTCTACTCAATCTTATGCAACGTGAACCGCTTGTTATCAATTGGACGTCGAGTAGTGGTATTGGTACTCTAGACGTCAAGTAGTGGTATTGGTACTCTAGACGTAGTGGTATTGGTACTCTAGACGTGGTGCATGATGTTTTCCCTATGTGTTCGGGAAGGTTATTATCGTCGCCTTGCAGAAGGGTGTTCTATCATTTCAGTTTAGTATCTATACTTCCTATAGTTATGAGGCTATGCACGGATTACTATGATGTTCATGCATTGTTATCGCACCGTGTTAGTGTAATGGTAGGGTGCTCGTTTATGTGTTGAGGCAGTGAATGACTTGAAGAGAGGATTTCTCAAACTATGATTAAGGGGTTCGGTATTTAATTTCAGCGGAGGAAAGTCTATCAGACTATAGATGTCTAAGTTGGTTGATGAAGTAATGAGACTTGATATTTTCGAGCGTGATGGAATTTTCATTTGTGATGCAGTGTCGTCGTCCTTGTTTGAACGCATTACAGTTCGCCGGTGTTATGGTCTTCTTGATTTTTGCCTTCGGGGCAGGGTGTTATGAAATGGTGCCTGAGGGGCGGCTGTCACAGATAACAGTGTGCAGCGTTTTAGAATCGAATTGTTATTTCTAATGTTGATGGCTCGAGAAAGATGATCTTCTAAGAGGCTTAGAGTTGGTGGTAATTCATTAGCTCCGGTGCTACAGGTATGGATTTTATTTGAGGAAACATTTGGGCGGCGACGTATGAGGAAGGACATGGCGGGAGGTGTCTCGTGGCAGATGAATTACTAGTAGGTCAAGCATGAGAAGCGGAGGTCGAGAAGTTGTTTAAAGGAGATGGTTTGACCGAAGTGGGAGTGACAGAGTAGCATATTGATTTTGTGGTAGGATAGTCACGTACGTTGAGGAAGATTAGAGCGATTTGGGAGGCATGGTGGAAAGTGACTATGTCCACGGATTATAATTGGAATGGTGGTTAATGTTCGGAGAAATATTGAATGTGGCAGAAAGGAGTTTGCTTGAAATAAAGAGGGGTATGAAGATTTGATTATCGTTTCGAAATCAACATGACTTTGAGTTTGGGATGTGTTGTCGTCTTTTAGTTGATGTCAATGGGGAATGAATGGACTTATACAGCTTTTAGGCGAGCATGGGCTCAGGAGAACTTACTGATTACGTGGTACTTGTACCCAGTGCAACGTCGTTAGAATATATCGGTAAGGAATTACACATGTAGGTTATCTACTGTGAGAAGGTTAGCGGTTGCATGATGTTGAATAAGCTTCTGCGAAGAATACTACTTGCTACCCAGTAAGAGATGGAATATGTGATTGTGACCGATGATTCAGAATGTTCATGAAAAGCTTAATAAAATACTTTGAGAAATTTGGCGGGTTAACGGCACAAGATCATTGTAAATGAGAAGGAGGAATCGTTGTGGGATCTATATTATGTGATGGTAGCTTAAAGCTAAGTGGGGGAGCCCCACCGTCTACGATTGGATCGTGTGGTTGTCGGCTTGTGCAGCTTCTGGTTATTGGTGCATTTAAGGATTATTAGTGGCTAAGAAAAAGGAAAACATCAGGGGCAATTTGAGCAGAGAAATTGATAAATGTGTACTATATTCTGCCTTATCGATTCACGTGCGGGTGTTGGAAAAACTCAGACTTTATGCTTTGTAGATATGATGTACAAAGAAAGGAATTCTTCCTTGAGGGGGTGTTCATGTGCTAGCAGAGCATTGAAGTTTGGTTATATTCGGGATTAGGTTAGAGAGTATGATTCTCAACAACGGTCCTAGTGGGTTCAAGAATTAAATTGCAGTGCCTAAGGATTTCGGGCATGTTGTGTGGTTAAGGATTGAGTTTTCACAGTAGATTAAGAATGGGACTTGTAATGTTCTACGTTATCATCTGGTATACGGTGCAGTATTGGAGGAAGGGAAGATATGGCCTCAGATTCGCGGAAGGTCTTGCAGAATGGGTGTACCAGTTGAAGATGCTATTGTGCGCGTAAGGAGATATGCGATGATTCATGGATATTGAGACGATGTGGTCTCGCGATTCGGGTCACTCGGGATGAGTGCATATTGAGTTCATTCTGTTGTGAATGAAGCTATTATATTTCTTAGTTAAGTCAAGGGTAAATTTAATGAAGTTGGGTCAGTTAGTAATGATTGGGTCGGCATGATTGTGGCAACGATCAGTTCCTTCGGCGTGTGAATTCATACATCTGGTTATGGTTGTACATGCAGGCTTGATAACCACCATAACGTGATTGATTTAGGAGGTATTTGATTCAAATGACCTTGTTGTGTAAATGGATTCCAGAAGAGTCATGACAGATCAGATCACGGCTTGAGGTTGTATTTTCTGCGGTTTGGGAATTCAGTTGCGTGTTGCATGGGCTCTTCGGAAATGAGCTAAATGAAAGGTTTCTAGCCAATGCAGTGTTATTTTACTGGTAGTTTAGGGGTTATGATGGATTCATGTATTCTCGCGTAGAAGCATGATAGGTGCAGTGAGAGGTATGTGAATTTGAAAGTTGAGGACTAAGGTTGCAGTTCGGTGTTGACAAGAATTTCACGAGCTCGGATGAGCCGGGAAGAATTTAATGTTCAGAGTAAGCTGACATTATCCTAGTGTCGCTTGGGAATGGTGTTCTGTGGAAGGAGCATTGTGTATTGATTTGCGGATTCTTGATCTGCATTACAGAATTTATACAGTTGGTAGTATGGATGTGCAAACTTGGATACCTGGGCGAAAGGTCATGGGAGTGTACCCCACGGGGAAATTGTCTGAGTATGACATGCTAGCCACTTGATTGTTAAAGATCGAAACCAAGTAGGGAGATTTTGGTACTATCGTTATGCATGGAAGGCGCTATATTCCTTTGGTTGTGAATTATGAGGGTTGTTCCGGATTAAGACGGCTTGATTATTCGCATATGTGTTGATGCCCCATGTAGTTTGTGGTGTCATATGAGCAGGATGGCTCTTGAGATGCAGGTCATTTATCGCACCTTAGTCGTGCTTGGGTTTTGTGGCGTATTGAGTTGTCCGTCTCACCAGTGTTGTATTTTTGCACTTAGCGTGCTTGTAGACGATATTAGGTATTCCGTAGGTAGAAGAAATATCGCTTGATGGGTATATCCTTATTTATTGTTATGAGTGGAGCATGTGGCAAGCTGCCACGAGTACGTTATTTGGATCGGGTTGCACGCCGTAACGGTATCATGTTTGGATCGGGTTGCACGCTGCAACACTGTTATGTTGAGTACGGTTCCCTATATTTATTCTTGCATATTTTGTTTCTCATCCTCTGAGAAGGGTTCATAACATCTGTTCGACCGTTTTATTCGTTACGCGTGCTGGGTAACGCTTTTCCAGAGTTGGTTCCTCCTTTTGTGTCATATTCGACTTGTATCTTGTCGGCGCATTGATGGAGTCATACGAGATATGAGTCAATGTTTGAGGTGTCCTATTTCCTGAGCAGCTTGTACTGGATGAGATGAGATTGTTGGACCTAAAATGTGTGCAATAAAATTTGTACAAGGTACATTAAAGGGAAAATATCGTTATTCAGTTAAGAATGAGGTAACAGTTCGTTTCAGGAGGAGAGACTCCATGAATTATTGATTCGGTAGGTGTTTATGAGTTTCTATATGCCTCTTTCATCATGGCAGTATTGTGAGAGTGGGAACATGATTTATGTACGTCATGAGATGTATTGCGGGCATCGAATTTGTGCAATTTCAGCTATTATCGTCAGAGGATGTTATTATGGGCATGTGAATTATGCGGGGCATGGTGAATTTAGCAAAAGGTGTATGATCGTGTTTTGGTACGGTGTGTGGTGATTGGTACGGTGTTCGTATGTTAGATACAGGTCTTGTAGAGAAACTCATAGGTTGGAATTTGGTTCTAAGGCTTACTGACTAAATAAAAGGGAGGACCTTCAGTCCGACTCGAGCTAATTTGCCCAATTGGATTGTCATGGCACGGGCAGGGCACAAGGTGTTTCACAGTGAGTTTGGACCACTTAGGAGAAGTTCTTAGCACGTTCTAGGATGAACGTATATTTAAGTGGGGGAAAATTTAACGATCAGATCGGTCGTTTAGAGCTCTAGCGCATCGTTCGCTATTTTTAGGCCTTGAGTAGCTTCACTTCAGGTATTATGACTTTTACATGAGGTCAGAATTTAATTTCGGGAAGTTCAGGATTGATTTGGAAAGATAATTCTAATTTCGTAAGCTTTAAGTTGGAAAAATTGGCTAAGATTTGACTTTTGAGTAAACGACCTCAGAATCGGGATTTGAAGGTTCCAATAGGTTCGTATGATGATTTTGGACTTGGGTGTATGTTCGGGCCGAGTATCGGATCACCCGAGAGCATTTCAGCGCTTATTAGGGAAGGTTAGTATTTTAAAGGTTTAAGAATTTCATAAGTTTGGTTTGAAGTGGATTTTAATGTTATCGATGTCCGTTTGGGGTTCTGAGCCTTGGAATAGCTTTGTTATTTCATTTGTGACTCGTGTGTGAAATTTGAAGTCATTCCAGATTCATTTGATATGTTTCGGCACGAGATATAGAATTTAGAAATTTGAAAATTTATAACTTTGATTCGAGGTGCGATTCATGACTTTGATGTTGTTTGACATGGTTTAAGTATTTGACTAAGTTTATATTGCATTTTGGGACGTGTTGGTATATTTGGTTAAGGTCGCAAGGGCCTTGGGTGGATTCTGTATGGTTAACAGATTGATTTTTGGACTTAAGAAATGCTGAAGCTGGGCAGCAACTGGTGTGATCGCTTCTGCGATGTCTTGGTTGCAGAAGTGACATCGCAGAAGCGAGGTCGAGCTCACAGAAGGGAAATGGGAAGAGACTGGCAGTAGCCGCAGGTGCGAAGATTTTCCTGCATCTGCGTGACCGCAAAAGCGGCCCAGTGGTCGCAGAAGCGGTAGGGAGTAAGGCAAGCTCGAGGCGTAGGTACGAGGTTTGTACCGCACCTGCGGGATCGCAGATGCTATTCTGCAGAAGCGAAGTCTTGTCCGCAGATGCGAAGGTAGGGGGCTGATGGGTAACCGCAGAGGCGGTATTTTGGCCGCACTTGCGGAACCGCCGAAGCGGTCAAGTGGCCGTAGGTGCGAGAGGTCGCTGGGCAGTGTGTTCTTTTAAGAACGGGATTTGGCCCATTTTCTTTCATTTTCACTTGGTTGGGGCAATTTTGAAGAGCTTCAAGGGGAGATTTTTATCAAGCAACACAAGGTAAGTTATTCCCACCTATTACAAGTTAAATGCATGGGTTGTATGTTGATTTAAACATGAAAATTAGTAGAAATTGTGGGGTTTTGGTAAAAAAACCTAGAATTTGGTATTTTTGAATTTTTGCCACAAAATTGGACATGGAATTTGGAATAAGTTATATATTTTAGTTCGTGGTGATATGTTTGTTATATTATACTTGTTGCTGGAGTTACGTACTCACAAAGTGACGAGAGTGCGTGCGTAGCTATATTTATGCTATGTTCGGGTAGACTTAGGTTCCCGCCATGCTATAACTGTACTATTTGAGTTGTCTCTTTCCTATTAAATTCCTTTATTTTACGTTGCGACTTTAAACTAGACTTGTGTAGAGTGATAGACTTGATATTGTAGAGATTCGATGTTCTTCATGATTAGTCGCGAAAGAATTGTACTCCTCTTACGAATTTCTCTCGCGTTATGCGTTCTCATCGAAAGATATCCCTTAAAATTTATAACTCGCACGTCTATTCGTGAGTAGGGTCAAGGACCCATCAAAGCTTCTTATTCTAATGGGATAGGGTAGTTCGCCTCGGCAGGATAGATACATGTATGGTTCATGTCGTTCGACCCTCGGCAATGCGCACATTATGATGGATCGGGTCGTACGTCTCGACAATAAAATATATGTATCTATGGTTCGGCAATGTTATGATGGATTGGGCCATACACCTCAGCATTTCAATAAAATATTCTTATGAAGTTGTGCGTAATAATTGGCAAGAAGCCAGCATATCTGTGAGCATTTCCTGATTGATCTGTGTCGACCTATTTGGTAAGGTAAAAAATAATATACTCCGATTGAGGATGTATTTACTAACTGAGAGTTTGAGTTATTGCTGAGATGAGGATTGTGCCATGTATTATACTTGTTATTTCGTTTATTTACTCCGACCCACACCTGTTTACTTCTACTGTATCTGTCTTATTGCACTACTAGTTAGTGTTGGTGTCGACCTCTCGTCACTACTTCTCTGAGTTAGGCTAGATACTTACTGGGTACGCGTTGATTTACTTACTCATGCTACACTTGTTGCACTTTTTGTGCATGTACATATATGTTTGGTGGTCTTTTGGGTGCTGAGATGCGGCTATTGCGGGGACTTTATGATAAGTAGGGATTTTGACCGCTTATTTGCTCTCTTTTACTGGCGTATTAGCTCAAAAATGCTTAAAGGTATTCCCGAGAACTAATGAAATGAGCTTTGTTGTAGGAATATTGGGAAACGAGCCAAAGAAGTGAAAGTCAACTAAAAAGAGTTAAAATTGGACAAGGACCAAAACAAGGCAAAAATGCTTATAGTGCGGACCGCACAGTACTGTGTATGGCCGCAAACAATGAAGAAGCACTGTCAGATTAGCTTCAGAGTATGCGGACTGCATAATTTTGGTGCGGCCCCAGAAGAGAGATTCAGAGAGTTAGATTTTTGGTCATGCTAAAGAAATGCGGACTGCACTATTATTGTGCGGCCGTAGGATGCCATGTGCGGCCGCACTCACTATTATGCAGCCCGCAAACGACCAGAATCAGAGAGTCTTGATTGAAGCTGTGCGGACCGCACTATTATTGTGCGGCCGCGGGATTCAAAGGTGCGACCGCACTCAAAAATATGCGGTCCGCAGTAAAATTGTGCGGTGCGCACTGATGAATGATCAGAGAACCCAGTATTCTGAACCTGGGGTTGTGCGACCGCACTCAAAATTGTACGGTCCGCACTTTTGTTTGTGCGGATAGCAGAATTGTGCGATCCGCACTAATGAATGATTAGAGAGCCCAGTATTCGGAACTTGGGGCTGTACGGACGCACTCAAAATTGTGCGGTTCGCACTTTTGGTTGTGCGGCCGTACTTTTGGTTGTGCATCCACATTCACTTTTGTGCGGTCCGCACTGCCTCTTCTATTTTTCCAAAACTGGTCTACAATTGTCATGCATATATCTGTGTCCTATGAACCTGAACTCTAACTGATTCTTATTCTTATGAATTGCAGACGATGGTTAGATCACGTGGTGGAGGTGATATATCAAAAGGGAGGTCAGAACCCTCCCGAGGCCGAGGCAAGAGTAAACTACCACTTGCCATTCAGAGGACCATAGGCAAGAAACCAACTACCAACCGAGTTCCTGAACCCTCAGAGACCAGTGAGTATCTCCCATCTGGGAAGCTTCTGAAGGTAACTCCGTGCAAGCACAACCGGAAGCCCAATCAAAATAAGTACTGGATAGATTCCACTTGGTAGATGAGTCATCTTCCACTGCTAGTTCTTCTGAAGGTTCGAAAGAAGGTAGCCCAGATTCTGATCCCTCTTCCTCACATGCCCTGGCTGCACCAATCAATATTGTTGTTGATGATGATGTCCCGTACATGGTAGAGGGGGTGATGCTACAATGAGGGGTTTAGAGAGGCCGAGGAGAAGGGAGATGTGGGAAGACAAATTTTTCAGCTTGACTGCCTTCAACAGATTTAGGGAGTGGTGGCCCCAAAGATTGCTCACTCTTGAGCGACAATTCTTAATGAAAGATTTTGACAAGCACAACCCAAATGTCCTCAGACAGTTCCACGAGAGAAAGGGATGGAAATGGTTCACCCAAAGCGCCCTCGATGCAAATAAGCACTTGTTTAAAGAATGTTATGCCAATGTGGCTCACATTAAGAAGGGTACCGATGTGACAAAAATGCGAAATCTGAAAATTCGATTCGACTCCTGTGCTTTGAACTCTTATGTGGGATTTGAAGAAGTAGAGGCAGCCCAATACTTGGAAAAGATGGCTATAGGTGATGTAGCTCGCCCGTGGCTAGCTGAGATTTTGGCTATTCGAGGATCAACACCTATGTGGCTTACGACAAGGGTTCCAATAGTTCGGGCCACCCTAAATTTTGAAGCAAAAGGGTGGCAAACATTTGTGTGCAGACGCATTGATCCGTGCCTAAATGAGAACAACCTACCACTTCCCCATACAATCTTGGTGTCTTCAATTATGGATGGGTATCTGATTAATGTTGGTGCCATCATGTCCAACAACATCACATTAACTGTCCAGAAATATGAGAGATCATACCCGTACCCCAACTTCCTCACATATTACTTCAAAGATCAAAAGGTGGAGCCGAGGCAATATGATACAGAAGTAAAGGCCAAGAAACCTTTCTCATGGTACCACCTGCAGGGTGCTGACAACTCGAAGTTCAAGGGTAAGGCAACTACCTCTGCTGGCCAGTCTGAGGAGTCAGCGGTAGTAGTTACTGATTCAGTTGATGAGCCTTCCACAACAGCCGGTCCTTCCATTGGGACAACAACCATGCTACCACTGTCGTCGTCTAAACCACCAGCGACATTATCAGTGCCAGCTTCATCCACTTATCCACAAACTGTGTTGCGAGTCTCCCAGACATTAGCGAGTCTCAACAACTGGATGCATGCAACTACTTCAAAGTTGTCTGACATATCCAGTGTTGTTGCAGCACTGTCAGCAGCCCCAACAGCACCACAGGTACCTCCGTCAGTGGAGGTAAGATTCTGGACAACCAGAAGACCATTATGGAGACTCTAGTGGCGCATGTGGAGGTCATTGAGCAGTTGGGAAAGCAAACAAAGAAGATGCAAAAGTCTCAGGCATCGAAGAGGTCAGTGGACAAGTTGAGAAAAGTGGTTGCCAAAATTGCATATGCCGAAGATTTACCACTGGACTTACTTATGGAGGGATTACCTCAGACCCTGCAGCACAGGTGGCACCAACGATACCTGAGGCATCACATATAGCAGCAGGCTAGTCTTAGAAGCCAGACCTTGCAGCCCACACCGCTGAGGAGATGATCCAGATGCTCACCAACCATGTTGTCCCTCAGCCAGGTGATGATGAGATACAGTTAGAGGAGACCGAGTATTCTGAGGATGCCATGCAGACTGAGATCACATAGGGAGTTCTCTTAACTCTCTACACTTCCTTGTTCTTATTTTTGTTAAGCATTGAGGACAATGCTTATTTTTATTCGGGGGAGGAGAGGGGGTGGTCTATTGAATGACATGTGGCCTGCAATAACTCTTATACTATTTTTTTCCTTTATCTTTATTTTCTCTTTGGTATGTATATATTCTCCCCCTTCGTTTGATGTATATATTCAATCTCCCTTATGTATATATTCATTTTACTTCAGTTTGTATATTCATTTATCTTGTTTTTCGTAGTTTATTTCGTAGCTTCTTTACTTTGTCTTTTTTAGTAGTATAACTTCTTATTTACTTTAGTAGTTTCTTTTTGATTTGTTAGCTTCTTTTTATATTTGAGTGATCAATAAGCCTTTGGTTTTCTTAATGCCACAATTCTTTCCAACGGTGGATTTTGTGTGAATCGGGTGGCTCTTCCCAACGATGGATGGCGTGACAACCTTCTTAAGGGATTGAGTCCATTTTCTTTTATGTTTAGGCAAATAAAGTAGTAATGAATAAAAGGTTCTCAAGCATGATTCACTTGGTACCAACACATTTACCTCCGACCTTATGGTTAAAAACAAAGTTGTTGGCATAAAATAGCTCTAGTTGTGACCTTTTGACTCTTGTGTTGACTTAAACAGTCGTCGAGTGGTTCAGTCGAGCCATTTGTGATTCTCAATATTAACTAGGGTTGTTGTGGATCCTCGACTCTGTTCTCTTTAGTAATCCAGCAACGTGAAAGGGGAGGTATTGAATTGCAAGTTCAAGTTCCTGTGCTAATAGTCTAGAACTTACCCCGAATATTTTTTTAGGCAAAATTCTAAGTTTAGCTTGACTTGAGAAATGATTGTAAGCTCTCCTTGATCTGATTTGAAGTTTGAAATCTTTCATAGCCTACCAAATGCGATATCCCTAGTCAACCCATTTGAGCCTAAGCCTCTTATTTCAATAACCACGTTACAAGCCTTTATCCGTTTTGTAATGACCCTATCTTGGCACCCAATCTTTCCTTAGCATTCGTGAGAAACGATTGGCAAAAACATAAGTTTGGGGGAGATACGAGGAGTTTGAAAGTGATAAAAGGTACAAAGAAGAGAAAGAAAGGAAGAAAAGGGAAGGCAAAGAAAAGAAAGAAAGAACAAAAAGAAAAAATGCCAAAAAGAAAATGGATAAGGAAGAAACTTGAAGGGATTCAAAGAAAACAATGATAAAAGGAATGGAGTAAATAGAAAAGGAGAAAAATGAATGTCATGACCAAGAAAGAGTGACGTTACGTCTATCTAGTTCCCCCGAGGAAAAAGGAATTGACTCAAAGAGTCGGCAAAGTATGAGCTTACATTACAAAGAGAAAATGGAGTCCTTAAGGAAAGATGAAACCATTCTATTCCAACAACTCCTACCTTAGTCCAAAAGCCTTCATTACATCCCGCAAAAGACCTACATGATTTCAAGTTGAGTGAGCTTACATTAGTGGTGATTTACCTAAGGGGCAAGCTTATGGTACTTAGAGCTGGACTTGTGACATTCTTTTGAGAGAGATGGACGAACTTTTCACAATCCTTGCATCGAGTGTTACATTTTAAAGTGAGATATGCTAATGGACAGTGGAGGAGAAAGAGTTTGGGCTCCACAGTGACCTACAAGAAAGAACAAGCTTCCTTGATAAATAAAGTCAACTCTTGATGCTCTAGTGTCACATTAGAACTATTATACTCAAAAAGTCAAATCATTGCATTGTTGATAATTCATACGTATTGTGGGTAATTATTGGTCCCAATTGATGTGTAATTGATTCACCTTAAGCTAGTTGAAATATCCCTTTTCCTAGTGGAGGTGAGAATTGCCCTAATTGCTTGAATACAAGCAAAAGCTTAAGTTTTGGGGAATTGATAAGTAGGGATTTTGACCGCTTATTTGCTCTCTTTTACTGGCGTATTAGCTCAAAATACTTAAAGTTATTACCGAGAACTAATAAAATGAGCTTTCTTGCTGGAATATTGGGAAACGAGCCAAAGAAGTGAAAATAAACTCAAAAAGGAGTCAAAATTGGACAAGGACCAAAACAAGGCAAAAATGCTTACCGTGCGGCCGAAAACAATGAAGAAGCCTTGTCAGATTAGCTTCAGAGTATGCGGACCGCATAATTTTGGTGCGGCCGCAGAAGAGATATTCAGATAGTTGGAATTTTGGACAAGCTGAAGAAATGCGGACCGCACCATTATTGTGCGGCCACAGGATGCTAAGTGCGGTCGCACTCACTATTATGTGGCCCGCAAACGACCCGAATTAGAGAGCCTTGATTGAAGTTGTGCGTACCGCACTATTATTGTGCGGCTGCATTCATAATTATGTGGTCCGCAGAATAAGGTCCAAGTCCCGGCCCCAGTCAAGAGTGTGGTCGCACTCAGAAATGTGCGGTCCGTGCAATTAAATGAAGTGCGGCCGCATCCCACTTTTATGCGACCGCAGAAGGCCCAGTTGACTAGTCAAGCTCAGAGTGCAGAGCGCTCTCAGAATTATGCGGTCGCACAACCTCTGCAGGGTAAGTTTTTAGCTTAATATAAATAGTACTTTTTATCAGTTTTAGGGTAAGTTTTGTTTTGGGAGAGCACATGAGCCATTTTCTTTACTGTTTTGGGTGATATTGTACTAGATTAGCTTATAAGCATTAGATTTTATTTCCCTAATCAATTATTATGAATTTTATCTTAATTTCTTCTTTTATTTCTTTATTTTTCACGAGTAGCTAAATTTCTAGCTAGGGTTGTGGCCCAACCTTAGTGTGGGTACTTAATGGGTGTTTGATTTAGGACTTGTTTGTGATTGGGTTAGTGATATTTAGCCTAGTTCTTTCTTGAATTCAAGAATTAATGATTGCAAACATTGATTCATGCGTAATTGACTTAGTCTCTACTTGAGAAAGATAGACTAAGTCTATGAAAACTTGGCTAACAAGAAATTGGGGTGAGCTCAAGAAATTGATAGGCCCAATTAAAGGGTTGAATCTAGAGATAGTAAAACCCGACTTGAGCATTTATCACTTGTTTTTTGCAATTCCCATTTGGACTTGAGAAAGCTAAATTTGCCAAAATCACTCAAACTACCGAGAGGTATAGAGTGGGTAATTGCGTGTGATTGCTATATTACAATCCCAACCAATCAAGCTTTCCCTAAACTACGACCGCCTCACTACCTATATTTGTGGTGTGAGTTTGGGCTACATCACTTTACCGTGAGCTGCATATCATGTTACGATCCGCATCATGCAGAGTCTCCATTAGAGTTATTTATATTCTCATGTGTAATTTGTATTCCCGACAGATGTATTTTATTATATTTCCTAGTTGATACTTATGCACTTGTGACACCGGGTTTTAGGGGTTCCTACGAGTTGTTCATTATTGTAGTTCGTGTAAATATTACCCTTTACCTTGTAAATTCTATTTCATACTATTTAATTAATGAAAATTATAATTTCAAAATACTAAAATGAGTAATTTAGTGATCAATTACCGTTGTCTTGCCTGGCGATGATATTAGGCTCCATCACGACCTTTAGTAGATTTTGGGTCGTGACACAAACATTACAAGTATGTCATGATTCGAGTCCTGAACTACCCGGACACAAGCATAATTAGTAGTTATGCACGGACTCTCGTCACCTCGTGCGTACGTAGCCACCCACAATTAGAAGCAAATAGCAACTTAAATCACCTATGAAGTAAATTTCCTCTTCCAAGGTTAGGTAAGAGACTTACCTTGTCTCAAAGCTCGCTTTCCGACCTCAAATTCACCCTAAAGCCTCAACTTGATGGCGAACAATCCAAAACTAGTTAAATATTGTATAAACTAATCAATATACGCTCAAAACTAAATGATTTAGCTATTAGAGTAATTACCCAACCCAAATTGGAAGATTCTTAAAACACCCCCAGGGCCACGTGCCTAGATTCCGGATTTTTTGAAGAAAGTTGTTACCCATAACCTCACGAACTCAAATATTTAATTTTCACTCAATCCCAGAACTATTTTCGTGGGTAAATCCATAATTTTCATAAATATTTATGTTAAAATCTACCCATAATCTATGTATTTAACTTACATTGGGTAGAAATTACTTACCCCTAATAGCTAGATGGAAATCTCTCTCTAGGAAGCTCCAAAATAGCCCCAAGAAGTGAAATAAATGAACCAAAAATAACCTAAGTCCGAAATAAATGGACCTCACTGCCTCCAGGACTTTCGCATCTGCGGTCTCTGGCCCGCATCTGCGGTCTCTAGCCCGCATCTGCGGAAGGTTCATCGCAGATGCGGTCCTCTCTTGGATGGGCTAAGTCCGCATCTGCGGAAGAATGGATCGCTTATGCGAGCCCGCTCCTGTGGCGCTCGAGCCGCATCTGCGGCCATCCTCGCTTCTGTGGACCCTTGACCGCTTCTACTGTCGTGCATCTGCGCCCACGCGTCCGCATTTGCGATTTCTGGGCTGCCTTTGCTAGGCCGCTTCTGGGGTTGCTGGCTCGCTTCTGTAAGCTCACACCTGCGGCTGGACCTCCGCAAGTGCGATTACACCAGAAGCTGGGTGCATCAGCTATCCAACTAAGGCCAAATGACTTTCGTGCATCGTCCGAATGGCATCTGGGACTCCCGAGACCCCGCCCAAACGTACCAACAAGTTTGAAATCATAAAACGGACTCGCTTGCACCCTCGGAACACAGATAACAACATTAAAACTAAGAATCATACGCCAAAACCAATAGAATCAACTTTTGAATTTCAAGTTCTTCCAACTTACTCTGAATGCGCCGAATCATACTTAAACTACTCGCAATGACTCCAAATTTTGCGTACAAGTCTTAAATCATCATACGGAACTATTCTGAGACTCAGAATCCCAATTTGACCTCAATAACACAAAATCCTACTTCAAACAAAACTTAAAGGATTTTAAAACCTTCAATATGCCAACTTCCAATATTAAGCGCTGAAATACTCCCGAATCATCAGAACCCGATCCAAACATATGCCCAAGTCTAAAATTATCATACGAACCTATTGGAACCGTCAAATCCGGGTTTTGAGGCCGTTTACTCAAAATATTGACTCAAATCAAACTTAGCCTTTTTAGCCAACCTTAAGGAACCAAGTATTCCGATTTCAACCCGAACCCTTTAAAATCCCGAACTAACCATCCCCGCAAGTCATAAAACAGTAAAAGCGCATACAGGGAGTCTTATTTAAGGGAACGAGGATCTAAAAAGCAAAACGACCGGTCGGGTCATTACATTATTAATTTTTGACTTAATTTATCATGGGTTTCTTTACTTTTCTTTGTATGTGCTTGATTTTTTATGCATCTGTTTTTCCCACTCTGAAGATGAAAATAAGTGTTTCCTTTTAGTGATTCCGGAGGAAGTTACAACAACTAATGATCTTACTCGCCACCTTTGGATGGATCGGAGGACATATAAGGTGGCAGCAGAGATATGAGAGTTCTAAAGTAAAATCAGATATGCATGAAGTTAAATGTACCAATTTATTTTCATTTGGTAAAGACCAAATTTTGGTCACAGAAGCAGCAGTGAACTAATGACTCAAAAAATGAATTTTTGCTTTAGCTTTTTATGTAGTACTAGCTTTAGGGCATGCGCTTTGCGCGTGTACTCATATTAATAAAAATAATCATTAAAAATTACATAAGTATTACTAAGCAATATGTTTGTGTGATCAAATAAAAAACAAATATAAGTTCCTGAAAATGATAAATGTTAACCCTATTTAACTAGCTCAGTTAAAAAACGATGTCTTATTGTGATTTTGGCATAGTCTTTAATTATTAAAGATAACTCTCTCTCTCTCTTTAGATTTTTAATTATATTATTATTATTTTTTTATAATTCCTGAGTATAATTTTCAAATATTATGCAAAAAACCCGAAGAAGAGGAAAATATTAGTATTTGAGTAGAAAATTAAAATTGTTCAAATATAATATCGAATAATTTATAGTTAAACAAGATTAAATGATAATTCGATTTAACGTAAAATAACTTTTAAAGAAAAAATGGATCATTATATAAATATAGATATATCAGTACTAGTGTCCCACATTGGTAGAGGAGTAGTATGTCCTTGTATAGTATAGCTATAAATAAGGCTCTTGTGTTGTATTATTCATTCATTCAATATATCAATAACATATTTTCTCCCGTGCCTTCTCACATGGTATCAGAGCAATTGTGAGAGATTTATCGCTGTGCATAAATTCCAGCGATTCCGGGAAGAGAAATTAGTCACCGGAAGTCTTTTTCCGGCGACTTTTTAAGGCTGTTTGCGTCTGTTTTATCTCAGTCAGTGTTGTGCAAAATCCAACACTACCACAAGAGTCGTCACTGTCCGGCGACCAAACCCCAGTGAACAACTCCGGCAGAAGCAGCCTCACGCGCCACCAGAAGCTCACGCGCGTGAGCTCACGCGCGTGAGCTCACGCGCCCGGCGCGTACGACCACTTCCGGCCATTTTTTGAAAATCTTCCTTCAGAACAGTTGGGTCGCGTGGTAATTCCGATCCTACCCCTACTGTTTTCATTTCATTCCGATAACTTTGAGTTTTTTCCGGCAGCTACAGTACTATTCCGGCAGCTACAGTTCAGTATTCTGCAGCTACAGTTTTCAGTATTCTGTTTCTGTGTTTTCATACACTGTTTCAGCAGATTACAGTTGATTCTTTCTCCTATTTGGTAATAATTTGCAACAATGTCTTTGGGATTTGATGCTTTTGGGTCTAGAAACATGAATTCTGGAAACTCTAGTGCTATTATTACCTCAGAACCTCTAATGGGAGGTTCAAACTACTTAGCTTGGGCTTCATCTGTCGAGTTATGGTGTAGAGGTCAAGGTGTTCAAGATCATCTAATCAAACAGTCTAGCGATGGAGATGAAAAGGCAATAGCACTTTGGGCAAAAATCGATGCTCAGTTATGTAGCATCTTGTGGCGATCTATTGATTCCAAGTTGATGCCTTTGTTTCGTCCATTCCAGACATGTTATTTGGTTTGGGCAAAGGCACGCACCTTATACACTAATGACATATCTCGCTTCTATGATGTGATTTCACGGATGACAAACTTAAAGAAGCAAGAATTGGATATGTCTACTTACTTGGGTCAAGTACAGGCAGTCATGGAGGAATTTGAGAAGTTGATGCCAGTTTCGGCTAGTGTGGAAAAACAACAAGAGCATCGACAGAAGATGTTTCTCGTTCTTACCCTCGCTGGACTTCCTAATGATCTTGATTCAGTACGCGACCAGATTTTGGCTAGTCCGTCTGTCCCGACAGTTGATGAATTATTCTCTCGATTACTCCGCCTTGCTGCAGCACCAAGTCCACCAGTGATCTCATCACAGATACTTGATTCCTCTGTTCTTGCATCCCAGACAATGGATGTTCGGGCATCTCAAACTATGGAGCATAGACGAGGAGGAGGTCGTTTTGGAAGATCTAGACCCAAGTGTTCTTATTGTCACAAACTCGGACACACTCGTGAAATGTGTTATTCCTTACATGGTCGTCCACCCAAAAATGCTTACATTGCTCAGACCGAGACTCCAGGTAACCAAGGATTTTCTTTATCTAAAGAAGAATATAATGAGCTCCTTCAGTATCGAGCAAGTAAGCAGACATCTCCACAAGTAGCCTCAGTTGCTCAGACTGATACTTCCTTTTCTGGTAATTCTTTTGCTTGTGTTTCCCAGTCTAGCACTCTTGGCCCATGGGTCATGGATTCCGGCGCTTCTGATCACATTTCTGGTAATATATCACTTTTGTCAAATATTGTATATTCACAGTCTCTTCCCACTGTTACTTTAGCCAATGGATGTCAAACTAAGGCAAAAGGAGTTGGACAAGCTAATCCCTTGTCTTCTATCACCCTAGATTCCGTTCTTTATGTCCCTGGCTGTCCTTTTAGTCTTGCATCTGTTAGTCGTTTGACTCGTGCCCTCCATTGTGGTATATATTTTATTGACGATTCTTTTATTATGCAGGACCGCAGTACGGGACAGATAATTGGTACCGGACGTGAATCAGAAGGCCTTTACTACCTTAACTCACTCAGTCCTTCCACAACATGTCTTGTTACAGATCCTCCAGATCTAATCCACAGACGTTTAGGACATCCGAGTTTATCCAAACTTCAGAAGATGGTGCCTAGTTTATCTAGTTTGTCTACATTAGATTGTGAGTCGTGTCAACTTGGAAAACATACCCGAGCCTCCTTTTCACGTAGTGTTGAGAGTCATGCAGAGTCTATCTTTTCCTTAGTTCATTCTGATATATGGGGTCCTAGTAGAGTCAGTTCATCCTTGGGGTTTCGCTACTTTGTCAGTTTCATTGATGATTATTCAAGATGTACTTGGCTTTTCTTAATGAAAGATCGTTCTGAGTTATTTTCTATATTCCAGAGTTTCTGTGCTGAAATCAAAAACCAATTTGGTGTTTCTATTCGCATTTTTCGCAGTGATAATCCCTTAGAATATTTATCTTCTCAATTTCAGCAGTTTATGACTTCTCAGGGAATTATTCATCAGACATCTTGTCCTTATACCCCTCAACAAAATGGGATTGCTGAGAGAAAGAATAGGCACCTTATTGAGACTGCTCGCACACTTCTAATTGAATCTCGTGTTCCGTTGCGTTTTTGGGGCGATGCAGTTCTCACAGCTTGTTATTTGATTAATCGGATGCCTTCATCTCCTATCAAGAATCAGATTCCGCATTCAGTATTGTTTCCCCAGTCACCCTTGTACTCTCTTCCACCTCGTGTTTTTGGGAGCACGTGTTTTGTTCATAACTTAGCCCCTGGGAAAGATAAGTTAGCTCCCCGTGCTCTCAAGTGTGTCTTCCTTGGTTATTCTCGTGTTCAGAAGGGATATCGTTGTTATTCTCCAGATCTTCGTAGGTACCTTATGTCAGCTGACGTCACATTTTTTGAGTCTAAACCTTTCTTTACCTCTGCTGACCACCATGATATATCTGAGGTCTTACCTATACCGACCTTTGAGGAGTTCACTATAGCTCCTCCTCCACCTTCGACCACAGAGGAGTCTAGTGTTGTTCCCCCTAGTTCCCCGGCCACAGGAACACCACTTTTGACTTATCATTGTCGTTTGCATCCTCCATCAGGCCCAACTGGTTCTCGTCCTGCACCTGACCCTGCTCCTGCTGCGGATCCTGCTCCTAGTACACCGATTGCACTTCGGAAAGGTATACGGACCACACTTAACCCTAATCCTCATTATGTCGGTTTGAGCTATCATCGCCTGTCATCTCCCCATTATGCTTTTATATCTTCTTTGTCCTCGGTTTCCATCCCTAAGTCTACAGGTCAAGCGTTGTCTCATCCAGGATGGCGACAGGCTATGAGTGACGAGATGTGTGCTTTACATACAAGTGGTACTTGGGAGCTTGTTCCTCTTCCCTCAGGTAAATCTACTGTTGGTTGTCGTTGGGTTTATGAAGTCAAAGTTGGTCCCGATGGACAGATTGATCGACTTAAGGCCCGTCTTGTTGCCAAAGGATATACTCAGATATTTGGGCTCGATTACAGTGATACCTTCTCTCCCGTGGCTAAAGTGGCTTCAGTCCGCATTTTTCTATCCATGGCTGCGGTTCGTCATTGGCCTCTCTATCAGCTGGACATTAAAAATGCCTTTCTTCACGGTGATCTTGAGGATGAGGTTTATATGGAGCAACCACCTGGTTTTGTTGCTCAGGGGGAGTCTCGTGGCCTTGTATGTCGCTTGCGTCGGTCACTTTATGGTCTAAAGCAGTCTCCTCGAGCCTGGTTTGGTAAGTTCAGCGCGGTTATCCAGGAGTTTGGCATGATTCGTAGTGAAGCTGATCACTCTGTGTTTTATCGGCACTCTGCTTCAAGTCTCTGTATTTATCTGGTAGTCTATGTTGATGATATTGTTATTACTGGCAATGATCAGGATGGTATTACCAATCTGAAGCAGCATCTCTTCCAGCACTTCCAAACTAAGGATCTAGGCAGATTGAAGTACTTTCTGGGTATTGAGGTTGCCCAGTCTAGCTCATGTATTGTTATTTCTCAAAGAAAATATGCTTTAGATATTCTTGAGGAGACGGGGATGATAGGTTGCAGACCTGTTGACACTCCGATGGATCCGAATTCTAAACTTATGCCAGGACAGGGGGAGCCACTTAGCGATCCTGCAAGCTATAGGCGGCTGGTTGGAAAATTAAATTATCTCACAGTAACTAGACCCGACATTTCCTATCCTGTGAGTGTTGTAAGTCAGTTTATGAGTTCTCCCTGTGATAGTCATTGGGATGCAGTTGTCCGCATTATTCGATATATAAAATCGGCTCCAGGCAAAGGGTTACTCTTTGAGGATCGAGGTCATGAGCAGATCATTGGATACTCAGATGCTGATTGGGCAGGATCACCTTCTGATAGACGTTCTACGTCTGGATATTGTGTTTTAGTAGGAGGAAATTTGGTGTCCTGGAAGAGCAAGAAACAGAATGTAGTTGCTCGGTCTAGTGCAGAAGCAGAATATCGAGCAATGGCTATGGCAACATGTGAACTAGTTTGGACCAAACAATTGCTCAGGGAGTTGAAATTTGGTGAAATCAGTCGGATGGAACTTGTGTGCGATAATCAAGCTGCCATTCATATTGCATCAAATCCGGTGTTCCATGAGAGAACTAAACACATTGAGATTGATTGTCACTTCGTCAGAGAAAAGATACTTTCAGGAGAGATTGCTACAAAGTTTGTGAGGTCAAATGATCAACTTGCAGATATTTTTACCAAGTCTCTCACTGGTCCTCGTATTAGTTATATATGTAACAAGCTCGGTACATATGATTTGTATGCACCGGCTTGAGGGGGAGTGTTAAGTTACAGCATGTACATAGTGTCCCACATTGGTAGATGAGTAGTATGTCCTTGTATAGTATAGCTATAAATAAGGCTCTTGTGTTGTATTATTCATTCATTCAATATATCAATAACATATTTTCTCCCGTGCCTTCTCACAGTGTCATGAGAATTATCCTTCTCAAAAGAATTATAGTTAAAAAGGCATATGACGAAGTCACGGTGATATTGTAAGTTAAGTGTAAAATTAACGTGCTTTAAGCATGTTTTTTCCTCTCTTTTTTTTTGTTTATTTTTCTGATTATATTTTAGAAAATCATAGCTCCACTTTCACTCTATTACATTGCGTACTATCTCCGAATTATTGAGTTGATAGTGCTTTTGAATAAAATATTTAATACGCCCTCTATTTCAATTTATGTTAACCTATTTGACTAGACACGGTGTTTAAGAAAAGAAAAAAGACTTTTAAACTTGTGGTGCAAAATGAATCACATATATTTTGTGTGGCTATAAATCATTGCATAAAGGTAAATTATTTCTAAATAAAAAAAGAGGTCATTCTTTTTGGCACAGACTAAAACAGAAATATATTCAAATAAATTGAAACGGAGTTAGTAGTATATTTACGTTAATTTATTTAGCAGGGATGGTGGGAACTTCGACTCCCCAAAACTAATAGATATTGATGGGAGTTAGTTTCAATATTAAAAAAAAACAGTTATCAACTTTTAAAAAAGTGTAAATATATATTTGTACGTTTCTTGTTTATGCAATGAACTAAAATTAATTTTAGCTGTTTTCAAATAAGGAAAATATTTATATAAGGTGAAACTTAATTAATTTTAAATTCCTAAATATAGGAGTTTTTACATAGTTCAAATAAGAAAAAATTTAATAATCGAAATTTTAGATGATTTCAAATTCCTAAATATTAGGAACATAATTATTAAATCACAATTTTGTTCAATAAGAAATTTAGTTTTAATGGACAAAAAAGGTGCATGACATTTCGTTAAGGGTTTTCGTACTTTTAATATAGTATAGATAGATATAGATAATGACTCAAAAATGAATTTTTCTTTAGCTTTTTATGTAGTATGTGTGGAGTACAAGATCCAGTACTATCTTTCCTCTTAATATAATAAGTTAAAATTTTGTTCACGCATTTGTATATTGTAATCACAAAAGTATTTTGAGATGAGTGTGTACCATTCTGCAGTGGTGTGAAAAGGACTACCATATTAACGGAGTAAATATGAGTATCATCATGCTAAATGCAATTGAGGCTGCAAGAATGAATCCTACCCTGAGAATTTGTTTCATAGTTATTCTCAAAAATGAATTTGAGTTTTCTCTTTCATATGACCCCAGCTCTGAATTATATTTCATTTACAGGTACAATGTGATTTTATGCAAAATGGTTGCAGAGAAATGGATCAGAAAAATGTCGAATATGTCAACAACTCTCCATCTTTATGTTGCCTCTGATTTTTTTGATGCATATGGATATGATACCGTCACCATCTGTCAAATATAAGGTGCACGTTCTCAGAAGCTCTATTGTGTTCTTATGGTTATGGCTAAAACATAATCGTACTGGGACTTTTTTTCTTTTAAGAGGAACGGGTATCTTTCATTTTATGATGCTAATAAAGTATTTTAAAGATAAATACAAGTTAATTTTTGAATCGCTGGTTAAAATTTTGATAGAATTCATGTTTGCATAATACCTCAGTAGGACTTAAATTTTCTTAATAACGTAACTGAACATTTTCTTTTTAAAGATATTCTGTAAGGTGCTTAGCCAACAGGTCTTTATACCAAAAACAAAGACAATCTGTGGTTAGCCAGTATGATTTAAGGTGTGTGAATTTTTTTTTCCAAATTGGCATATTGATCATTTGGTTCTATAACTTCATCAATTGCAGGTTACAAACAAGCATTGTTGGAAAGGCCTTGACACTGTATTTTTCCTACTTTGGCCTTAACACTGTATTTGAGATCCTGCAGCTTTTTCCTACTTTGGCCTTAAGAGTGTATTTTTCGTTTCTAATTTTCTACAAATACTTACTTGGTGGTAATTTATTGTAGAACACGTTACACTTCTCTATTTACAGTGAACTCATTTTAATTATTTGAACGAAATATCTTGCTTGGCTATATCATGTAATTGACAGGCTCTAATATATTCATCAAAGAGTTAAAGAAAGGGAAGCTCAAGAGAGCATAAGCGACTAAGATGATTAATCTTCAGAGTGGATGCATCGATATGCAATAATGGAAGATAAAGAATGCACCTTTTTGCAATCACTTAATGTTTCAAATGTAGATATTTAGTAATCTTTTTATATCTTGTGAATCTTTGTTCCTCAATAAACTTATTGACTTGACAATTAATGTTGCTCATTCTTCTTTTAAATGCTTGATATCCTCAAGTAGAAGGGTGATGTTTTAACTTCAATACCACACAAGAAGGGGTGATTTATATGGTGTCCAATTTTTCGCGTGCACAAATTATAGAAGGACATGGGTCTTCTATGTGTTCCTTATCCTACCGTTGCGGAATAATAAATGCAGAAATTAAAGAACACAAGAGTTTTACGTGAAAAACACTTGGCTCAAAAAGGTGAAAACACCACGACCTACTTCCCAGTAGGATTTTCCCAAAACTCTTCACTAAATCACTGAGTCAAAAACTAGATTTACAAAACACTTTTGTAAACCTAGGCTTAACTCTAATCCCGTTGTGGCACACTGCCTCTAACTGTTGTGACAATTTCAAGTTAACTCTAACTTGAATACTCTAGGTATCTATTACAATTGCCTCGAGATAAAGTTGAAAGGTACAATATGAAAACACCTACTAAAATTGAACTAGAATAAAAGAAAGACACTTAGAACTGGTTCTTCTATCTGGTTCAAGTAGCTTCAGGTTCGCACACTTGAATCACACACGGACTGCTTGCAAAATGTCTTGCTATTTTGCTCTCAATTCATGTTTAACTTCTATTTTTGTGCGTTACCTATAGAATGAGAACATCCTGCGATTTATAGAGTTAGTAGAGTAGAAAATAACTAGAGTTCTAATGCTACTCTTCCTTGGTGGAAGAGTTCTAGTTGATCTCAACCTCTAACTCCTCCCTTATCTTGGATAGTGTTATCTTTGATTAAGGATTCCTTCTCCTTATCAATTATGCAACCCTTTTCAATCAGGAGATATTAATTAGATCAAGTTAAGCTTATCTCCTTCACGTGCATCCCATATGCTCAAATCTGCCCGTGTGTATACACACAAGGGATGAACCTGGTTCATGCCTGAGCTTCCTTTGTCAATCTTCAAAATTAACCTTCACTTAGGCCAACAAATTTTCCCTTTTTGATGATGACAAACTCTGTGCTTTTCATAAGCTTAGGCCATGTTTCAACTTAGCTCAACATCAACACAATGATAGAAATATTTTTCCTTTTTATCACTTATCATCAAGGACGAGGTACATTAGGTTATAAACATCTCTGTTCAAAGTGTAAAGCGCAACCTTTTCCCCTCTTTTGACATCATCGAAAAGTTGGCATAAAAAAATGTGAGATAATCATATTTTAAAACTTACTCATGGCCACTGGGTTTAATTCAAATGCAATCATGGATTAATCATCATAGATCAAGCTAAGAATTTTAACCATCAAAGAAATATAAATAAACAGTTAGAACAGAAGACAATGAATTTCATTGATGATTGATAAGATTCTACCACAAAGCATAAGAAGAAATAAACATACTGGAAACATGAGCAAAAGAAACTAAACAAATCCCGAACTGGGTCACTTGTTGATCTACACTAGGTTAGGAGGCTTAAGGCTGGGAAGAACTAGGTGCTTGGTTTTTGGTTTGGAGGAGTTTCAGCATATCCTGAAGAATGCCATCATTCTTCTCCTTTTCTCTTGCCAACTTAGTTCTGAGAGCATCTCTCTCAGTCTCCACCTCTGCCAATCTCTTCTTCAGCCTCTCAATCTCAACATCCTTAGCCCCACTTTCTTCAGTAGGTTTCCTCTACATATGAACCAGGTTAATCTCTATTTATTCCAAGTTGAACCAACCCTTCAGCAGCTTCGCCAGACCCACTTCCCCCTGTTTTCTTTACACTCCCCTCTACTTCAGCAGATATTTTTCCCCACACAACCATTTCACCTGTGTTTTTGGGTAAACTAATAGGAGTGAATGAAAAATCAGCCACTCTTTTACCCTTTCCCCTCACAGCACTTCGAACACCCTTGTTCTCTTTTTTCTTTTTCTTTTTCATTTTTACCACCAATTCCTCCAGACTATGTAGTTTCAACACCTGCTATAGACCCTACCAGCACAAACCTATTCTCCAAATTTGTATCTGTCTCGCCTCCTTTTTCCCGAACGGGGGGGATAGAGGAGTTTTTTCAATTAAAGTGACATTAATCAAAATGAGATTATTTATTAAATCAGAGTCGCCACTTGGGATAATTTATGGTGTCGGATTTTCGGCCAAGTGATCGGCTAGGGCTTGGGCTTTTATCGCGGTCCGAGTCACATAGATGATGTCAAATTCTGTGAGTAAAATCTTCCACTTTGCCAACCTCCCTGTGGGCATAGGCTTCTGAAAGATATACCTTAGAGGATCCATGCGAGAAATGAGGTAAGTAGTGTAGGATGACAGATAATGCTTCAACTTTTGCGCCACCCAAGTCAGGGCGCAACATGTCCTTTCAAGAAGAGTATACTTAACCTCATAAGGAGTGAACTTCTTGCTGAGGTAATAAATGGCTTGCTCTTTCTTGCCCGTGATGTCGTGTTGACCCAACACACAACCAAAAGAATTATCCGTGACTGTCAAATAGAGGATTAAAGGTCTCCCAGGTTCTGGCGGGACCAACACAGGGGGGTTCAGCAGGTAATTCTTGATCTTATCAAATGCTTCCTGACACTCATCGGTCCACTTAACCGCAACATTCTTCTTTAGTAACTTAAATATGGGCTCACAAGTCGTCGTGAGTTGAGCAATAAACCTGCTGATGTAGTTTAACCTCCCGAGCAGGCTCATCACGTCAGTTTTATTCTTTGGTGGTGGTAGTTCTTGGATGGCCTTAATCTTTGACAGATCCAACTCGATGCTGCGTCGACTGACTATGAATCCCAACAGTTTCCCCGACGGGACACCAAATGCACATTTCGCCGGATTGAGCTTGAGGTTGTACCTGCAGAGCCTTTGGAAAAACTTTCTCAAATCCCCAACATGGTCGGACTGCTTCTTTGACTTTATGATCACATCATCTACATAAACCTCAATTTTCTTGTGTATCATGTCATGAAATATAGTAGTCATTGCCCTCATGTAAGTTGCCCCAGCATTCTTTAAACCGAATGGCATTACCCGGTAGCAATACGACCCCCATGGCGTGATGAATGCTGTCTTTTCTGCGTCTTCCTCGTCCATTAGGATCTGATGATATCCCGTATAACAATCCATGAAAGACCCGATCTCGTGCTTGGCACAATTATCAATTAGAATGTGGATATTCGGCAATGGAAAGTTATCCTTTGGACTTGCCTTGTTGAGATCACGATAATCAACACACACCCTCGTCTTACCATCCTTCTTTGGTACTGGTACCACATTAGCTAACCAAGTGGGAAACTGAGTGACCCGAATGACCTTTGCCTCCAGTTGCTTTGTGATTTCTTCTTTAATCTTCACACTCATATCAGTCTTGAACTTTCTTAACTTTTGCTTAACAGGAGGGAATGTAGGGTCGGTTGGCAATTTATGAGCTACCAAATCAGTACTCAAGCCCGGCATGTCGTCATACGACCATGCAAAGACATCTTTGTATGCAAATAGTATTTTGATTATTTCTTCCTTGATTTGCGGTTCCAGATGCACACTTATCTTTGTTTCTCTGACATTATTTTGATCCCCTAAATTGATTGCTTTGGTTTCATTCAAATTAGGCTTGGGTTTTTCTTCGAAGTGTTTTAGTTCTCTACTGACTTCCTCAAATGCCGCCTCTTCATCGTATTCTGTTTCATCATCACCCTCTACTTCTTGGATCGTTATTTCAGAATTAGATTGGCTTTTAAGATTTGGCTGAAAATTCCTCATGCATGTCATGTCATTGAAACCAGCATAAAAGGAACTGTACAGAAAGAAAAGCAAAAACAAAAATGAAACGCTATCAGGATTAATGGAAAAACTAGAAATTGTATTTCATTGAAAATAAAAGGATAGAAGGGTTTGTACATTGAAACAAGCAAAAACTAAGAAAAATCTGGGTTACAACCCTGGAATAACCCAGATGACAGAAAGGAAAACAAAGCAGACTACCAAAACTCCTTCCGGATGGGGAGAGGAGTAGCTTTCCAATTGCTAAGCTTCACGTTTGGCCCGACAAACTGCACATCGGCATTACTGGAACCTTCCCCAATTTCGACCATATTGACCTCATCAAACAGACTCTGGAACCTCTTGATCAAATCTTCATCAAAGTCGACCACAGGTTTTGGGACCACTGACATTGGGCGTTTGGCGACCCCTGACTTGACGAAAGACTTGGAGATATGCAGAACAGGTTTAGGGAGTGACCATGCCTTTCCTTTCAAACTTTTAGCCCTTTTCACGTCTTTCCCTCTGAGTGTGAATCCCAAACCAAATGTACCAAAACTTTCACGTGGGCACAACGGGTGCACGATACCTTGCAGAGATGAACCCAGACCTTTGCCCGACAGAAAACCATTCTTCAACATTCATTTGCTACCATGACGGACGCGGATGGTATCTTCGGACCTGGAGTGCATTCTCCTTCGGGAATTTTCTCGACAGACACTGTTTCGAACATTTGGTAAACCCAAAGCCCTTTGTCATCTTCAACTTCAATAAATGGAACGATTGTGTCGTTGTAAGCAGATAAGTTCTCATCACTGTGGACAACTATTTCCTGCCTGTCCCATTCGAACTTTACCATTTGATGTAGAGAAGACGGGATTGCCTTGGCTGCATATATCCAGGGCCTGCCCAACAGCAGGTTGTAGGAGACAGTCACATCTAGCACTTGGAACTCCATAGTGAACTCAACTGACCCTATTGACAATTTGAGCATTTTATCACCGACAAAATCTTTCCCTCCTCCATCGAAACCTCGAACGCATACATTATTAGTGAGATCATTTCAGTGCCAATTTTCAACCTTTGCAAAGTGGACAGAGGGCAGATATTTGCACTGGAACCGTTATCCACCAGCACCCTTGAGACAACAGAATCCTCGCACTTTACTGTGAGATAAAGAGCTCGATTGTGTTCTGTACCCTCTATATGAAGTTCATCATCTGAGAAAGTGATCCTGTTTGCCTCAAAAATCTTGTTAGCAATCTTTTCCAAGTGGTTCACCGTGATCTTGTCAGGAACATGGGCCTCATTCAAAATCTTCATCAAGGCTTTGCGGTGTTCATCTGAATGTATCAGTAAAGACAAAAGAGAGATCTGAGCTGGTGTTTTCCTCAACTGTTCTACAATGGAATAGTCTTGCATTTTCATCTTTTTCAGGAATTCCTCAGCCTCTTCCTCGGTGACCGGATTTTTTACTGGGATGTGGCCGTCCTTGAATGGCTTGGTTTTCCTCAGTTCTTCTGGGGAAAAACATCTCCTAGAATGAGTTAGTCCTCCGGTTTCATTGATTTCTTCTTCTACTTCTTTCCCTTTGTATGTTATTACCACCTTTTGTAATTCCATGGGACGGCCTTTGTGTCAACCATCGGTAACTGGGTTACTAGCTTAATGATAACGGGGGTAACACGAAACCCTTCCACGATTATGACCGGCTTGCCCGGGACCCCTGGCACGATCACTTTTTGCCTTTCCTGGTTCGCTTCAACATCAACCGGAGGCCCTTTCACAACCAATACAGAAGGCTTCACATTGAGCGTGCTTGGCTTCTCCGACACCCCTTTAATCGTCAAGGATATTGCTTTTGTAGAATCTAGAGCTTTGATTGGATTACTCTCGCTAGTCCGGATCATCATGACAGACTTGGAAGAGTTTTTGGGCTCCCCATCCTTATGAACTATCTCGGTCATGTGTGTCTCTGCATGGGCCGACAAAGGATTTTGGTTGATGTTTAGCGCCTCCGGGCTCTGGACCACAGTTTTATTTGTATCAATGAGCTCTTGGATCGCCCTCTTCAAATGCCAGCACTTTTTTGTGTCGTGCCCCGTGGCATCAGAAGAATATGCGCATCTGAGGGAATAGTCAAGGTTCTTTGCAGACGGATTTGGTATCTTGGGCTCAATCGGCCTCAAAACGTCCAACTGCCTCAACCTCTGAAACAAACTGGTATAGGACTCTCCAAGTGGGGTGAAGGTTTCTTTTCAATGTTGCCTCTCTTTTCTGTAATCTGGCTTCGGTCGAAAACTTGGACCAGTAGGGTTTTGGTATGGTTGTGGGGGTGTATAAAGATTTTGTGGAGTTGGAGCATGCCATTGCGGGTAAGGAGGGGGTTGAGCATATGACTGTGCGTGGTGAACATGGTATTGGGGTAGCTCGACAGAATATCGAGGGTCTTGTGGCGGGAGATAGTGCTGAGATGGATTATATGGAGCTTGGGTGTAGGCTTGAGGTTGGGGTCGAGTTTGGGTGTACTGGTGAGGCGGACCCCTTGGGCCACGCCATGATCCAGAGACAAACATAGCGACATCTTCTTTCTTCTTTTTGCCTAACAGGCTTCCGGTGCCACTTTGAATTGCCTGTGTGGTCGCTTTTATGGCAGAGTAGCTCATGATCTTGCTTGACTTGAGTCCCTCTTCCACCATTCCTCCCATCTTTACCACATCGTTGAAGGACTTACCTATGGCTGAGATCAAATGGCCAAAGTAAGTGGGCTCTAGGGCTTGAAGAAAGTACTCGACCATCTCATCTTCCTCCATTGGAGGGTAGACTCGTGCAACTTGTTCTCTCCATCTGAAACCATATTCCCTAAATCTTTCATTGGGCCTCTTCTCTACCTTGGTCAAAGATAGGCGATCCGGGACAATGCCTATATTGTACTGAAAGTGCCGAGCAAAGGCCTGAGCCAAGTCATCCCATGTGTACCACCTGCTAGTATCTTGGTGGGTGTACCATTCTAAAGCTTCCCCACTCAGACTCTGACTGAAATATGCCATTAATAATTCATCTTTCCCACCGGCGCCTCTCATATTGCTAAAGAAGCCTCTCAAATGGGCCACGGGATCTCCATGTCCATCGTACAGGTCAAACTTGGGCATCTTGAACCCAACGGGCAGTTGAACATCCGGAAATAAGCATAAATCCTTGTAAGCCATACTTACTTGGCTTCCTATCCCTTGCATGTTCTTCAAAGATTGCTCTAGGCTCTTCACTTTCCTATATATCTCGTCCTGCTCCATATTCCGGGATGGTTTCTCAGTTTCGACAAGAGGTTCAAAGCGAGGGGCATGGGAATAAGGATCCGCGACTTTGAAAGTTGGTTCTGGAACATAATATTAGGTATCTGGAGCTTGGAACGCGGGTTCACTAGAAGATCTGTGAAGGGTAGCTCGCGAAGGGGCTACGAAAATAGGAGCGGATGTCGGAGCAGGGTATGCAGTTGTTTTGGCTGGTGGAGCATGAAAGGTTTGGGACGAGGTGCCAGGGTAGTGGCGATAAGGGGTAAAGCCTGGTGCGTGCTGAGGGGAAAGATCAATGGTAATGGGATCTTGGGCTTGTGACAGTGGTGGGATGAAAGCGGGATTTTCTGGGTAGTTAGCGGGGAATGAAGGTGGAGGATGCCCCCTGACCCAGGCTTGATACATTTCTGCCATTTGATGCTTCAACCTGTAGACCTCCTCTTTCAATTCAGACTCCAATTCTACAATCTCCCTTGGCGGGTCGACAAAACTCGTGTCCAATTCTTTGCTAGTCATGACTGCCTTGCACTTTGATCTAGTGTTATAAGGGTGACTTGCCAGGATGCCAACAAACTAACCACCTAAAACAAAACCTGTCTATGCGCACACAAAAACTTGGTTAGTTTTAAAAGCAATTTACAGATAGTTAATCGCACATTGGGTATGCAATGCACCTGAGCAGTTGACGTTCCTAAATGCTTTGCGACGGCTCGTATGTTTCATCCCGGATTTTCCAAATTCTCCAATCCTGATTTTCCCCTCTCACCTCCTGCTATGTTTCGCTCTTTTAATTCTTATTCTTTCCTTTTTTTTTGGCCCCTCTTTTCTTTCTTCCTCTCCCTTCTTTTTCCTTCTCTTCTTTTAAGAATATGATCGAATCCTATGGGGATTGCCTACGTATCATGACGCTGCATGAATCAGATCATTACGTAGTTCAGAGCAATAGACGCGAAATAATTTATTTCATTAATAAAAGACAATCTTTTTGGATTTTCTATTACAAGGACTAAAGTAGAGATGACTGCAAAAAGGGAAAATCTACAGACTTGGCATAAAGTAATAGACAACTTTGACAAAGGCGAACAAGACTCGGAGAAAGTAAAACACAGACTACTAAAGGAAATCAAAAATACATAATAGCCTCTACTGGTACTCCGGAGGCTTGCGGGACATCAGCCGATCTCCGTACAGGCCTGCGGGCAATATCTTCTTGAAGGCGGTCTAGGTCAACCATCACTTGTCGGACGAATGTCATTACAAAAGCAAAAAACATAGACTTGGTCATGTCTTCACATTCATGGCATTTCATTACAACATAATCAGCTATCTCTTTAATCCTCATTCTGATGACACCCTTTTCTTGAAGCAAACGTCCAATCTGCTGGGCCCGAGCCACTAATACTTGTGTATCTGTATTGCTTTGGTCTTGCAACTGCTTCAGGCTTTCTTGTAGTTGGTAAATCAGTGCATAACAATGCTCTCTTTCTGTCTTGAAATCCTTTGTTTGCTTGATCATTTCATTTTCCAGGGCAACCAACTTCTTCTGTAAAATCGCTACTTCTTTGTCATATTTCTGCTTCAACTGGTAGGCTAATCTAGCGTGTTCTTCCGCACCTTTGGCCAGCTTCGCTTGAGCGTTGAACAAGTCCCTTTCGACCTTTGTCAAGTCAAAATCGTAATCATGCACTTTCAACCTCAGGAGTGTTAGCCATTTTTTTTGTGCTTGGGTATGTGAGAGAAGAGAATTGGATTGTGCTTAGAAGATGAGAGAAGATGGAGTGTATTTAACGGTATCTCATGATCCAAATATTATTATTTCAAATTATGTAGAGTGTAGAAAACATACCGAGTAATCTTGATGAACCAGGTTTTTCATTGAGAATTCTCTTGTGTAAGTCTAATATTGCCAAAATAGAGAAAATAACATTAGAGATTAATTAATCATTTTAACACATGGCACAAGAGTATACTATTGAAAGTATGAGACTGAGCAAAAATTAATCTAATTAAATACACAATTTCAAGATTTTCTAACCAATTTATTTTTTTCATTGTGAATTCTGAACTGGTCCTTTTAGGTGATCTTAATCATCCCTAATTCTAACATGTTCCTTTCAAAGTGATCTCTACTTAGGGCTTTTGTGAAGATATCAGCAATTTGCTTGTCAGTAGCACAAAATTCCACAGTGATCAACCCTTTTTCATATTTATCCCTCAAAAAGTGATGCTTAACATCTATGTGCTTAGTTCTCTTATGATGAACCGGGTTCTTGGTCATACTAATTGCACTAGTGTTATCACAAAAAATGGAGATACAACCAACATCAATTCCAAAGTCCATTAATTGTTGTTTGATCCATAACAATTGAGCACAACATGAATCAGCAACAACATACTCAGCTTCAGCAGTAGATAAGACCATTGAATTTTGCTTTTTAGTGGCCCAAGACACAAGACGTGAGCCAAGAAAGTGTGACATACCTGAGGTGCTCTTTCTATCCACTAGAAAATCTGCATAATTAGCATCAACATATCCCACTAGATTGAAATTACTTATCTCCAAACATGAGACCCTCCCCTAAAATGCACCATTGTTGGTAGCTCCTTCTTCTAGTACTTATTCCACATGAAATTAGACCACAAAGATTTTGTGGTCCTAAATCTCCACCATAGTTTAGCAAAACAGTGCCCTTGAGACATCATTTAAGGACCTAAAACCTAGCCCCCTTCCTCTTTAGGAAGGCAAATATTTTGCCATGAAGCCCAGTGTCTGCTTCTCCCTTCTTCCTTTGTGCTCCAAAAGAACCTAGCAAAAGTCTTATGTAGATGCCCTAGGATGTTGTTTGGTGGATAAAGGACTAATAACATTTGAACTGGCATACTGTTGCCTTTCCTCCAAATGACATCAACTTTCCTTTCCATGAATGCAATTTAGCCTTTACCTTCTTGATAAGATCCTCATAATAGTCCTTCTTCCTTCTAGTGTAAAAAATAGGACACCCTAGATATGTGAAGAGGAATTTACCTTTTGTAAATCCTGTAATAGCTCCAACTGCCTGAAATAATCCATTAGCAACCTTTGAATACATGTAGTATGAACTCTTATCTTTGTTGATCATCTGACCTGATATCTTCTCATAGTTCCCCAACAGTGCCATAATCGGAGGATGAGCAGATGCAAAGATTATTGTATCATCAGCATACGCCAAGTGGTTTAAAGGATCCGACCACTTAGGCATTCCAAATCCCACAAATGACTTGTCTTCAAAGAGCTTATTCAAAGACCTGGAAAGTACCTCAGCTGACAGAATGAACAATGTTGGAGATAGGGGATCCCCCTATTTCACACACTTTGTCGACTTAAAGAACCTTGAGGACTGCCCATTCACCAATACTGAATACCAGTTATTTGACATCAAGTTCCATACCATGTTGATGAAGTGTTTAGAAAATCCCATCTTCCTTAGCACATGCAATAAGTAATTCCATGAAACCCTATCATAGGCCTTAGCCATATCATGCTTGATCTCCACATTAGCTGGCTTTCCCCTTAACCTTATGTCAGTGACAATTTCTTGAGTCAATAAGATGTTCTCAAATATATTCCTACCCTTAACAAATCCGGATTGATTAGGAGCTATTAGTGATGGAAAAAAACACTCCAATCTGTCATGTAACACCCTAGACAAAACCTTGTTAATGAGGTTGCTCAAACAAATAGGTCTTAAGTCAGAAAAGGTCTCAACTCTAGGTTTCTTGGGCAGCAATACTATATTAGTGTGAGTGATGGATTTAGGCAATGCAGCTTCTCCATAGAAGTGTAGCACCATGTTGTGTATATCAGCACCAATAACATCCCAGCATGTTTGATAAAACAAGACAGTGAGTCCATCAGGGCCACTAGCACTCTCCCCACTAAGCTCAAAAACTGTTGTCCTTACTTCTTCAATTGTTGGCAATCTACTAAGTTCCAAATTCCGATCCATAGTGACCATTGAAGGTACATTATTGAGCAAGGAAAATTCAGAAGCATCACCTTCATTTGTGAACTATTTTTGATAGAAGTCCACTACAGCTGTAGCCAATTGCTCCTGGTCTTCAATCCATACCCCACTACCACTTTTGATCCTCTTCAGTTGCAATTTCTTTATTTTGCCATTGACATGATTGTGAAAGAAACTTGTATTCCTATCTCCTTCAGCAAACCAAGTCATCCCAGCTTTTGCTTCCAATACTGCTCCTCAATACTCAAGTATTTCTTCAATTCAGATTGAGCCTTTTGAAGCACAATCCTATTCTCAGTTGTAGGCTATTCTTCAAACAACATCTCCTTTACCTTAACAATGTCCTCCAAAATAGCCAATTGCTTGAAGATATCACCAAATGTTTCCCTACTCCATTTAGAGAGTGCTGCCTTCACCCTCTTGATATTCTGCTTGAACATCAAAAACTGATCCCCTATGAAATCAGCTTCCCAATTCTTCCTCACCACATCCTTAAATGTAGCATGCTTTGTCCAAAGGTTCAAGAATCTGAAAGGCTTGACAAAATTGGTTGTCTGCACCCCACATGTCATTAGTAATTGTTCATGATCTGATCCAGTTCTGATTAGATGCTCAACTTCAATAGTTGGCAACATGTTCTGAAATGGCAAATTCATAAAAATCCTATCCAATCTCTTGAATATATACTCAGCATTGGATCTCCCATTCCACCACGTGAATGGACTTCCTTTGTACCCTTGCTCAAACAAACCACAAAAGTTTACACAAAATGCAAAATCCTCATATTCAGGAGGGTGTACTAGAAGTCCCCCTATTTTCTCATCTTCATGCAATATCACATTGAAATCCCCTCCTACCAACCATGGTAATTCCATATCACTTTCTAAATAATACAAGTGATCCCACAAATCCAACCTCTCCATTGCTGACCATTTTGCATAAACAAATGTCATCATCATGTGCTGCCCCAGGTCATGGTAAAATACTCTCACAGTCACATGTTGCTCAGTATCCTCCACTAATTCCCATTCCACCACTGCTTCGAAAAACAACCATATTTGCCCATTAATATTTGCATAAGCAGTCTCCATATTCAGCCTCCATTTATATCTATCAATGAGTCCCTTCTTTTGAAAAGGCTCCATCAATGTAACTACACAAATATTATGCTCCCTATTCATGTTGATCACCCTAGGAAAGGCCTGTTATATATTCACAGACCTTATGTTCCATATTAATGTTTTGATCATCATCATTTAGATAGAGACGCTGCCCTCCTAGGCATTATTCTTGAAGGTTGTGATGGATCTTTACTCTGATTCTTCTTAGTTTTTTTTTACCTCCTTTAGCACTAGTTGTGGGTGATAAATCCCCTTTCCTAGCCACTTTTTTGAAGTTTTCTGCAGTTAATTCATCATCTCCTTCATCCTCCATTGAATTTTGTCTCATTAAGTCTTCATCAATTGGTGTCATATTATGTGTAACTAAATCATATAAATGTTGTAGAGGAGTCTTAAATGGACTAGTAATATGTAGTTGCATAGTTTGATCAGTGCCAGATTCCATAGGCACTTCCTCTATTTCCCCAGATGTTTTTGGAATAATTTCCCGCTCATCAGCCTATTTATACTCCTTGAGTTGTAGCTC
This sequence comes from Nicotiana tabacum, assembly GCF_000715075.1. Taxonomy (NCBI): domain Eukaryota; kingdom Viridiplantae; phylum Streptophyta; class Magnoliopsida; order Solanales; family Solanaceae; genus Nicotiana; species Nicotiana tabacum. Next base: position 59,572,697 of record NC_134096.1, read on the forward strand.
TTAGACATACGCCTCAACACCATCTTCATAGGCCAAAATCTCTCTAGTGGCACTAAGGTTGGGGTTTACTGTAGCTTCCTTGTCATGTGAACCTAGCTTTAGGCCTGGCGTCGCTAGCCTAACGCCTGGGGAGCCTGGCTTTAGTCCTGGCATCGCCAGCCTAACGCCCGGGGAGCCTGGCTTTAGGCCTGGCGTCGCCAGCCTATTACCAGGTGAGCCTGGCTTGTTGTCCTTCTTCACCTTGTCTTCTGTTATCTTTGTTTTGCCCTGCTGATCATCCTTAACCTCAACTGCATCACTCCATAAGACCTTTGTAGAGTTTACCTCATCAAGATCCTCAATCTGCCCAGAATCTTTAAATGTTTGAGATAGAATTGCATGAAAAGATTGGTTAGTGGTCACATTGAGTTGTTTTAGCTCCTCTTTGCTAGTCCCAAACCTTCTATGAACCCAGTCGATTGTGGACTGAATCCCAGAAAGAGTAGGACTATCTTTAGAACTGAAGGCTGGTTTTCCCCCCAGTTGGTTGTTCTCATTTATATCACTTTGTTCCTCCTCTAATACTGCAAATTTATTCCTTATTTGAACCTTGTTTGTCTGATCTTCTTCGACCTCTACCAGTGCAACGTTATTGTGTACTACTGTATACCAACATTCACTGGCACGATTGCATTACTAGTTTGCCGTTATACCTGGGTTTTGTTATTTTTGTTGGTTCCCCGATTATCCCGAACTTTCTTCCACTCGTAAGAATTATTAAAGGGGTAGTGTGATTTTTGGTTTTTCCTTGTTCATCAGCAGTAGTATTCCAGTTGTTCAACTCAACAAGATTATTCCTTTTCTTGGTACTTCAATTCTCAATAGGCTTAGGGTGCAAACGCCAACATTCAATTTCATCATGTCCTTGTAGTTTATACTCCTTATAATATTTTGGTAGCATGTCATACTGAATTCTCATCCATTCCGTTCGAACACCACCAGAGGCTTCATAATCAATATCCAATCGCACCTTTTTAGGTAGTTCGGCCAATAAATCGACAAGAACTTTTACTCTTGCGCAACTCGGCCTAGTTTTGTTTGTAGTTGCCGCGTCAAGACACACAGGCCTTCCCACAGAGGTAGCCAAAGAAAATAGAGTTTTCTTTACAAATAAGGTAGGCAGCAGTCCAGAAAAATAAATCCACGCTATCGTCATCGGAGTTTCTTTACCCGCCTTAAATTTTGCATCGTAGATAGGAGTACGCAATTGGTATTCGTACCCATCTTTGGCTTTGATGTAGTACGTACTCTTCGATGTGAAATCGAGAAAGTCTTGCCATAGAGTTAATCTAATTAACACATGACAATCTCTAAGGAATCCGATATTATACTCACATTTGATACCACATTGAGTTGGAATTATTCGGCGAAGCTCGTGAATCTCCGGAGATCCATATGAAAGCTTGCCAACGACAGCATATTGGAGGCCTTCAATCACGTTCATTCGATCTACTTCCGCCTCTGTGAATTTAACCACTGGTTGGCCATTCAAATACACTGCTCGTCGCAATTGAATGGGTTGAATTGAAGCTGCAGCAGTAGCCATCGCTGGAGGATTTAAAGAATTTGGTTTCAAAATCTTAGAGTAATCTAGAGGAGCTGGGTTGGAGTTAGTTGTTGTGCAACGCTGGGGGAGGGCAGACCAGCCGAAAAAGCTGGATGGTTGCCGACCATTGAAGCCTAAAGCTCCAGCTTTGTCCGCGATGTTACTGTTCACGGTACTGTTTGGCACTGTTCACTGCTTCAATGACGGCGTAAATTTTATTTTTAGGGTGTCAGAATTATCATTTTTTTTTTTGAACGGATTAAAAATAAAATATATTCACATAAATTGAAAGTCTGGTACAGAGGGAGTAATAACGTTATCATATGCTATTCACAACCTTTTACTAAGACTCACATAAATTAGAATTAAGCATGTTGGAATTCTTGACTTTGCTATCAATATTTCCCTTGAAAGCTTATGATTTCTACAAAGTCCTTGTGATCAAGTAAAGAGGTTGAGAAATGAGAATTGTTGTTCGTATCTGCAGATCCAGAACTCGTTTACCGCAAGAAGTTTACTTACACAATGTGATTTATCTTCATACCTACTAATTATGTACTCCCTCCGTTTCAATTTATGTGAACCAATTTAACTGGGCATAGAATTTAAGAAAAGAGAGAAAACTTTTAAATTTGTGGTGTAAAATAAGACACATATATTTTGTTTGGCTATAAATCATTGCATAAAGGTAAATTATTTCTAAATAAGAAAATTGATCATTCTTTTTGGTACAGTCTAAAAATAAAATAAGTTCATATAAATTAAAACGGAGGGAGTATAAAATACTGAACAGTTTTAATTGTCGGGCCCGTGCTTTAGCACGAGCTAACCACATCTAGTTTAATACTATGTCACAGTAGAATGCTCCTCTGCTTTAAGCAACTGAGATATTATTATATACTCCCTCCGTTTTAATTTATGTGAATCTATTTCCTTTTTAGTCTGTGCCAAAAAGAATGACCTATTTCCTTATTTGAAAATAATTTACCTTTATACAATAATTTATAATCACACAAAATATATGTGCCTCATTTTACACTACAAATTTAAAAATCTTCTTTTTTTAAAAAAATTTTGTGCCCACTCAAATCGTTCACATAAATTGAGTAGGGAATAGTAGTAATTGTTTTGTAACTACCGTACATTTCTTATGCAATTTGCGTTGAGTGAGCCCACATATATTTTTTCTGAACATTGATTGAGCTGAATCTCTCTCATCGCACTTGTATACTGCCAAGCTAAAGACTAAACGACAAAACACATGCAACTATGCAAGCCTATTAAAGAATGCTAGACTTGAAAAACATAGCTGCAGTAAATTAAAATTTGGTTGCATGTTGACTTGGGCAAATAATTTAATTCACACCAATTTTTTTAACCTTTCTTGTAGAAATTATGAAGATTAAAAAAAATGAAAATCTTGCTCACTCCTATGACTTCATCGCCTATTAAACCTCACTAGACTCAATTATAGAGCAAGATTAAGCAGCCCCAAATTACAGGAAGAAAAGAAAAATGGAGAACGTGACCATTTTGCTAGGATTGTTGTTCATATGGATTTTGGTGTATGGAGTGATGTCACTTGGGAGAAGCAAAAACAAGAAGAGACTTGCACCAGGTCCATTCCCTTTGCCTATTATTGGAAATCTTCACTTGCTTGGTGACAAACCCCACATATCACTTGCTAAACTCTCAAAAATTCATGGTCCAATTATGAATCTCAAATTAGGCCAAATAAACACAGTGGTCATTTCCTCATCAGTGTTGGCAAGAGAAGTCATGCAAAAGCGAGATTTAGCCTTTGCCAACAGGTCTGTCGCAGACGCGCTACGTGCCCGCAATCACTCTGATTTCTCTGTTGTTTTTCTACCTGTCAACTCTCGCTGGAGAACACTTCGCAAGATTATGAACTCTAACATCTTCTCAGGTAAATAGACAATTGCATTTTGACCCCTTGGATTACCCTTTTTTATTCATTTTGATGCAATAGTTTGTTGGGCATTTCGAGTTTAACACATTAGATCAAACCAATAAACGAGTTATAACTCAATCTATTTGATTTTTTGCAAATTGAGCGACTGACTAGAAACTGGATTGATTTTATCACTTGTATTCTCAGGTAACAAGCTTGATGCTAATCAGCATCTCCGAACTAAAAAGATCCAGGAGCTAGTTGATCATTGTCACAAGAGTGCCAAAAATGGTGAAACAGTGGATATTGGCAGAGCAGCTTTTAGAACTTCCTTGAATTTGCTGTCAAACACCATTTTCTCTAAAGATTTGAGTGACCCATTTTCTGATTCTGCCAAGGAATTTAAGGACTTGGTGTGGAGCATTATGGTCGAGGCTGGTAAACCCAATTTGGTGGACTATTTTCCCTTTCTTGTGAAAATTGATCCACAAGGTATAAGGCGGCGCATGACCGATCATTTTACTAAGATTCTTGACCTTATGAGTGGTTTGATTGATGAGCGGCTAAAGGAAAGGAAACTGAGAAACCATGCAAATGTTGATGTTTTAGATGCCCTTCTTAACATTAGCCACGATAGCCCTGAAGAGCTTGACAGGAATCTCATCGAGCAAATGTGTCTGGTTAGTTTTTTCCCTACTCTGATTTTCCTCAATCCATAATTATCTGTTCATTTCTTTTACTATTTAATTGTTCTTCTCCGTGCAAAGTATAGTCGGCAGTGGCGTAGCCGCCCTAGGCCGTGCGTGGTCAAGCGCACACTCTTAGCTTATTTTACACGATTATATTTTGAACACCTTTAAAATAGTGGAGTGAGGCAGTCTAGCGATTCAAGGTATTTAAAGTGACATTTTGTTTACGGGTTCAAAGTTCTGCCTATTTTATTTGCCAAAACTAAAATCACCATGTGTGGGCTATTTGATTCATTTTCGATCTAAAATAAATTCTAATAAAATAACTCATAGAACTTAAAATTTGTGTAGAAATAAACAACTAATTTTAAAAGTAATTTTTTAACTAAAAGTTATTTCTTAAGTAAATTTTATAATTTAAAAGTCAAGTTCCACAAAAATTTATTCAACAAAAACTACAAATCCTCTTGACTCTCCCTTTCATTTGGTATGCTTACTTTTATAAGTAAAATTTTTAATATTGTCTTTTTGTTATTTTTAATTTTGATTTATAATAGTATAGTTCTATCAAAAGTTTTTTTTATTGTTTCGCTATTTGTTGCCTAGTTTGATCTAAACAATTAACAATTTCGTAACCATTCATTGACAAAAATATTATTCACGTGCTTAAAGTTTGAATACCCTTGACGGAATTTTTGCTACACCACTAATAGTCGGGTGCAAATGTGTGAAGTTGTGATGGACTAACTCTAAGCAATAAAATTATCTAACTATTATTATGTTACTTGGATCTTTCAATAATGTTGTCACATCTGTGTCATATTCTAAAAAAATACATAACTTTTGACGATCTCACACGCACACATTGACATTTTTGAAGACTCGGGGAGAAAGAACTATGATGATCTTAACCGTGACAAATATTTAGTGTAACACTATGCAGCTTTTCCTTAGTTGTATGTTCAATAAGTAGCTTGGTTAAGGGCTTCTGCAATAATGCCACGCATTATCAACACTTATTGGTCCCTTTTTTTGCTGTGTCAGCGTTTCAGTATGTCCAATTGACAACAGTATGTGATGGAACGTTTTACCAGCTAGATTTTTTTTATTTTTTATTTTTTGATGAAGTAAGTGGTGACGTTTTACCAGCTAGATTATGGCAATTATCTATACTATATTAAAAGCACGAAAGCCCTTAACGAAATATCGTTCGCCTTTTTTATCCTTTAAAAAAAGATTTCACATTGAATAAATTTATAATTTTAAGTTGCTTTCCTAAATTTAGGACTTTAAAATCAACTAAAATTTATTTATTATCTTTCCTTATTAAACTAGCAAGCAAATCCTAATATTTAGCACTTTAAATTATTAAACTTTTTACCTTATATGAATGTCCTTATTTGACGTCTATTAATATTAACGCTTTAAGACCTTATATGAATGTCCTTATTTGACGTCTATTAATATTAAAGCTTTAAAACTATATTAAACTATAAGATTTTCTTATTATTCAGAACTTTAGATATATGCGTAATATTTTCTAGAAGTATAAAGCCCAACAATTCTGGAAGCACAACAATGATTCAAAATTGACATACTAATGAACAATGATTTTGGAAGCACTAAAACGAATCAAAATTGACATACTAATAATTTTTAACTATTTGAAATCAAAAATTCTATTGAACAAAGTTCTAATTATAGTTAAATTTTAAAATTGGGATGAACTAATATTAAGAATTTGATAATAAAAGTTAGTTTATATTCTTTAATGTTGAGAATAAATAATTAAGTTTCTGAATTAAGTAATGCAAAAGAGTTCAAGTTAATATTTCTTTTTAAAATTCATTATATAAGTAAGTTTATTTGTCACGTCGACAACTCTTTAAGGTATATAAATTAATTTTTGTAGGAAGAGCATTAATGGTGAAAGAAATTTAAAAGGTCAATTTATGATATAAAATTAAGAGTGAAATTGATAATAATATGAATTTGAAGCAATAAACATGAAATAGTAGAAGACCAAATATATTATAAATGAGTTATCATTTGTTTTCTTTCTTTATTGCATTCGGTTATTAGTCTTATAGGCGACAATGTCTCACTATATTATCTTTTTAAATTAAGTTAGTTGTAGTAAAATACTATTCAACATTAGTTACTCATTAAACTTTATATTGTCACTATTAATTTTTAGGAAGTATAATGTCAACTTTCATCCTAAATATTTAGAAGACCAAAAGATTTAATTTTAATTTTCAAATTTTCATATAAGTCATTTGTAAATCACAAATAAGGCATCCGAAAAACTTTTATGGTATATGATATCTTTATTTATTGAGCTAGCTAAATGAGAACAACATTTACTATGTTCAAAAAAAATATTTTTATTTCTTTATCATTTATTTTATAATTTTATATAACTGAAATAAATTCTATTAAGTCACAATTCAAAAAGTGGTAAATCTTTTAAGAAGTTATTATTGTCGGAAATACATATATAGCAGCTACATAAGGCTCTAATTCATGGCCAAAAAAGAAAAATTGAATTTAAATTCAATCCACTATTTATCAAGATCTAATGGTTTGAATTGATTTCCTTACGAAAATATGTTGGTGTAATTTTAATTTTTAACATTCGAATGTAGTAAATTTTATTTGACAGAAAAGTTGGAAAAAAATACAATAAATACATATTTGACTGCCCGTAAGACTACAATATGAAGTCAAATTACCTGTTGATTGCACGTTCATAAACTTCTTTTTTCTCCTTTTTTCGGTTTAAAACTTTCAATTATTTCTACACATGTATTGCTATTTCAATATTTTGTTTGTTCGTAATCTTCCATGGTTAGTTATTAATTGTTGGATAGGCTTTTGAAAGTTATTTAATTCTCTTTCTGATAGGTTTTTACAGAAAAGTTCGATTTTCTTCTATTATATTTTTGTATTTGATATTTATTTATCTAATGAATATAGTATTCATAGGATTTTGGGACGAGATTAGGAAGAATGAATTCTTTTAGTCTTTTAAATTTTTTTAATGTGCCATGTATTTCATAGTTCGTATAAATTTTTTATTGGCATGATAACATAATTCTATTAATTTATGATCTAAGCTTTAATTATTGATTTAAACTTCATGCCGCTTAGTATTTTTTATGTTCGTCTGTAACTTTATTCTCATATGTGATATTTATTTATATATTGTTCTCATGCCAGTTTTGGTTGTACAAACTTTTATGAGATCAGAATAAGTAGATGACTCAAAAGAAGGGAATAAAATGGTGAGAATAACCCTAAATATTTTGAGATGACTAGATTCATTTTCTTATTCCAAAACTCTAATTTTCTAGATTGTTTTCTAAATTTTCCCCCCCTTGAAATTACAACAATTAAAAATGTAGTACAAGAAAAAAAATATAAAATCAGGATGAAGCATTTATAGTCAAACACATTGTTTTTGTACATATATTTACTTGACGCTTTTATTATGTTTCAACTAGTTTTATGTTTGTTAGATTGGTTAAATTCTTGTGGCAACAACGCCCCGCCTTAGGTCCCCTTTTTTCCGTGACCACATTTCAGTTTGACCAATTGAAAGCAACATATGCTATGTAACCTTTTACTAGATTATATGTGGCATCTACATCATAGGATCTTACAGTAGTAAGTTTTACAGGACTTGTTTGCAGCAGGGACTGATACAACATCAAATACATTGGAGTGGGCAATGGCAGAACTACTCCAGAATCCACATATTTTGGAGAAAGCCCAAGAAGAACTTGCACAAATGATTGGCAGAGGTAAACTAGTAGATGAAGCTGATATAGCACAGCTACCTTACTTGCGATGCATCGTGAAAGAAACCTTACGAATACACCCGGCGCTTCCTTTCCTAATTCCGCGCAAAGTGGAGGAAGATGTTGAGCTTTGTGGTTATATTGTCCCAAAAGACTCGCAAGTTCTAGTGAATGTGTGGGCAATTGGGCGCGACTCTGGCCTATGGGAAAATCCTTTGGTCTTTAAGCCAGAGAGGTTCTTGGAGTCAGAAATAGATGTTCGAGGTCAGGATTTTGAGCTCATACCATTTGGTGCTGGTCGGAGAATTTGCCCTGGGTTGCCTTTAGCTATCAGGATGATTCCAGTAGCACTAGGTTCATTGCTAAATACGTTTAACTGGAAGCTCCAAGGTGGAATTGCACCTAAAGATTTGGACATGGAGGAAAAATTTGGTATTACCTTGGGAAAAGCCCAACCTCTGCTAGCTACTCCAATCCCACTCTAGCTATAGTGATATACTTAGGGGTCGTTTGGTACACGGATTAAATTAGCTCGGAATTATCTATCATTTCTTTGTGAATGTTAAAAATATATTAATGAATCGGGCTAAACGCGTTATGGATGAACGCTCACGCACTGTCAAAAGTCTACATGTCATTGTATTTGTAGAATCTATCCTTGAAATAAGACGATGTCTATTTTTCATTAGCCTCTATGGGATGTAAGTTATGTTATCTAAATATCTGCAGACTGCCGGAGGAACTAATAATTATATATTCATTTGCTTGGCCTAGTCTTATTAAAAGACTTAAACCTTGGAACATACAATTTAGCTAGTGCATGAGTGAAAGTATCGAAGAGTCAATTAAACTTTATCATTCCGAAGGCGAACCTACAAAGATGTGCACATTAACAAAAACCTTCTAATTATTATTATTATTTCTTTTGCATATATTAGACAAATCTTTTATTCGCCTGGATTGTTCTATTTTAAAGAGGATGAGATAAACAACATATATCAAGTAACATGATATATTAGTTGTTAACTAGGTTGAAAATTCAAAACTATATCCTCCATGTTCAATCCTTTTGGTGAGATGGCACCATCAATTTCCCGATAAAATGACTTCAATAGTGATCTAACATCATATTCCGCATGTTTCAATTTATGTGGTATTATTTGATTGGATATAAAAAAAAATTAAAAAATTTAGAGTTTGCGGTTTTAAGCATTATGGCTATAAAAAAGATAATTTAAAGGTAAAAATAAGAAATTTAAAGATATATTATTTTTCAATATAAAGAAGTATCCTTTTTGAAACAAACTTACAAAAAAGATGGGCTGTTATAAAATAGTAAAAATTGGACGAGACACCCTATTTGGTCGCACCCATTACCTATACCCATATTTTTAAAATTATTTAACTTATACACTAATTTTGACAACTTCAAACCAATTGCCTCCTCTTCTTCCTCCTGCAAGCTATGTTCTCATTTCTTCCTCCTCCTCCTCTTTTCTCTCTCAAATACATGAGACTCTATGTAAGTATTATTGATTGGATATGAAGTACACAATGATTTAGTACTAGGTACGAGTTTTGAGTTAAAATCACCATTAAAGAAATTTGAAAACTCAAATCATTAATTGAGATGTTGAAGATCTAATCTTGAAATCATCTCGGACTCTAGGTATTTGAATATGGAGTTGAATGAACGTATATCAACATTGATTTGAAGATTTGAACTAGAAGTACAAAGCATGAAACTACATTAAAACTGTTTGAGTCTCGAGTTAATTTTCGAAGATTTTGCTCCTGCAGTTTCAGGTTTGTTAATTCAAAATTATTTGACTGAAATTCTTGGACCTGTACTCCTTGTTGGAAACGTGATTAAATATTGTCCGAGAGCATGAAACTTGAAGAAGCATCCGGGACTCAATTATTGAATGTCTTTAAAGATACGAGTCTAAAGTTTGCAACTATCAGGCCAGACTTTAGAAAAACTTATCTGAAGTTCAAATATAACAAGTTGATTTTGTCTAAAGTTTGCACTACAAATTGAAGAACTTCAGACTAATTTGTCTAAAGTTTGTACTATGAATTGAAATTTTTCCGACTGCCTTTGCAAGTCAGGCCAAACTTCAGACGAAAATGTTTGAAATTTTGCTTTGATAAGAGCACACTTCAAGAAAAAAATTTCGAAGTTCAAATTTCAGACTTGTTGTATTAAATAAGCTTCCAATGGTTCGGCCTTGTTGAGAATTGACGCGAGAGTTTTGCTAATTAGTCTGAACTCTAAAGTTTGTACTATGAACTGAAGTTTGCCTGATTGCCTTTGCAAGTCAGGCCAAATTTCAGGCAAAAATATATGAAGTTTTGCTTTGATAAGGCCATAGTTCAAGCAAAAGATTTTGATGTTCAAATTTCAGACATAAATTTTTGCTACTTCATGCATGTATGTAAGTTATCCGAAAAGTGGATAGACTTGCAATTTTTTTTGCAAAGTGGATATAAATTCAATGGTAACCCCAATACTAGGTATAGATGCAAATGCCCTATAAAATAGAAACAATTTATCCTGATGCCAAAGGTGCGAGGCAAATATTTTGGAAATGCTTTTTAAAAAATGAGTTCCAAATCTGGGCGTCAAACGTTTAAACAAATGAAGTCTCTTGGGCTTAAAAGTGAAATTGTCCTGGCACACATAAATGATTCTCAATCAAAACAGTCCCAAACCAGAGCATTGAAAATATTACTTTCAGATTGAAATTCCGCTATGGTCAAGGGTCAAAACGATTTTTTTTTTGACGAGGATAATATTAGACCAAAAGTTTAACACATGAGAAAATTATTCAATTTCACATAGTACATTGGTGTTTTTGACCATTTTCCTTACAGATAGTGTAAGTAAATAGTGGAGGTGAAAGAAAAAGTATGATATCAGAAGAATGATATTCAATAACTTTCGTTAATAATTTTCTTTATAGGTGACATCATTTAAATCATTATATAAAAGAGGTTAGCAATTGCTAAATCGATAATTAGAATACTTTAGCCGCCTCAATAATTTGGTTAAATTATTCAGGAAATCTGGTGGATGATTGATGCCCATGGAACCTGAAATGATAAGAAAACACGACACTCACCCGTTCAGGTCCTTTGCATTTCCTTTCAAAACCTGGAAATTCATATTTATATAAAAATTCAAAATGAATTGCTATTTCACCTGGAAAAGGACAACGCCACTACTTTCTACATTTCCCGGCCCTACAAAGCTTTATTGATAATATTATTATAGGAGAAAAAATAAAACAAGTTGAGCTATAAGAAAGGAACACTGGTAACAGCATCTGATACAAGATTATATATGTGTAGCAAATCATGAACAAGATTACATGAAGTGGACGGATCCAAAAAGAATAAGAATAAACCAAAAATAAACTAGTCTAATACTATGAGATTTTAATATATGATGATCTAGATGTAGGGTATTTTTCAAATTGAATCGATTGACTAGGTGAAGAACTGGTGCACACGTCGGATTAAATATTTTATATTATAGTTTAATGTTAGTGTATGGCATGTAAGACCTGCAAACTATTATAGTCCCCAAAATGTTATGAGCAAGTGAAATCTAGTACTTCACAACGATTTCAATCAAATTCATTGCTCTTAGTTTAGTTCATATATATATATATATATATATATATATATGAAAGATAAGTCAATACGACGAAACATGCAATATTGTAACTAAATCTTATCGCAATAGTTTTATGCTACTTGAGATAAGAACAATAAAATCCCTATTTTATAAATATAGTACTGCACGGTTTTTTTGTCTAGAGAAAGTGTTGGACGGTTTTTTTTTTTCTTGTTAAAAAAAGCAAAATTACAGTGTAAAAGAATTTTTTCTTTATCAAGTTACCTCAAAGATCATTATAAACAATTGTCCACAATAAATATAGTACTCCATAATTAGTAATCTAATGAATAAAATATATTATCTCTATACAATAAGTTAAAATATAAAGATCGTGTAAAAATTTATTTATATTAACAGTGTACATGAGTTAAAACCATCCAAATAAGTTCATATGCAGTACCCAGTATGGTATTTGCTGGCCTTAAATCAGATGGTATTACCAATAAAAAAAAAATGAATGACTCTATGATAACCCAAAGTATCTCATAAGTATTAAGTTTATAGAGAATATTATAAGGGTGGTGAGATTTGTGGGGACATGTTGAAGATTTGGCAGCCAGAAACACATCATCCTAGTGGTTTTCTTTGTATAATTCTAAGAGATCGAAGCAAAATATTTCATATGTTATGAATGTAAAACCTCATCTATCTTTAGTTATTGCGTTCCTAGTGCCTCTCTTAAATTCTGTTTCCTACTCGTTGTCCGCTATTTGTATTAGAACTGGATTAAATCTGAATTCTTGCCGAAGATTTTCACATACGAGGTAAACCACTCTTCCACAAATATGACTCCATATCTAAAACTTGAACTAAATATCTTTAATTAAAAATAAATAAATACTTATCGTTCTACCACGGTCCTTGGTCGTTTTTAGTGCCTACCATGGTAACATTACTAGACTGCTAATTATGCGTGGCTATCCCATCCAAGAAGATTATTTGTGGTTTGCAGCGAAGTAAAGAGGCAATTGGATGCTTTCATATATGCGTCTGTCCGTACGTATTCTTCTGAATATCTATAGCTTTTTTATATGGATTCTAGTTGTTGTATATGTAAATATGTTTATATTAAATGATCGCACGAGAAAGTGACACGTAGAGCCGTATACAGAAGGCAATCGGATCCGGAGGCAACGATTTTGTGAAATAAATCGGAGAGAATGATACTCATAAAGATGAAATAAATGCATGTCACCTGGTAACATTTAATGAAGAATATTCTACAACATTAAGTACGTGGCCCGTTACAAAGAATATGGCATTCAGTGCATGCCGTTATACATTCTTCAATGGCCCTCATAATTGTCATTAAAGAGGGGCTTGATCCTAGGACCTTGTTCCCTAGGTGCAACTATAAATAGTGAGCTCTATTATCATTGTGAATGACACAAACTTTTTGAAAAACATATGCTATACTCCGTTCAAAGCTCAATATAATTCTATCTTCTTGCTCATATATATCGTTACTATGTCCTCGGAAGCCCTGCTCTATGAATTACGATTTCTGTTGTTTTATCTTCATTTCAAGGCTAAGTATTATATTTTTATCTAATTAAATTATCATTTTGGGATCACATTAATTCACTTGTCTATAAACCACGTATATATTCAAATGTACCATTATACATGCAAACAGTTTGGCGCCCACCGTGGGGCTTAGACAGTTGTATAATTGAGTTGATCCTTGCATCTATTACTAACTCGCACACAACGTTGAGGTTCAAGGAAATCAGCCTCAGCACGAGGATTCAATTAGTGATACCTGCAACGAGGGGAATGAGGCCACGTCGGTCCACGGAGGACGGTATCCTCGACATGTTCGAGAGGCGACTCTTGATGATGTTGAAGAAGAGCACATTATCGAAGCAGTAAGGATCTTGCAGGAGCAAAAAGAGGCCATTATAGGCCATCTCACACGACAGGATAAGGTCATGGCAGAGCTGAAGTAAGCGTTGTCGGGTATTTCCAACAACGCGAATGGACGAGATCCAGTTCCTCTGGGTGCTTCCGCAAATCAAACAACGTAGACGGTCGACAACAACACCCTGAGGGGTGAGGTTAGCTTCGATGGGGTGGGGAGAGCGGATCCGGTCACAACAACGAGAGTGATTCCCTTAAAATAGAACTCATGCGGTTTATGAGGGAAGTAAATGCCTGAATGGGTCAAATTTCGGGCGCACCAGCGGTGCATAATGGGTCGGACTCAAAGAAGTATACTCAATTACCGTACAAACCAAGTGCGTCACCAAAATTAATCCCGAAGAGGTTTAAAATGCCGGATGTGTCGAAGTATGATGTGACTTCAGATCCTCAGAGCATATCACCACATATACAATGGCGGTGACGGGAAACAATTTAGCTCCCTACGAGAATTGAGTCAGTTTTTGCTGAAGAAATTCTAGGAGACTCTTACGAAGGGAGCCCTGACGTGGTATTCGCGTTTACCTGAGCATTCCATAGACTCCTTTGAGATGCTCGTTGTTACATCCCATATTTTTGTACATGAAAGAATGTCATAAGTAAATTGATAAAAGTTCAGCAATGAGATGTTACATCTCGCATTTTCGGACGTTAAGATTTCGTCGTAAAGTTAATCGACGCAAGCTCGGGAATGAGGTTATTTTGAGGTTACAAGTATTATGCTATTTCAAACAAGGCATAAGTAAATTCATAAAGGTGAGAGGGTAAGCAAATCGAAAAAATAAATTTCGTTGAAGTTTGACATTTTGGGATAAAATATGGCTCGAGCTAAAAATATCCGATATTTATGGACTAGTACCATACAAGGTACCACATGGCCATGATAGTGAGGTGTATAAGGTATGCTAAAATGAGCAATATTTTAAGTAATTTGGGATAATTCTTAATCATGTATATAATTGGTTAATTATTAATTAATGGGAGATTAACTAGTTAATTAAGGATTAGTGAGTAATTAATTAAGACTTTGGGGATAAGGCTTAAGGGTCCAAAACGTGGCAGCCACCCCCTTACCAATAATATGACTCTTAAAAGCTCTTGCAAGAGGTCAAATTTTAAAGATTTAAGTGGTTAGTCACCACTTGAAGTGGGCCCACATTCCATTCAAGCTCACTTTAAGATTTGAGACCATCTAGCTTCATTTAGTCTCTTAAAAATTCCAGGAGATGCAAACTAATTGTTCTTTCCATAAGGAACTTGCAGTAGACCATAATTGAAGAAAACCATAATACTTTCGTACCCCAGTACCAAATTACCACGATGGAGAAATCAGTAGGCGTTGGATTTATGTTACTATTGTGAAATTTTGTAATATTAAGGGAGTACGGTGTAATCTTTCTCAAGAGAATCGACTCCAGGTATGTTAAGGCTATCCCCTCTTTCTTTTTGGCATGATCTATACGACACAAACGAAATGAGCAAATGCACAACATCCATAACATACTCTATTCGTAAAAATGCTAGAGATGTGTATATTCTTGTTTTCCCATAAGTCTTATTATTCTATCGTCTGTTCATGGGTCTCAGAAAATACGTAAGTTGATAAAGTTTATTTCATGATATTAATCAAAGGCATTATGGTCTTATGACGTTCTAAGAGATTTTATTGATGCACTTCTCATGCATTACATTCATTTACATTGACCCATGACCAGATGGCATTATATACACGTATATATGTATATAATATGTATATGGGATATGGAAAAAGGTTACGACGTTATATACGCACCACCACCTGATCAGCTGGTATACGTTGATGATTTTGCCCACAGTGGCCAAGATGATATGATGGGATGCCCTCAGAGGCCTGATGATGTTATGAAACATGTACCTATGCACGACATGACATTCATACGCATATGCATGACACTATAAGTATTTCATGATTTACAGAGTTATCTAGACTTACATGTTGAGTCATTTACTCTATATTTCTTCCATGTCTGTTATGTACTTATTTATGTGCCTTACATACTCGGTACATTATTCGTACTGACGTCCTTTTTGCTAGGGGATGTTGCGTTTCATGCTCGCAGGTCCCGATAGACAGGTCGAGAGTCCTCAAGTAGGCTATCAGCTCAGCGAAAGATGTTGGGGCGCTCCATTTGCTCCGGAGTTGCTTATTTGGTCAGTATAATTGCTTATTTTCGAACGTTAAGGTTTCGTCGTAAAGTTAATTGACGCAAGCTCGGGAATGAGGTTATTTTGAGGTTACAATTATTATGCTATTTCAAACAAGGCATAAGTAAATTTGTAAAGGTGAGAGGGTAAGAAAATCGAACAAAATGAATTTCATCGAAATTTGATATTTTGGGATAAAATATGGCCCGAGCTGAAAATACCTGATATTTATGGACTAGTACCATATAAGTTTACCACATGGCCATGATAGTGAGATGTATAAGGTATGCTAAAAATGAGCAATATTTTAAGTAATTTGGGATAATTCTTAATTATGTGGATAATTGATTAATTATTGATTAGTGAGAGATTAATTAGTTAATTAAGTATTAGTGGGTAATTAATTAAGACTTAGGGGATAAGGCTTAAGGGTCCAAAACGTGGCAGCCACCCTCTTAACAATAATATGACTCTTAAAAGGTCCTGCAAGATGTCAAATTTTGAAGATTTAATTGGTTAGTCACCACTTGAAGTGGGCCCACATTCCATTCAAGCTCACTTTAAGATTTGAGACAATTTGGCTTCATTTTAGTCTCTTAAAAATTCTAGGAGATGCAAACTAATTGTTCTTTCCATAAGGAACTTGCAGTAGACCATAATTGAAGAAAACCATAATACTTTCATACCCTAGTACCAAATTACCACGATGGAGCAATTAGTAGGCATTGGATTTATGTTACTATTGTGAAATTTTGTAATATTAAGAGAGTACGGTGTAATCTTTCTCAATAAAATCGACTCAGGTATGTTAAGGCTATCCCTTATTTCTTTTGGCATGATCCATACGACACAAATGAAGCGATAAAATGCACAATTTCCATGCATGACTCTATTCATAGAAATATTAGAGATGCTTATGTTCTTGATTCCCCACGTGTCATATTATTTTATCATTTGTTCATGGGTTTCAGAAAATACGTAAGTTGATAAAGTTTATTTCATGATATTAATCAAAGGCAAAATAGTCTTATGACACTCCGAAAGATTTTATTGACGTACTTCTCATGCATTGCATTCATTTACATTGACTCATGACCCGATGGCGGTATATACACGTATATATGTATATTATATGTATATGGGATATGGAAAAAGGTTACGATATTATATACCGATCAGCTGGTATACGTTGATGATTTTGCCCATAGTGGCCAAGATGATATGATGGGATGCCCTCAGAGGCCTGATGATGTTATGAAATATGTACCTATGCACTACATGACATTCATACGCATATGCATGACACTATAAGTATTTCATGATTTATAGAGTTATCCAGACTTATAGGTTGAGTCATTTACTCTATATATTTTTCATGTCTGTTATGTACTTATTTATGTGCCTTACATACTCGGTACATTATTCGTACTAACGTTCCTTTTTCCTGGGAACGCTGCGTTTCATGCCCGCATGTCCCGATAGATAGGTCGAGAGTCCTCTAAGTAGGCTATCAGCTCAGCGGAAGATGTTGGTGCACTATATTTGCTTTGGAGTTACTTATTTGTCAGTATAATTAGGACATGTATTGATTGGTATGGCGGGGCTCTGTCCCGACCTTTATGATACTTATGTACTCTTAGAGGCTTGTAGACAGATGTCATGTATACGAATACTTGTATGGCCTTGTCGGTCTATGTTTAGAGTTTATAAATGATCACGTTGGCCTATTAGGCCCGTATGTCACGTGTATATGATGATGTAATAAGAAAGATACGTTACATTGGTACTCGTTTGAGTAAGGTACCGGGTGCCCGTCGTGGCCCATCGATTTGGGTCATGACAAAAGTGGTATCAGAGCAGTTTTGTCCTAGGGAGTCTACAAGCCGTGTCTAGTAGAGTCTTGTTTATGGGTGTGTCGTGCACCACACTTATAAGCAGGAGGCTACAGGGCATTTAGGACTGTCACTCTTTCTTCTTACTCTAGATCGTGTGGTAGAGCCCAGTTGTAAGAACTCAATTTTCTAAACTCTATCTTATTCATAATACGACGATGCCTACATCCAGAAAGACGATTGGTAAGGGATATAGCTGTGGAAGAGTTGAGTCAGAGGAACTCAATTTTTGCATCATGATTTTGATGGATAAAGATGAGGTATTCAGCAGATCATGTGTATACTAAGATGTGTAAGCTTCTTGATAAGAATCCCTAAGTCAAGAATGCCTATCCACTGTTATGGTAAAATAGACAATGAGAGATTCAGAAGATAAACACAAGTTTCAAGAAGCAAAAGAAGCAATATGAAGAAGGGTACGAGGAGTCGAGTTAATGAAGGTTAACAATATTTACAACTTAGACAGAGGAATATAAGCCTTTTGAGTTACCTTCAACAGTAACAGAGGTATGTACAATTGGCCACACCGATCTAAGTTATGCTCTATGGGAGCTAACAAATATGGTTTAAGAGAAGGACATAATATCACGATCCGGCTGGGGTTAGAGTGACCCAAAATGGTGGATGAATTGTTTGTATTAGTTGACGTTTCCAAAGGATATTGCAAATGTAATAATAGATCTCCTTCTGAGACACCCGGATGGTGCACTCTAAAATAGTACAACTAGATATGAGTACTACAGAGATAGGCACTAGAAGCCTGGAAGAGATAAATATTACCTTAGTGTGACACCCATCCCTAGTTGAAAGAGAATGTTAGGCAACCCGAAGGGCCAGTGGATGGAGCAAGGGGAGATAAAAGCAAGAGAATATCTTGTTGAAGTTTTCAGAATAAAGTGATAGACAGAGATGTTAACAGGGAAATAAGAAGAGAGTTAATGAAGCATTATGAGTAAGATATGATACATGAATGACAACGGTAGAGTATTACAGAATCTATAGTCAAGTGAAGGAAGAGACGAGAAGTGATGGGCCATAAGACAACAAAAGAGTATAGGCCATATAGTCACATTCTCATTTCGAGAAATAAATTCGTGATTCTAATATGATTACCAGAAGGAAAACGTTAGATACCAGAGTAACAAATAATCAGTATGGTTAGGTGAACGAGATAAACTAAACATGAATTAGGGACTGAGTGATTTGATAATAGTCAACATCATGAGAATCTTAGATTGTGTTCCGGCAATAATAGAATGGACAACGGAAGAAGATTCATGAGAAATTCAGAGAATGGTCATTCATAAAGACGTTTCCTAAAGCAAGAAATGTGAGCAAAGTTAAGCTTGAGGGACTGTGTGTTCCAGTTACACTAGGTGTCTCCCTCATGAGTAAGGAATTCTGTTATCCTTGGTACAGAAGGATTACCGCAAGGCGAGTAAGGGTCATCGCCAAAGATGAAGAGGTAAAACATCTATAGGTAGATCATCGTAGCTCGAAATCTTAGCACTCCCCTAGGGGGGGGGATATGGTGTAATGTGGCATGAAGTCAGAATTAAGTGGCCCTAGTAATCATGGAATGGTAAAGAAAGAATGCGGTAAAAAATAAAAAGGGAATAAGATTACACTTATTCACCTCCTACGTATATGCTATGATTCCAGAACATTATGCAAACACAACGTTAAGGAGAGGAAGTGAGGGTTCCTGATCGAGATGTTATTGATTAATAAGGAGCCAGTACTAGAAGAAAGTTAAGACAAAGGAAATAACCCAAGAAAGATCACGTGGAATATTGATATGAGAATGAGCCAACGAATAGTTAGTAGTTGATTCAGGAATAGCCTAGTTATGGCTAGACAAGAGGTTACAGACAAATCAACAGATCGTGCAAGATAAACATAGTAAACCCCAATAGGGGAATTCAGTCTCGTAGATACGACATCGTGACCCTTGAGAAATACTCTAATAGGAGTTGGAGTAGTTAAAGGTACCGTATTAGTGTTACGGGAATAAAAGAGAGTGTCACTGGGCAGACAGTCAAAACTTCAATTCAGGAGCAACCGTACAAGCACATAAGAGTGGAGGTAAGTAACTAAGGGATTTTATAGGTGAGTACAAATATCAAGAATTCCATTGGGTATACGATGTAATAAGCTCGCAACTTTACTAGAGCCAGAAGGTATCCCTAAGTACTACAACAAAAGATTTGCTAAGAAAATAAGGAAGAAGGCTCCAACCTAAGCTCAGTAACCTAAAGAGGGAATGGTCTTATACAAGAGTCTCACAACGAAATTGTACGCACTCCATCAGAAGGTAGAACCTATCGTGGCCAATGAACAAGAAGTAAAATCAAAAGTAATACTCGAGATTATATGAGTTGCATGAAAGTTCCGGCATGCATGGGAACTAAGATAAGCTAAGTATACACGCAACAAGGAGGTAGGAAGACCGGGAAAAATGATAACTAAATGCCATGAGCCACAGATCGGAAGATAGCTTAAGACTACATAAAGATTGATTAGAAGGAAGAGAAAACTAAAGAATTACATCAACCAAGTAAATTAGGATTTTGATTGTTGGACACAGAAAATTACAGAAACCGTGATTGGGGACATTGCAGAATCACTCTTAATATCATAGGTACAAGAAAGATAGTACAGTAGCCATATCCTACAACAGATCTATGATAAAGCCAATTAGAAGAGTACCAGCCTCATAAGAACTCAGTGTGAAGCTCCCGTCAGATTGTGTATGCACCAGAGGTGCAAGTATTATACTAGAGCTTCAAGTTGTAGATGTGAATTATACTTATGTGGAAGGGAGATCATGAAAGAGATAGAAGATGTGATGCGAGACTTTAAGGTAAGTAAGGTAAAGGTAAACAACGTACCGGATACTCAAACGTAGAAGGTTGTGAATAGTCCATACTTCGGATAGAAGGCTAAAAACGCGGGGATTCAATATCCAGGAATGATAGCGGCATATCTTATAGCCTATGGTTTCTAGGTATCGAGGGGTCTATTTAAGAAAGTAAAAGAAGAGTTAGAGACGAAGTGATGTCTCACTTGATGTTCCAGAATAACACAAGGAAATCTATGGTGCAAGAAAGTTAAAGGAAGGCAGCGAGTAGTATGAATGGATATGTATGGGTCGCAAGCTAAAGTATGGTAGAGCGACAAGATTGTAGGAAGACATGAGTAAGGATAATAAAGGGCGATTGAGAAGGTGACGAGAATGGATAAGCCCTCGGGATTAAACACACGAAAATGAAAGAGGGTTGATGGGTTCTCTAAGCTATATAAAGCTCAGTATAGCCTGAATAAGATAAAAGGAGTCTATGACTAGTAGCATTTAGAAGAGATGTAATGCTGCCCTGGTAGTAAAATAAGGGTGTGATTGTGATAGATAAAGGATGACGTTTAGACCTTCAAGTGAGTAATGATTTGAAGAGGATTTCATGGATTGTATGAGATTAAAATACCCCATGTAAGTGAATCACATTAGGACGTTATAAAATACGGTCATTGAAGTACAGTATCACCCCGAAGTGGATTAGGAAAATCACTTCAAATATTCCCTGATGCAACGTAAGCCCTAGTGGCAAGGTATGACGTAAGGAGTTTCAAGTTATCAGTGGTATATTGTAAATTAATATTGAGGTGAATTAACAATGGATGGAAAAAGTCACAAAGTATGAGATGAGATTAAGCCGCCATTCTTAAGATGAATAGTAATGAAAAAGCATTAAATGACTTAGATTTATACATATGGGATAAGCAACGAAAGTAACCTGGAGTTCGATAGCAACCCTCAGTAACAATAAATCAAAGTAAGAGTTATGGCAGTAAAATCATACGGATGGATAAACGGATATATGACAGAAGGTAGAAACAGTTATGAGATTGGAAAGATTTCGACCACAAGTCATGGTATGAGAAAGAGGACTAAAGGGGGGAGGGATGCCTTAGACTTTGGAATTATTCACAGAACGGTTGCCTAGATGGCAAGGGGAGTACTAAAGTATTCGAAAGGCATAAGTTATGAGAACGATAAGTGCATCAGTCAACATTTGAGGACGAATATTACAAAGGGGGGAATGTTGTTACAACCCATTTTTTCGTACATGAAAGTATGCCATAAGTGAATTGATGAAAGCTCGGCAATGAGATGTTACGTCCTGCATTTTCGAACGTTAAGGTTTCGTCGTAAAGTTAATCGACGCAAGCTCGGGAATGAGGTTATTTTGAGGTTACAATTATTATGCTATTTCAAACAAGGCATAAGTAAATTTGTAAAGGTGAGAGGGTAAGAAAATCGAACAAAATGAATTTCATCGAAATTTGATATTTTGGCATAAAATATGGCCCGAGCTGAAAATACTTGATATTTATGGACTAGTACCATATAAGTTTACCACATGGCCATGATAGTGAGATGTATAAGGTATGCTAAAAATGAGCAATATTTTAAGTAATTTGGGATAATTCTTAATTATGTGGATAATTGGTTAATTATTGATTAATGGGGGAATTAACAAGTTAATTAAGTATTAGTGGGTAATTAATTAAGACTTTGGGGATAAGGCTTAAGGGTCCAAAATGTGACAGCCACCCTCTTAATAATAATATGACTCTTAAAAGGTCCTCCAAGATGTCAAATTTTGAAGATTTAAGTGGTTAGTCACCACTTGAAGTGGGCCCACATTCCATTCAAGCTCACTTTAAGATTTGAGACAATTTGGCTTCATTTTAGTCTCTTAAAAATTCCAGGAGATGCAAACTAATTGTTCTTTCCATAAGGAACTTGCAGTAGACCATAATTGAAGAAAACCATAATACTTTCATACCCTAGTACCAAATTACCACGATGGAGCAATTAGTAGGCATTGGATTTATGTTATTATTGTGAAATTTTACAATATTAAGAGAGTACGGTGTAATCTTTCTCAATAAAATCGACTCAGGTATGTTAAGGCTATCCCTTATTTCTTTTGGCATGATCCATACGACACAAATGAAGCGATAAAATGCACAATTTCCATGCATGACTCTATTCATAGAAATATTAGAGATGCTTATGTTCTTTATTCCCCACGTGTCATATTATTTTATCATTTGTTCATGGGTTTCAGAAAATACGTAAGTTGATAAAGTTTATTTCATGATATTAATCAAAGGCAAAATAGTCTTATGACACTCCGAAAGATTTTATTGACATACTTCTCATGCATTGCATTCATTTACATTGACTCATGACCCGATGGCGGTATATACACGTATATATGTATATTATATGTATATGGGATATGGAAAAAGGTTACGATATTATATACCGATCAGCTGGTATACGTTGATGATTTTGCCCATAGTGGCCAAGATGATATGATGTGATGCCCTTAGAGGCCTGATAATGTTATGAAATATGTACCTATACACTACATGACATTCATACGCATATGCATGACACTATAAGTATTTCATGATTTACAGAGTTATCCAGACTTACAGGTTGAGTCATTTACTCTATATTTTTTTCATGTCTGTTATGTACTTATTTATGTGCCTTACATACTCGGTACATTATTCGTACTAACGTCCCTTTTTCCTGGGGACGCTGCGTTTCATGCCCGCATGTCCCGATAGATAGGTCGAGAGTCCTCTAAGTAGGCTACCAGCTCAGCGGAAGATGTTGGTGCACTATATTTGCTTTGGAGTTACTTATTTGGTCAGTATAATTAGGACATGTATTGATTGGTATGGCGGGGCTCAGTCCCGACCTTTATAATACTTATGTACTCTTAGAGGCTTGTAGACAGATGTCATGTATACGAATACTTGTATGGCCTTGTCGGTCTATGTTTAGAGTTTATAAATGATCATGTTGGCCTATTAGGCCCGTATGTCACGTGTATATGATGATATATTAAGAAAGATACATTACGTTGGTACTCGGTTGAGTAAGGTACCAGGTGCCCATCACGACCTATCGGTTAGGGTCGTGACACTCGCGGACTCTTTCATCAAGGTCCATGCTGGGGCCAGAAAGGTACAGACCCAAAAGGCCGATATATTCAGGATTGCATAATGAGAATCCTAATTACTGCGGCAATTTGTAACCAGGTTCCAAAAGGAAAGGATGTTGCTACCAGTTGTACCGGATGAATGGGCGGCTGAAGTATTCACCAAAGGTCTAAATCCAAGAAGTTCTGATGCTTCTCGGAAGTTGAAATAAAGTTTGCTCGAGTTCCAGGCAATAACTTGGGCGGATTTTCACAACCGATACGAGTCAAAAATAAGGATTGAGGATGATCAACTCGGTTTCCCGGCGTCGGTCAAGGATCAGGAGAAGAATAAAGAGAAATTGAAAGATTATTCTGACTCATATCGACGGTCTTTAAGGAGTCAGGTTTTGCCATATAAACGGGCCGAAGGATGTGGAGGAGGTTTTCGGTTGGCAGATAGATTCGCTACCACATAACTGGGGATTGCCGGTATCTGCGCGAGGAGGTGGCGACATTGCTGAAGAACAACCATATTAGGAAAGTTTTCAGTGATGAGGCTAAAATTAATTATGGCTGCAGTCACGATATTGCGAAGACTTCAAAAGAAGGAGGGGATCCTCCACGTTTGACGATCAACATGATTCTTTTTTTTGGGGTGGGGGGGGAACGAGATTAATGGCGTGACATTTTCAGCGGATAAAAAGACAAAAGTGTCGGTAACCCACATCAAGATATTTCGGGAAGTCAGCGAGGATGACATTACTTTTACGGAGAAAGACGCGGATGGACTGTTGCTACCGCATACCGACACTGGTAATCTCTCTAAATATCTTAGATTTCAAAATTAAACGTGTTTTGGTGGATCCAAGAAGTTTTGGCCAATATTATCCAATAGAGAGTGTTGAAGCAAGCCAAGCTCACCGGAGGTATCATTGTGGCCACAAAACTCCTCGTTGGGTTCAATATGGCAAACGTGACAACCCAGGGAGAGATCCTACTGCCCACGAATGCCGAGGGGGTGATGAGGATGACCCTTTTCGAGATGGTGGACAGTGATATGGTTTACAATATCATCCTGGGGAGACCGTGGTTGCTCGAAATGAAGGTTGTGCTATTATCATCATTTGCTGAAATTACCAATTACTGAGGGAATTACAGGAACCGATGCTTGCTCCCGAGCCAAGTGAAATCATCCAGGGGGAATAGTCGTAGGAATCCTATCGGGTACCAAGGTATTTACATTTACTAGAAGAGATGTATGCAACAAAATCTACAGTGGAGGAACTTGAACAAGTCGCATTGTTCGAAAAGTTCTTGGAAAGTTCCACTTGGGGACAAGACTGTACCTTGAGCTCAGGTCTGGATTTATTGAATTCCTTAAATTTATTATAGATTTATTTGCATGGTTGCATGAGGATATGACAGGTATCCATCTAGAAGTGTCTGTGCACAAGCTAATCCTAGGTCCTAGCATCCCTCTGGTAAGGCTGAAAAAATGTCATATTGCCGAGGTCAGAAACAAACTTGCCAAATAAGAAGTAACTCTCTTGCTCGGTATCGGTTCAATTCGAGAGGTAAAGTATCATGAATGGCTAGCTAACGTAGTATTAGTTCCAAAGAAGAACAATAAATTTCGTATGTGTGTAGACTATAAGGATTTAAATAAGGTGTGCCCAAAAGAGTCGTTCCCATTGCCAAACATTAATCAAATGATTAATTCAACGGTCAGGCACGAGTTAATAAGTTTTCTCGATGCGTACTCTGGGTACAACCAAATCTAGATGAACCTGGAGGATCAGAAAAAAACTTTGTACATAATGAACTTCGGCACATATTTCTATAATGTGATACCCTTCGGGATAAATAATGTCGGAGCCACATATCAGTGGCTCGTGAACAAAATATTCCAAAAATAAATAGGGAAAACCATGGAAGTTTACATAGATGATATGTTGGTTAAGTCTTTGAACACAGGTGATCATCTTAAACATTTGCAAGAAATTTTTGACATCTTAAAAAAGTATAACATGCATCTTAACCCCGAGAAGTGTGTGTGCGGGGTCAACTTCAGTAAGTTCCTGGGATTTTCGGCGTCATAAAGGGGGATCGAAGTTAACCCCGATAAAATTAAAGCCATCAAAGACATCTTGGACCAGCTGTCAAGCGTGAAGGAGGTTCAAAGGTTAACAGGGAAACTAGCCGCTTTGAGCAGATTCATTTCACGGTCTTTAGAGAAATTCCATCATTTCTTTTCGATGTTAAAAAGAAGAACAACTTCGAATGGACGACGGAGTGTCATTAAGCTTTGAGGGATTTGAAAAGGTATTTGTCAAGTCCTCCGTTACAATCAAAATCGGAGGAAGGCGAATAACTGTTGATTTACTTAGCGGTCTCAGAGGTAGCAATAAATGTTGTTTTAGTCCATGAGGGAAAGGTACACAATCTCTTATTTATTACATTAGTAAAATTTTAACGGGAGAAGAAACTCGCTATCTACATTTGGAAAAGTTGGCCTTAGCCCTCGTAGTTGCCGCTCGAAAACTAAGGCCTTATTTCCAATGACACATGATAGCTGTGGTGACCACTTTTCCCCTACGGAATATTCTTCATAAACCTGAACTCTCAGGTAGACTGGCCAAGTGGGTAGTCGAAATGAGCGAATTTCATATAGAATATAAACCAAGACTGCAATTAAGTCACAAGTTTTGGATGACTTTGTGGAAGATTTTAGTTCGGGACTTATACCTCTGGCTAATAAAGAGGTAGTGCTGGTGTCAAAATTGACATCAGGAGTTTGGACCTTGTTCACGGACGGAGCTTTCAATGTGAAAGGGTCCGGGCTCGACATAGTATTAACCACGCCCTTGGGAGAAACCCTAAGGCGGTCCAGAAGAATCGTTCCCTTGACTAACAATGAAGATGAGTATGATGCTTTAATTGGCACAGGGACTGGACTCCGAGGTCATAGAAATCAAATATGAATCCTAGTTGGTGGTATCAGATCTACGGGATCTTCGAAGCCAAAGAGGAATGCATGCAGTAATACATAATTAAGGTACATGATTTGCTCGTTCGGTTTACGGAATGGTCAATTACACATATCCCGAGGGAAGAGAATGCAGAATCGTACGCACTAGCCAATCTAGGTTCGTCTACATAAATAAAAGGATCGAACTTTGGTACGGTCATGTAGCTTATCTCTCGGTGCTGGACGCAGAGGTAAACACAACCACTTTAATTCGAGACTGGAGAAATAAGATCATTGACTATCTCGAGCCCGAAAAGTTGTCTGAAGATCCCAAGGCATCTCGGGCACTACGCACTAAGGCAGCGCGATATAGTTTCAAAGGAGGTCAACTATACAGAAGATTTTTCCAAGGCATGTTGGCCCGACGTTTGGGAGCCTCCGAAGCTAACTATTTTATGTGAGAAGTCCACGAAGGGATCTGCAGAAACCACTCGGGCGTGGATTCCTTGGTGTTGAAGTTAATTAGGGAAGGATACTACTGGCCCCGGTTGGAGCAAGATGCCAATGCTTATGTTCACAAATGTGATAAATGTCAACGCTACACACCGTTGGTACATCAACCAGTAGAGCCACTACACTCGATTTTGTCACCATGGACATTCATGAAGTGGGGATGGATATCGTTGAACCACTTCCCCCGACCCCCGGTAAGATAAGATTTTTTTTATATTTTAACCGACTATTTTTCTAAGTGGGTTGAAGCAGGCACTTATCAGAAGATTGGCGAACGAAAAGTGGAAGATTTCTTGTGGGAGAATATAATTTGCAGATTTGAGATACCAAAAGAGATAGCAGTGATAACGGGCCACAGTTTATAGGCGCAAAGGTCACAAAGTTCCTAGAAGACTTAAATATCAGAAGGATCGCATCATCACGTTATCATTCTAGTGCAAATGGCCAAGTTGAATCAACGAACAAGGTAATCATATAAAATTTCAAAAAGAGATTGGAAACAGCTAAGGGTAAATGTCCCAAAGAGTTGCCGGGAGTATTATGGGCATATCAGACAACAACCAAGTCAAGCACAGGACAAACTCCTTTTCTTTCTCGTGTACGAAACAAAAGCCTTAATTCTGGTAGAAGTAGGAGATCCCACCCTGAGATATTTTCGGGCGAACGAAGAAACAAACAACGAAGAAATGTTGGTCAAATTGAAGCTACTCGATGAAAGGATGGACTTAGCGCATATAATAATGGAAACCCAAAAGCAGAGAATGGAAAGATATTATAATCGAAGAGCCAATCTCCATTTTTTCAAAGTGAGAGTCTTGGTTTTGCGGAAGGTTACTTAGAACACCCGGGAGCTCAATGCGGGGAAGTTAGGTCTGACATGGGAAGACCTAGCCGTTCTCATCTATCACCGAAAAAGGGTCATATGAGTTGGAAAATCAAGACGGAGAAAATTTGCCAAATTGCTCATGAGCATCGCCTACACTGAAAATATATGCTGCACTCTTTTTCCCTTCGTCCAGTTTTTGTCCCAATTAGGTTTTTCTAGCAAGTTTTTTTAACGAGGAAGCAATGGAAAGTATACTACGAAGGAAGCTTCAGTAGCAGCAATAAGTCATTTAAATAACAAGGCACGGAAGAAAAGAACCACTATAGCGAGGTTAGATAGTCTTTTGCTTGATAACAAAGTTCTTATCAAGAAGTAAAGTTTGTTGTCGAACAACGACTACCCAACCGTTCACAAGTGCAAGCCAGCAGGGATTGTTAGATAACCCTTGGCTCGATAGAATAAATTCCTAAGGGGAAGTGAAGTTTGCAATCGAACTGAAGATTATCTAGAAATTCACTAGTGTAATCCTCAAAGGTGTAAAACTTTCAGTGTTCAAATTCGCATTCTTCGTATTCGAACATTGGGGGGAATAATATGAGGATGCGACGACAATGGCTACCATATCGACCGGAATATGAAACCCGAAAGCAAAGTTGTACCATCGGAACCAGGGACTACGCGGCCAGCCCCGTAGAGACAAGTTGTACAAGTTAGACACAAGTAATGACAATTGTTTTAGCACAACAAATGCTCATGTACTTTTTTAAGTGAAAGGAATACTAAAGTCCTATAATTTTTATCTTGTTTCTTGTCTGAATGACAGATTAATTTTATCATTTGAAAGTTAAACAAGTACTTCAAATGTTAGTGTCGTAATGAACAAGATACTTCCTCTTCAAGAGAACCGTAAATATAAGAGGGCCCTCTCTTATAAAAGCCTCACGTCAAAGGGTTGATTTCAGAGGAATTTATGCCCCGAATCCAAATGCTCTCGGAGAAGAACACACCCGAAGTGTTGCATAATTTGACGCAAAGAATAAAATTTGCGCAAATACTTAAACGACAAGTACGCATGAACTTGAGCAAATACTCAAGTGGAAAGTACGCAAAAAGAAAACTTTGCACAATACTTAAATGAAAAAGTGTTTATATTCACAGCAAAAGTAGAACAAACACAAATGTGTGGAAAAGAAAAGAAAACAAAAAGTAAGTTGTTGCATCTCCGTGACTCGGAGGAAGAAAAGCATCTGCGTCCCAGGAGAAGCAAATAGATCCGCCGCCGGTTCATCATTTTGGCCTTCATCATCGTGGCCTTATGCATCATCACCTTCCGCTTCTTCTTCAGTTCCCGAGAACTCATAACCGGAACTAGACTAATCGGTAGCATCAGGCCGGGCCGGAAGACCCCATTTTGGCAACTAACTCCAGCTCATGGGTTTAGCGATTTCGATGTCAAAATCAATAACACCCGCTTTAGCCTCTTCCAAGGTTTTTCTCCTCATGTTGTAGATAGAACATATTTTTTCAATAACGAGGGAAGTCGCTCAATGCTTGAGTTCTTCTTTAAGTTGGTCGACCTCAGTAGAAAGATTTTCTCGGGAGGATCTGGAGGACCGGGGGTTGACATCGAGTTCACAGACAGTGGAACTATAAACACTATTATGCGTGAGGGTCCTCTTATTCTTATCCTCCAATGGGGCATACTTCGCCTCTACAACAGTAACTTCTTCAGTTTTGGAGGCTAAGGCTGCCTCCAAAGTTTGCAACATTTTTGCACCGGCAACCTCGCGATCGGATGCATCAAGAACGACATTGTGAACCCCAACCCATCTGGCCCTAGTTTCTTTGAATTGTTCCCTTAATAATTATTAGTCATCACTTATTACTCATTTTGCTGCAACCGAACCTTTAACTCAACAGCCTCGACAACTTGAGCTTCTAATTTTGAGAGGCGAGCAACAGTTTGATCCCGCTCGACCAAAAGTTGATTCTGCTCGGATGTAAGTTCCTCCTTATCAAGAATCTACCTTTGAAGGCCCTCAGAAGTAAGGAACTTGGTTTGCAAAACAAGAATGCAAATTCAAAACCCTGCTATAACATATATAGAAGAAACAATAGAGAAAAATGAAGACTATACTGTCGCTGCATTGTGCATGGCATTGTTCAACAAACACTCTCCCGAGAGAGTTTGCATTTTCTCTTAATCTTTCTCTCAAGCCAAGGGCTTCAGATAGTTTGAAAGTTCACCGGTCGGGACAATAGATGGTATTCGGTGGAAACCGAAAGGATGACTCTCCTCCTTATTTGTGGATCTTCTGAAGGAGCAGCATAATTTTGCCCCAAGTTCTATGATCGAAAATGATAAAGAAGGCATCGAGGATGGGGCTTCTATACTTATAAAACGACAACCTTCCTCAGCTCAACAGACTGCTCATTCTATTGAGTTAGTTACACTAACCAAGGATGATGCCTCGACACTCTAGAGGGAGTATGAATAGGTGGAAAATGCCAACTCCCGTTTCCAAATCTGTGCCCGGTACCGTGAGGCTGATTACCGGGTCCCTGCAGTCTTTTGTTAATGAGCAACCAACAACTAGCAATGCGCTTCCCGCAACTACTTCTCAACCTTCAACACTATCAGCTTCATGTCCTTCTTCACCAACTCTTCCTTTGCCACCCGCAACTGTTACATCATCATCTCTGTTGGATGTGGTTACCCTAAAGGAGAACGTCCCTCTCCCCCAGTCCATATTTCACTATTTATGAAAGTTGTGTGCTTGCTCATTTCGTTGTATCATATGGATCATGCCAGAAGGAAGGAAGGGATAGCCTTAACACACCTCAAGTCGTCAATGGAAATCAACCACAAGCTTATGATAACTAGCGTGTCAACCCTACAATAAAGAAATACATGTACGACTTAGATGGCACAAGTATATTACGTATCTCAAACGATAACTCGATTCTAAAATAAAACGGGCAGCATTTCCCCTGATTTTACTGCTTCCTCAAGCCTACTATAGGCGAGATACAAATATAATAAAATCCGAAACTCAAAACCAACCTAATTACAATTCGAGACCTTCAATACAACAAAAACCTCAAATATACCATAATACACCCAATCAACAAGTTATCAATTAGCATGTAACTACAACGACGAGCGACCAACCTACTACCCTACCACATGTGGCGTTTCTACACGCCCTTTTATCCATTCAAAATCCATAAATCATAAGCACAATAGACATCCCAAAAGCAACATGACACAGCCCACAAAACAGTCCACTACATGTCAAATAACTCGAACCCACGGCTTCCGATCACCGTCCCGTGAGTTCTAACTATTAGGAAACGAATTTATCAACCTTTTTTGATATTTTAAAGCTTAAATACAGAATGTAGAAATTTTATTAACTATTAAATACATTCCAAAACTCAAACTACAAAGAAAAAGAGATGTGATATAGTGATACTTACATCGTAGAGATTGTTTTAATGTTACCGCTTCTTTATTTCGTGTCCGGGATGATAATCTTATTTGAAGCCCTTGTAGAGAACTTGATGGTAAGGTTAGGGGTGTTATTTTCTTGTTCTCTCTGGAAAAATGGAGAAATAGACGAGTTAAGAGATGTAAATATCCCGTTTTTAAAAAGTCAAAAAGGTGCTACTTGGCACCCTCGTATTGGCCCTTCTTCAAATGCCTATATGTTTTTATCTGGATGTCGTATGATCGAACGGCTAAGAGTGTTGGTAACTAAATTCCAAAAACTTCAATTTGATATATAATATGTCCCAAAAGTATGCCATATAGTGCACTAAATGTATTGCTCAAAAAGCTCTGTTACAGGGCAAATCCTTAGTCGGTGTTTTCGCAACTTTTATCCGATTTTTCCCAAACTTTATTTTTTTTATCCAAACATCATATATAATCATATTATGACTTTAAATTATGATTAAAAAGTCTCATTTTCATTATACGTCACCTTGGGACGCATAGGGTGTAACAACCCCCCCCTCCCCAGAGAAACATTCATCCTCGAATGTTAAACTCCCAGAGATTAATAGAAATTTTGGCAGAGTCTCCTTTGTAATGGTACCACTACCAACCTGTCAGACAAAACCCCCAAATATACAAATACACACAGGGCCACAATCATCAATAACACTAATGGCCTCACACGGCCAATGACAATAACTAACATTAGAATCAAGTACCATATATGTACCTAAGGTTGTGATGTCTCAGTCCAATCGTCCTCCGAAAGCGGAAACAAGTGAGGATACCTAGACTTCATGTCTTCTTCAGCTTTCCAAGTCATCTCCTCCACATTATTGTTCCTCCAAAGTACTTTAACCGAGGATACGTCTTTTGTTCTCAATCTCCGAACATGTTTATCTAGTATAGCAATTAGAGCTTCCTCATATGATAGTTCCTCTGTGACCTGAACATCATCAATTGGAATGAGTATAGAAGGATCTCCGATACATTTATGTAGCATAGACACATAAAATACTGGATGTACTGACTCCGACTTGGAAGGCAAGTGTAACTCATATGCTACCTAGCCTACTCTGCGTATGATCTTATAAGGTCCAATGTACCGAGGGCTACAACGACGAGCGACCAACCTACTACCCTAGCACATGTGGCGTTTCTCCACTCCCTTTTATCCTTTCAAACTACATAAATCAGCAGTACAATAAACAGCCCAAAAGCAAAACGAAACAGCCCACAAAATAGTCCACTACAAGTCAAATTATTCAAACTCACGACTTTCGATCACCGTCCCGTGAGTTCTAACTATTAAGAAATAAATTTATCAACCTTTCTTGATATTTTAAAGCTTAAATACAGAAAGTAAGAATTTTATTAACTATTAAATATATTCCAAAACTCAAACTACAAAGAAAAAGAGATGTAATATAGCGATACTTACGTCATAGGGATTGTTTTAATGTTACCGCTTCTTGATTTCGTGCCCGGGATGATAATCTTGTTTGAAGCCCTTGTAGAGAGCTTAAGGGAAAGGTTAGGGGTGTTATTTTCTTGTTCACTCTGGAAAAATGGAGAAAGAGACGAGTTAAGGGATGTAAATATCCCGTTTTTAAAAAGTCAAAAAGGTGCTACTTGGCACCCTCGCATTGGCCCTTCTTCAGATGCCTATAACTTTTTATCCAGATATCGTATGATCGAACGGTTAAGAGTGTTGGAAACTACATTCCAAGACCTTCAATTTTATATATAATATGTCCCAACAATTCCCCCATATAGTACACTAAATTTGTTTCTCAAAAAGCTTTGTTACAGGGCAAATCCTTAGTCAGGTTTTCCCAACTTTAATTTGATTTTTCCCAAACTTTATATTTTTTATCCAAATATCATATATATATATATATATTCATATTATGACTTTAAACTCATTTAAATCATGATTAAAAAGTCTCATATTTATTGTATGTCACCTTGGAACGCACAGGGTGTAACACTAACGCGTCAGGATCTAGGCTGGGACTCGTACTCGAATTCCCAACAGGCGAAGTGATTCGCCAGTCCATAAGATGCCCGGATATGACTAACAACGATGCCGAGTATGAGGCCGTAATTACAGTACTCATACTAGCACTCAAATACAGGGCAAAACAGCTAAGGTTGCGCTGCGATTCTCAACTAGTCAACCAAGTCATAGGACTTACCAAATCAAGGAGCAAAGGTTGAAAAAGTACCAGACCAAAATCTGCAAGCTACTACCCCAGTTGGAGAAATGTGAGGTGGAGCAGATTGTTGGAGGATAGAACACCGAGGCGGACGGCCTCGCCAAATTAGCAACAACCACCGAAAACATTACGACCGGAGAATGAAGTGTGGTCCACCTCCTCCACTCATCGATAGATCAAATCGAGGTAAGAACCATAAACTTGACTTGGTATTGGCACAACCGTATTGTTGCATATGTGTAGGATGGCGTACTCCCAGATGATAAAAAAAACCAAGAAACTCTGAATGCAAGCAGCCAAGTACAACATCATTCATAACGACCTATACAAGAGAACGTATGGCGGCCCCCTGGAGAAATGCATAGGCCCAAATTAGACGCGACGCGTCTTTGGAGAAGTCCATGAAGGCCATTGCGAAGCTCATTCCGGCAATCGAGCTTTTGTCAGATGCCTCATACGGGTGGGATACTACCGGCCCACCTTGAAGAAAGAGGCCGCATATTTCGTAAAAAAATGCGAGTAGTGCTAAAAGTTCACCCCAATGATCCACCAAGCAGGCTAGAACTTCCACTCAGTCACTTCCCCTTGGCCATTCATCAAATATGGAATGGAAATCGTAGGCCCCCTCTAGGCAAGGCGAGGTAATATCCGATTTCTTTTGGTTTTCTAAATGGATAGAAGCAGGAGCATTCGCCCAAATACGCAAATAAGAAGTGATCGCCTTCATATGAAAAATCATCGTATGTTGTTTCGGCCTCCCCAAAGAGATCAATTGCGACAACGGACACCCAATTTACAGGAAAAAAGATCGCTTAATTTTTTGAGAAATGGCATATCAAAAGAATACTCGCAACACCGTATCACCCTGTGGGTAATGGGAACTAAAAATCCTCCAACAAGTCCATACTGAACATCATGAAGAATAAACTTAAATATGCCAAGGGACTATTGCCGGAAATATTACCAGAAGTACTCTGGCCTACCGAAAAATGCCAAAGACGATCACAAGAGAAACGCCATACTCGTTAGTCTATGGGACCGATGCAGTAATATGCTCTAGGTCGGGGATTCCAGCGTAAGATACTCCCGCGAAAGCAGACCCTAGAACGATGACATTATAATGCAGGAACTCGACGAGATATGTCCTACATGAGAATGGTCGCCCAAAAGCAACAAGCAGAATGCTATTATAACAAAAACGCAAAAATCAGGCCACTCAAATTCGGGGACTACGTCGTTAAAGATAAAACACAAGCAAGCAAAAACCAACGAGAAGGCAAACTAGGAACAAACTGGGATGACCCTCTACAAAATCACGGCTACGGCAAACAAAGGGTCATTCACAGTAGAAACAATGGAAGGAAAGAGACTACCAAGTAACTGGAATATTACACACCTCAAGTACTTCAACTTTTAAGAAACATCATCCTCCAAGTCGTACTCTTTTTTCCCTCACTTGATTTTTGTCCCAATTGGTTTTTTCAAGGAGGTTTTTAACGAGGCAACGAAAGGGACACTTCAAGTTGAAATGCAAACACACAGAGGTACATGACAACTAATTCATTGCTCGACAGCTCAATATGCTTCTCCAGGTCGACCAATAAAGGGACTAAATAGACTGAGGATGGAATGCCAGCCAATACTAGATAAACTGGGACTGGAATGCCAGCCCGAAAAATATGAAAATTTCTCCAAGTATATGAATAAAGCACAAATACATGAAGATTACCCATGTTTTCGCAAAACATACATCCAAATAAATGTTGCCACAACACCTATTCGATCCCCAGCCATAACTAAATATAGGTTATATTCGACCTCTCTCGAATCAACACTAATTCGGCCCCCAGGCCATAACTAAATTTAAGTTATATTCGACCTCGCTCGAATAAACACCTATTCGGCCTCCGACCATAACTAAATATAGGTTTTATTCGACCTCTCTCGAATCAACACCTATTCGGCCCTCGGCCAGTAACTAAATATAGGTTATATTCGACCTCGTTCGAATCGACACCTAATCGGCACTCTACCATAAATAAATATGCTATTTTTTCTACCTCGTTCGAACCAACACCTACTGGCCCTTGGCCATAATCAAATGTAAGAATTTGTTTCAACATCATTCAACCTACTTGAACAAAGTTATTTTTGACGATGGCAACCAAGCAGCAAAATCAAAAAAGAATACAAACCCAAATAGAAGAAAAAGAGTCAGGTACGAGTAACAGAACTAGCATTTCGTACTTAGGATAATTTTTGCAAAGGCTCGAAAACACGCCCACAAAACAATACACAAGCCTGAGGCTAAATAAAAAAAGAAACAAAGAAAAAACAACTAATCGCCACATGGCCAACAACGCCACCAGCTTGATTGCCTAGGCCATCTCCATCTGCCTCTTCGCCATCGCCATCGCCATCGCCATCGCCATCGCTAGCGGGATACTCATCCTCATACCAGGCGTCCTGTTCAATTCAATCCATGCCCACACCCTCCTCGACATCACCGGCCTATGATGTAGTAGGATAGTAGCCATAAGCAACACGAGCTCTACGCGCCTTAACACGAGCATCATCGAAGTCGGCCTCTAAAATAATTCCTGCCCCCATCATATATCTAAATATGTCCAGCTGGGCCTCATCGTGAATCCATTCCTCGTACAAATCCCGCAGAACGTCGGGAAAAGCAGAAGTACATAAAGAAGATGGCCGAGCCAATAAATGCGGCTTCTCGACCTCGAGAGCAGCAACTCAATCACAAAGGCCTAAAGCCTTTTTTTTCCAGCTCCCTTATCCGTTCATCAAGCCGCTTCTCTCTGATCCTGGCCGTCTCTAGAGCACTCTCTCGCTCAGAACGAAGAATGTGGATCACGATCTACAAAGCCTCTATTTTCCTCGCATTCCCCAACCGGGACGATTTCGCCTCCTCTAAGTTCGTTGGCTTCTAAGCAACCTCACCACTCAGAGCATCCGCTTTGAGTTAACACTCATCAAACTCCGCATGCAATGAGACCACCTGGGCTTGACGATTGTCACATTGAGCCTCGACCCCCTTACTCACCTTAAGATCTTCTTCTTTATCCCTTAATGCCCCCTCAAGGACGCTGTATTTTCCGATGCCTCTTACTAACTGGTCATCCTTCTCCTTCAGTTCATCTTAGAGAGCCTAGAAATTACCGCTCTCACCGAACCGTCTGCAGATCTCGCGGTGTTTGTTACAGTATTCATGATATTATCACTCCACCTTTTGAAAAATAGCCTTACGCCTCTCCTATCATCGGGCGCTCTCAATATCCAAAATCACAGTCTGAAAGAAAGAGAAACAGAAAACTAAGAGTAAGAACGAAGCTTTGAAGTCTACATACAAAAACGAAGAGGATCGAAAACCTTACCCTAAGAGAGAGGCCGGATATGCTCCTAGATAAAGTGGCATCCTTAAGTTTTTCAATGGTTTTACCCTCTACATCAAAACAAAGGTGACCAAGAGAAGGGTCCACGTCCTCCGTGTCAACTAGAAAATCCCAATCTATAGGGATCGCAATAGTCCCCGTGGTCCCCTCTAGTTTCACCTCAAGTCAAGTAAGTCTTTCCCCCATAATTCACACCTCATCGGCATCCAAATCAGAGCCCGTCTCGTAACCTTCCTTGGCTACGCATTTTCCTTTTATGTCGGCCCTTGAAGAAGGATCCTCAGCCTGTCACGTGATCGATGGCTCATCCTACCACAAGTTGTCAGGGACATTTGCCGATGGCCCTTCAAATTCAATCACTGTCTTAGGGAGAGTCATGCCCTCTTCGACTTCATATGATGGCAGAATCACGAGCAGTAATTCAGCGCCATCTTCAATATCTATGGTCAACGTCTCTCGGACGATGAAATCCCCCATCACCGAATTCACCACACGGATAGCTCCTTCGCCGACGTCTACTGATCTCCTCGAACAATTCCTCTTCATCATCCTCATCTACTAGATGATGCAAAGGGTAAGTCAAAAGTTCATTTGCATATGTAGTCGATGGTCGATTAGATCTAGCCGCGACAGAAGATAGAACATAAGCAAATGACCAAGCAGGCCTAGTAGCGGTCATAACAGGAACAAACTTTGAAGAAGAATAAGAAGCCTTTCTCTTACGAAATGCAGGAGCAGGAGCCTTGGGAGTAGGAGCCCTCGGTTTCCTCTAAGATCCTCGGGCTGAAAAAGAAATATTAAAAGATAGCCATTTCCTATGCAAAACTATAGCGAGCAAGCGACTATGAGGTCAAAACAATATAGACAATATATATATATATATATATATAGATTAACTCACCGATCGCGGAAGACACATGCCCAAACATCTTGAAAAAGGCCGTCCATTCACAAATCCTCACTTTGTGAGGCAGAATTTGGCTGACCCAGCCATGAATATCCCCGACCAAAGAAGGGGGCTTAGTTTCGGTTGCACCAAGAAGGGACAGAATGTCAGACTACGATTATAAAAGGCAGAAAAAATGCTTGACAACAGAGGGATACTTACGGGCGAAATTCCAAGTCTCAAGGAATCCACACGCGTTGACTACAACATCCCCGGTCTTGACGAAAATGTAGTTGAGCCAGAACTGGTGATTTGTCTTATTGTCCATCTTCACCACCAGACATTTACTTCCTCGGTGGCGAAGGTGCAACAATGTCCCCCCTATAGAAACTCGGGGAGAAGAGATGCATCAGGTGGCGGAGTGTGACCCCGACCCCGGCCAACTCCGCATATTTCGTCAACATGCGGATAAGCTTGTAGATGTATGGAGAGCGTTTGTCCGGGCAAATACGCCGTAGTAGCGGAAAACTTCATCTGCCAATGGGAGAAGAGGAAAGGAATAGCAAATGTAGAAAGGATACGCATAGAGCGCGCAATACCCGAGGCGGTGTATTTGTACCATATCGCGCTCTGGTGGGATCATATCGATATGGGAAGGAATTTTGAACTTTGCCCTAAGCTCAGTTAGATCGACCTCTTTCATCGCCGATTCTGAGACCTCAGGGTCGTCCTCAAGCATCTTTTAAAAGTCGAACCTAACAATTTCACTATGAGGGATTATTTCCTCCGCCGTAGGAAAATTCTCATTTTCAATGGCATAAAAAACACTACCTCCATAAGGAGGCATACATACCGCCAAAGGGATAGGGTCAGTTGCCATGCTGGAACCAGTGGGTATGTTAACCATATTTTCGAGAGAAGATGTTTTAAGTACATAAATGTTAGAGGCTACGAGAATTACTAAAACTAGAAAGAAGTTTCAAACAATGGAAGAAGAAGAAGATACAAAGTTTGTTGGGAGCAAGAGTTATCACAAAGGTTGGGAAGGTTACCCATACACCCCTATTTATAAGGATGCAAGCATCGAAACCAAGGAACTAGCCATCATTACATGGGACTGTAATCGAAGTGGAAGACTCAATCACAAAACGCACGCGAAACAAAGCATCATCACGGGAAATCATGTCATAATGACATCAGCCGCCATGACGTCACCTTGATTCGAGGGATTTACAACCCCAAAACTTGTGGCTCATAATGGGACACGTTGTCTACTCTTCCCAATCATCCCGACTCATTCAAATTATCAAAACACTTCGATCACGTTACATAATATCCGCTCATCAAGCCCGCATGAGGCCGGCCTTAATAAGCGGAGGGACTAATTGTATAGGTCAAAATCTACCCTAAACTATTTAGGGTATGTATCGTTAAGGAAAGAATCAGTCGAGGACGGCCAGGGGATAGTGAGGTTCGTGGTAAAGAAAACAGTGATGGCCGAGGTCGAGCATCGTTGATGAGATAGCAATGGCTAGTTTTCGAAATAAGATATTGTGAATATTTTTTTTAACAAGAATATTCTAGTGAATATTCTCTGTACTTGTACCATTAAGGTTTGCTAGAGATATGTGTCAGAGATATAAGGGAAAAATGAAAAGGAAGAGAAGAGAGGAATATTCATTTGATAAGAACACTTTTAAGAGGAGGATTCTCTCTCTCTCTCTCTCTCTCTCTCTCTCTCGCGCGCGCGTGCAAAATATACAAAGATTGCCTTTTGATAAATATTCTTGCTCATATTATTCCACACCTTTACTTCATATCCGAGGATTGTTCGAATAAATCTTGGATCTTTCTATCACTCATTATTGTCAGGAGAAACATTCCTCCAATCCATCCA
The DNA here is from genome assembly GCF_000715075.1 of Nicotiana tabacum. Taxonomy (NCBI): domain Eukaryota; kingdom Viridiplantae; phylum Streptophyta; class Magnoliopsida; order Solanales; family Solanaceae; genus Nicotiana; species Nicotiana tabacum. Next base: position 59,612,587 of record NC_134096.1, read on the forward strand.
TTATTGGGTAAATCATTCTTCTTATTTACTTAAATACCATCGATTGCTAGTTACACCTCCATTACTGCCCATACTTTAAGAATATTTTGTACTTATTATCATCAATCCTTTACGGGATATGTCCCTATCTCCCACACACTTCCAAGATTTACACCTAGAGTTATTATCCTTAACTATATTTAATCTAGTATTAAATAAATTTAATAGTGTAGCCAAAAGTTACACTTTTTGGTCAAACATTGTGATTACCCGATAGGTCATTTATAGTTTTAACCTTAATTTTTTATTTTTTGAAACCTCAATTAGCTCCATTTTAGCCTTCCTCAATTTGCATGTGCAGTCCGTGTCATTTTTCGGAAGGTGTTTATGTGAAACATTGACGAAAATGTGAAATCATGCCTTAAAACTCATGTGGGTCCGTATCAAAATTTGGGTTTTGGGTCGTATGTTCGGAATCGAATTCGAAAGTCCCTAGCTTGATTTATCATAAATGGTTGAAAACTAGAAGTTTAAATGTTTAAAGAAATTCCAAGTTTAACCATAGTTTGATTTTGTTGATACCTGGTCCGGATTTTGGTTCCAGAACTTGGTATAAGTTCATTATAGTATTTTTGACTAATCTGCAAAATTTGGTGCAAAACGGAATCGATTTGATGTAATTTTGACGCCCGGTTGGGAAATTGCATATTTTTAAGTTTCATTGAAAATTTTATTTGTTTTGGTGTATGATTCATATTTCTAAGTGTTATTTTGGTATTTCGATCACACGAGTGAGTTCGTACGATGTTATTATTCTTTTGTGCATGTTTGGTTTGGAGCCCCGAGGGCTCAGGTAAGGTTCATATTGGCTTCAGAGTGGTTTTGGACTTCGGAAAATAGCCGATGCAATCTGTTTCTAGTGCAAGCCTCTAACATCGCAATTGCGATGTCTAATTTGCATTTGCGATATCATAGGGCCTCTGTCAGGTTCGCATTTGCGAAGAGGGGCTGGGACTGCAAAGATCGCAATTGCGATCAAATGGTTACATTTGCGAAGCTCCGCAGTTCGCCTTTGTGAACAAATCATCGCAAATGCGATGATAGAAGAGACGTGGGCTTCTTCGCATTTGCGAAGCAATTCTTGCAGGGGTTCGCAATTGCGATATTTACGCCTCGACAAAAGAAGGGAAAAATGGGATTTAGCTAATTTCTTTCAAATTCTCATCCCTAAACACCTTAGAGGCAATTTTCCCTAGAGATTTTCTTCCGAAATTCTTTGGTAAGCAACTTTAATCTATTTCTTTTCAATTAACCATTATATTTCATAAGTTTTCAAAATTAAGTCTAAGATTTTCATGGTAGAAATTAGGGATTTGGGTAGAATTAGGGACTTTTATAAATTTAGAATTTCGACCTCAAATTGAGGTTGGATTTGCAAACACATTACATAACCGTGATCAGGGGTGAATGGATAATCACGTATTGGTCCGAATCTCGGATTTTGGCCAAGCGAACCCGGGGTTGACTTTTGTTGAGTTTTTCAATAATGACCTAAATTGAACCTCTTTCATCTATGAGTAGTTTCTAAAGCTTATTTTGAATCGTTTGGTCAATAAATTGCTAGATCTAGTTGGTTTGGAGGCTTGTTCAAAAGTCAAGGCTATGGTTGAAACTTGAGTTGATTGCGGAGTGAGGTAAGTGTTGAGTCTAACCTTGATTTGAGGGAATTAGGAACCCTTGAGCTATGGGTTATGTGAATTTCATGAATAGCGGCGTATATGCGAGGTGACGAGTGTCTATACGCCGTCAATTACTTATTTCCGTGTCTATCCATATTTCATTAGTTATAGCATTCCATGTCTTGGTTGTTACATGCCTTAATTGCTTCCTATGCCTTAATTTGCTACTTGTCATTCATTATTCTTGCATTATAAATGTTAATTTCTTCCATGATCCCATGCTTAATTGATACTTGCCTTAATAATCTTACTTGTACCCTTTAACTGTCATATATTTGACTTGTCTTGTTACTTGATATTTATTGTAACCTTTCATGATTTGGTACGCTATTCCTTCATGATTTGTAGCTTTCATATTCGTTAATTATAGATATTCTTGTGATTCGAGTTATTAAATTGATTGCACTTATTGATTTATTTATGGATCGGGTTGTACGCTGTAATAAGAGGAATAAGGGAGGATTTATATTGATACGGTGGGATCGGGTTGCGCACTACAACAGGTGAAATATGGGTGGATTAATATGGTGAAATAACGGAGAATTATGATATTGACTCTGATTATATGGTGGGATCGGGTTGTGCGCCGCAACATATATATTACTTATTATTATTGATATTCACATGGAGGAATAAGGGAGGATCGTGTTGTATGGTGAGATCGGGTTGCGCGCCGCAGCAGTTTATGTGTTTTCTATTCCTTATTGTATTGTGTTGGCTTCGGTACTTTCGTTCGAGACTCTAAGGATTGGTTTTTCTGTTATTTACTGGTTTTACTTGAGGATGGAGTTATTTTCATGAGTTTACTACCTTATTTTGTTTCCGTATTTTCCTTTCCTATCATTATTTTATACTGCGTACTTATTATTGTAAGTGGCCCGCCTTAGGCTCGTGACTACTTCGTCGAAGTTAGGCTCGGCATTTACATAGTATATGGGGTGGGTTGTACTCATACTACACTCAGCACTTCTTGTGCAGAATTTGGAGTCGGTCCCAGTGGCGGTCAATAGATTGCTCGGGTTGACTATCGATACGGAGACTTGAGGTACAACTGCTTGGCGTTCGCAGCCCGAAAGTCCCCTTATACTTTTTCTTAACTGTGTATTTTCTTTCATGCAACTTAACTTTCATTCAGACCTTTATATGTTTTATTCTAGTAGCTCGTGTACTTGTGACGCCAGATTAAAGGTTGCATTTAGATATTTCTATTGTTATGGCTTTCCACATTTTATCTCAGTTATTTCGATAATTGACATCAGCTAAATTGGATTTGTTTTAAAATGGCTTAAAATCAGTGTTTTAAAAGGCGTGGGCGTAAGGCGAGGCGTTTTACATATGCCTCAGCGAGGCGTAAGCCCCGAGGCACGGGGCGTAAGCCCCATAGGTATTTAATTTTTAATATTTTATAAAATAATATAATGACAGTAAATATTTATAAACATGTAAAATTGCATAAAAATTGAAGAAAACTATAATGATAGTAAATATTTATAAACAGGTAAAATTGCATAAAAATTGAAGAAAACTATAAATATGTGAAATATATATGTGTGTGTGCGCGCGCGCGTGCGCTTCATCCCCACAAAAAACTAGTCAAACAATCTATTATACGCTACTTACAAGCAATGTTTTAAAAGGCGGGGGCGTGAGGCGGGGCGTTTTACTTGATATGGGGCGAGGCGTAAGCCTGGAGGCGGGGGGGGGGGAGGGGGGAGGGCGTAAGCCCCATGGATCTTTAAAAGTTTTAATTTATAAATTAATAAAATAACATAATAACATAAAAAATATAAAATATAAATTAAAAGTTAAAAATTAAAAGAAAATTAAAGGAACCCATAGAAAAAAATCTAGCATGATTCTTAAGTATAACTAATGCATAAATCATTTCTTTAAAAATTAAATAATTAAAAAATTATAATTTCTTTAAAAAAATTATCAAACTCCACATTTTACCTTCCTAAAAATAAATAATTAATAAATCTTATTAGTACAATAATTAAAATATTACTCCTTCATGAATAAATACAAATTAGTTTAAGATATCAAATTAATAAAAATGTATAACAAGGAGGGACAAATGAACTAAGACACGACCAATAACAAGTGAAGATATAAATTCGCAATACTATGTCTCATTATTAGAGTTATGCTCAATCTTCATATTTCTACGATGAATAGAACTTTTATCATTAATTTGTTAAAGAATTTTGAAGGCCAACGATGTTAATTAGGAAATTCGACAAGTGATTTGCGTTAAAACTATTAGGCGAGCCCCGAGCATTGGGCGTTAGGCGTGTTTAGGGTGCACGGTCGGACGCTTGGGGCGTAAGCCTCACAGAACTAAGCCTCCATACATGAGCCCCAGGGAATTTTGTAAGTGCCCTGCCCAGAAGCGAACCTCGGGCGAGTCCCAGAAATGCCTTTTAAAACATTGCTTAGTAATCTAATGTTGGCTTGCTTGGTAAGTGAAACGTTAGGCTTCATCACGGTCCCGAGGGTGGGAATTCCGAGTTGTGACAAGTTGGTATTAGAGCACTAGGTTACCTAGGTCTCACGATTCGCGAGCAAGATTCGTAGAATCTGGAGGATCGCAAGCAAGATTCGTAGAGTCGCGAGCAAGATTCTAGAGGCTATGAAGTTTAGGAACAATTCCCTTTTTGTTCTTCTTTGTCATGCGGTTTTATTCCAGCATCGATGATTGAACTCATCTATTTATGTTCTCTAATAGATGTCGAGAACATGTACTACATCTACCGTCGAATAGGAGCTAAGCCCCCTGTGGCAGCAACGACTAGGGGCAGAGGACGAGGCCGAGGTCGTGCCAGAGGCCGAGGCAGAGGCAGAGCTCAGCCTAGAGCTCAAGAAGTAGCACCAGCAGTGGAGCCTTAGGTATATTTTGATCAGGAGGTTCCAACTCAGACTATACCTATTGAACCAGCTCAGGTCCTAGAGGGGTTCATAACTACTCTAGTGCTTCAGGGCGCTCTAGTCCGTCTGGTAGGTCTTATGGAGAGTGTGGCCCAGACCGGTACCTTTCTGGTGGCACCAACTATCTCTCGGGATGGGGGGGGAGCACAAACTCCTGCTACTCACACTCCGAAGCAGGTGGCTCCCAAGTATCAAACTCTAGCAGCCCCGCCAATTGGGGTAGTTCAGCCTGTTTTTGCGGCACATGACGGTGATATGCCCGCTTTGTCTTCTAAGGTTATGTTGAGGTTGGATAAGTTCACCAAGCTTTTTCATGTTCATTTCAGTGGTGCATCTTCTGAGGACCCGCATGATTTTATGGACCGTTTCCATGAGGTGTTGCAAAACATAGGTATAGTTGAGGCCAATGGGATCGATTTTACAGCATTTCAAATGACTTGTTCCGCCCGAAGATGGTGGAGAGATTACATGTTTTCTAGACCTGTGAGGTCGCCTGCACTTACCTAGGATCAGTTCTCACAACTATTTCTAGCGAAGTTCATCCCTGTCACCCTGAGAGAAGAGTACTGCATGCAGTTTGAGCGACTTCAGCATGGTGGTATGACGGTCACCCATCGATTTTTGGACTTAGCTCGCCATGCCACTATCTTGCTTCCTATTGAGAAGGTGAGAGTGAGAAGATTTTTGATGGGCTCACTTACACTATCAAGCTTCAGATGGACAAGGAGACATGGAGTGATAATTCTTTATAAAATGACCATAGATATTGCTAGACGGATCGAGTTGGTAGAGGCAGGGGTACTTATGTAAGGGACCATCCTCTCATGCCTTTTTATTCAGCATTTTAGGCATCTCACAGTGCTTCAGGGCGTCGTGGTCCTTATGTACCTTACTCTGGGCAGCTAACTTACATCGCACCATCATCTCTTATTTGTGCTCCTTTGATTCAGAGCTACCACCGTGGTTATCCGACCTTTTTAGGGCAAGCTTCATCTTCAGCAGCCACAGCAGCAGGATGGGTGTTTTGAGTGTGGTAGTATTGGGCATATCAAGAGGTCTTGTCTGTGATTATTGGGAGACATGCCACTACAGAGTTCTCGTGCAATGGTTCTGGCACCTGTTGCTCCACCACCCGCTCAGCCAGTTAGAGGCAAGGGTCAGGCAACCAAGGGTGGGGGTCCTGACATTAGAGATAGAGGCCAGCCAACAACAGTCCTTCCCAGAGATTTAGTTTAGAGTGGTAGGGCCCAATCCCAATGCTATGCTTTTTTACCTAGGCCTGAGGCCGAGTCATCTGATGTCGTTATCACATGTATTGTTCCCATTTACTGTAGAGATGCTTCCGTTCTATTTGATTCGGGATCTACTTATTACTACGTATCATCCTGTTTTACTTCATATTTGGTTGTGCCTCATGATTCTTTGAGTGCTCATGTGTATGTGTTCACACTTGTGGGAAATTCTATTGTAGCGGATCATATCTATCGCTTGTGTGTGATTACTATTGGGAGTCTTGAGACTAGTGTAGATTTTCAACTTCTTGATATGGTAGATTTTAATGTTATATTAGGTGTGGATTGGCTATTACCTTATCATTCTATATTGGACTGTCACGCTAATACGGTGACCTTAGCCATGTCGGGGTTGCCTTGACCAGAGTGGAGAGGGACTCCTAGCCACTCTACCAACAGAGTTATTTCTTATGTGAAGGCTCGACGCAACGTCGAGAAAGGATGTCTAGCTTATTTGGCCTATGTCTGTGATTCTAGTGCGGAGGTTCCTTCCATGGATTCAGTGCTAGTTGTTCGTGAGTTTCCAGAGGTGTTTCCTACAGACCTGCCAGGGATACCACCCTATATGGATATTGACTTCTGCATTGATTTGGCTCCAGACACTCAACCCATTTCTATTCAACCATACCGTATGTACCCGCCGGAGTTGAAGGACCAATTACAAGATTTGCTTGATAAGGGCTTCAGTAGACCTAGTGCCTTGCCCGTGTTGTTCATAAAGAAGAAGGATGGGTCGATGAGGATGGGTATAAACTATCGGCAGTTGAACAAAGTCACTATCTAGAACATGTATCCGTTATCAAAGATTAAAGACTTATTTGATCAGCTTTAGGGTGCCAAAGTGTGTTCGAAGATTGATTTGAGGTCTAGCTACCATCAGTTGAGGATTATGAGTTCCTAGTTATGTCATTTGGGTTTAAAGATTCCATAGCCGCATTTATGGATTTAATGAACCGGGTGTTCAAATTCTACTTGGATTCTTTTGTGATTGTATTCATTGATGATATCTTGATATACTCCCGCAGTCGAGAGGAGCATGAGTAGCATCTTGATATGCCATGTTTTTAAAGTGAGAGTTTTGGATAGACTCACTCATATTTTTGGAACATGTTGTATCAGAAGAGGGCATAAAGGTGGATCCTAAGAAGATTGAGGTAGTTCATAACTAGCCTAGACCTACTTCAGCTATAGAGATCTGGAGTTTCCTGTGTTTGGCGGGTTATTATCACTGGTTCGTGGAGGGGTTTTCATCTATAGCAGCCATATTTACTAGATTGACCCAGAAGGGTGCCCCGTTCAGATGGTAGGATGAGTTTGAGTTGGGCTTTCAGAAGCTCAAGACTGCTTTAACTACGACGCCAATGTTGGTGTTTCCCAGAAGTTCAGGATCCTACATGGTGTATCGTGATGCATCTCGTATTGGGATCGGTACATTATTGATGCAGGATGACAGGGTGATTACATACGCATCACGGCAGTTGAAGGTTCATGAGAAAAAAATACCCTATTCATGACTTAGAGTTGGCAGCCATTTTTCATGCGCTGAAGATTTGGAGGCACTATCTTTACGGCGTGTCGTGTGAGGTATTCACGGATCATCGTAGTCTGCAGTATTTGTTCAAACAAAAGGATCTCAATTTGAGGCAGATTGGGTGGTTGGAGCTGTTGAAAGACTATGATATCTCCATTTTGTATTATCCTGGGAAGGCCAATGTGGTGGCCAATGCCTTGAGTAGAAAGGTTGTGAGTATGGGAAGACTTGCATATATTCCATTTAGTGAGAGGCCGCTTGCTGCAGATGTTCAAGCGTTGGCCAATACGTTCGTGGGGTTAGATGTTTCAAAGCCTAGTCGTGTTTTAGCTTGCACACTCGCTCGGTCTTCTTTGTATGAGCGTGTCACGATGTAAGCAGTGATGTAAACAATAATTAACTAGTGATGTAAACAACAAGGCATCAATAACTTCATAAATATTGCTCAAACAGATAATGAACACAAGTACAACCAGTAATCAAGTTCTTCAAAATATACATCTTTCATCTATAAGTTTTTCAATAGAAATCTCTAGAATATAATCCTTTCCAATAAATATATTTTGAATATACTTCTTTCAAATAAATATCCTTTAAATATAATTCTTTCAAATAACTTCCTTCAAATATAATTCTTTCAAATAAATATCTTTCGAACATAATTTTTTCAAATAATATCCTTCAAATATAATTCTTTCAAATAAATATCTTTCGAATATAATTTTTTCGAATAATATTTTGAATATATTCCTATAAAAGTCACCTTATGACACCTCATCTCATAATCATACCATACAGGTCTCAGCCCACTTTCATATTTCCACAGCACAATATTTCTATCACAACTGCATGGACAACTCAGATGCCAATATCATCATCATTTACTCACGGCATCTCGTGCCCACATTTCATATCATAACTGCACGGAAAATTCACGTGTCAATAGCATTTTCATTGTATAATCACTGCACCTCGTGCCCATATTTCATATCATAACTGCACGGACAATTCACGTGCTAATAATAAATTTATCACATTTCCCCGGCACCTCGTGCCCATATCATAATCCACCCGGAAATATCTGCAGTCTCATAATTTCAACATATATCTGAGTATTATCAAATTTACTGAATTTATAAAATAAGCTGCACAATATATAAAAGAAGTCACAAGGAAATCATAACATCACATAAAAATCACCGACACATTAATGCCACATCATCACATATCCCCCCCGACAATAGCCACCCTTATCCCTCCACCCTGATAATATCAATAGCCACCCTTATCACTCATATAACCACCCTTATCACTCCAATAATAGCCACCCTTATCGCTCCTATAATAGCCTCCCTTATCGCTCCGCCCAGACAATATCCCAACACACATAACCATAGTGAAATGCCACCCTTATACACACATAATATCAACAGTGGAATGTCACCCTTATCCGCCGTATAACAGTAACCCAAATCACACAATAATTTACACGGATATTACCACGATAACACAAAACAACAGTCCATATTATAAATTGCTGATAGGCCACAACCAATTCCAAAGATACAACAAAATCAATTAATTTCACAGCAAATAGCGCAAGGCTCCTCACAGCGTATATAAAATCTCGAAAACAACAACAAGGAAGGAAAATTAACTCAGCATAAGACAACACTTTCTTTTGTCCAAGTTTTTGATAAATATATTAATACCTCAATTTAAACTTATTTAATTAATTATTTGGAGATGAAAAATTCATAAGGAATTAAATTCCAAGAAAATATCAAATCAACAAATATACGGAATTCACATAAAAGTTCCAGTGACAATCACACCAAATTATCATATAAAATACAAACCCTACATATAAGGAATGAGGCATGACAATTTCAAGGATTTAGTAAATGCCAACACTTATCCAATTTAATACATAAAAATGCCTAAGACCTTAAACCAATAACATTTGCACATATAAGCCCGAGTACGTACTCATCACCTCGCGTACAAGGCTTTCAATCCCACAACTTCCATATAAGACTCAATGCCTAAGGGGTAACTCCCCCACTCAAGGTTAGGCAACATACTTATATTCTTTGAAGTTAGGCCGATATTCCAAAATCGCCTTCTTGCTTGAATTGGCCTCCGGACATCTCAAATCTAACAAAATTAATTGTATAACTTCATTAAAATTTATCGAAACAATTTCAGATAATAAAACGTCAACGTAAACTTTTACATTAAAAATCAACTAAAAGTCAACGTGGGGCCCGCATCTCGGAACCCAATAGAATATTTACGAAATCTGAACACTCATTCCGATACGAATCCAACCATACCAATTTTATCAAATTCCGATAACAGAATCTTCCTACAAATCTATATTTTTCGTTTTTGTAAGGTTTTACAATTTTTCCGAATTTCCAACTCAATTCACTGATTAAATGATGAAAATAACAATGAATTCGTGTAATATTTCCAAAACCGAGTTAAAATCACTTACCCTGAAGAATTCTTTGAAAATCCCATGAAACATCGCCGCAAACCGATCTCCCAAAGTCCAAATGTGAAATAATACCCTAACACTCGTTTATATAATACACAATCTGACCTCTCATTGTGTTGACCACACATTTTCTTGTGCGTTCGCACATCCCAAGTTCTGCGTCCGCAATCCAAATTGTGTGGCCGCACTACAATAGTGACTGTACTACCAGGTTTCAGTAAATTGGCCATAACTTTCTTTACAACTTTCGTTTTTGAATCATCTCCAAATTCATTAAAGATTAAAAGATATTATAAGCTTCCGAAGTCAAGCCATCGAACCTGAAAATCTCCTTTCTGCGACCGCGAAAGAGATTTTGCGGACCGTACAATTTCAACTACGGACAACACAATTTCAATTGCGGTCCGTACTATTTCCACTGCCTCCGCACTTTGGGAGTTTGCGTCCGCACATCCGCACTCCAAAGTGTGCCCTCCGCACTTCAACTGTCCCAAAACATCATCAAAGTGCTGAAATGCCCAAACTCGTTCAAACCTCACCCCCAAATTCACCTGAGCCACTTGGGACCTCAACCAAACATACCAACAGGTCCTAAATCATAACACAGACCTGCTCGAGGCCTCTAACCACATCAAACAATGCCAAAACTATGAATCGCACCACAAATCGAACTCATAAATTTTCAAATCTTCCAATTTCCAAAACTCGTGCCAAAACGTATCAAATCAATCCGGAATGACTTCAAATTTTACACATAAGTCATAAATGCAATAATGGACCTTTTCCAATTTCTGAAATTGAATTTCAACCCCGATATCAATAAATCCAACTCCTAGTCAAACTTTTTTAAAATCTTCCATTTTCCAACTTTCGCCAAAATGCGTCAAATTGTCCTACGGATTTCCAAATCCTGGCATACGCCTAATTACGAAATCACCATATGAAGATATTGGAACCATCGAAATTCTATTTCAGAGTCGTTTGCTCAAAGTCAACTCTCCGGTCAACTCTTTTCTTTTAAGCTTCTTAAATAAGAATTGTTCTTCCAATTTGATCCTGAATCATCCAAAAATCAAACTTGACCACACATGCAATTCAAAATACACATCACAAATCTGCTTGGGACCTTAAGTCATTGAACGAGACACTAATTCACAAAACGATAAGTCGGGTCATTACAGAGCGCATCAGAGAGTGTCAGTATGATGATCCCAATTTGTTTATACTTAAGGACATGGTGTGGCATGGTGGTTTCAAGCAGGTTATTGTGGGAGATGATGGGGTTTTGAGAATGCAGGGTCATATTTGTGGCCCAATGTGGATGTGCTTCGTGAGTTGATTCTTGAGAAGGCCCATAATTCCCGGTATTCTATTCATCCGGGTGCCACCAAGATGTATCAAGACTTGCGACAATATTATTGGTGGAGGAGGATGAAGAAGGATAAAGTTACAACGTAGCTCGATGTCTAAATTTTTAGCAAGTAAAGTACGAGCATCAGAGGCCAGGTGGTTTGCTTCAGAGGTTAGAGATTCCTGAGTGGAAGTGGGAGTGTATCACTATGGATTTTGTTGTTGGATTACCACGGACTCAGAAGAAGTTCGACGCGGTATGGGTCATTGTGGACAGGCTGACCAAGTCAACACATTTCATTCCGGTGGGAGTTACCTATTCTTCAGAGCGGATAGCTGAGATCTACATCCGCGAGATCGTCCGTCTTCACGGAGTGCCCATGCCTATCATTTTTGATCGATGTATGTAGTTCACCTCGCACTTCTGGAGGTCCGTACAATGTGAGTTGGGCACGCAAGTTGAGTTGAGCACATCATTTCATTCGCAGATGGACTGACAGTCCGAACACACTATTCAGATATTAGAGGATATGATTCACGCTTGTGTTATGGATTTTGGGGGTTCTTCGGATCAATTCTTGCCGCTTGTGGAGTTTCCCTACAACAACAGCTACCAGTCGAGCATTCAGATGGCTCCCTATGAGGCATTATACGGGAGGCGGCGTCGTTCGCCAGTTAGATGGTTCGAGTTGGGGGAGGCTTGGTTGTTGGGTATGGATTTAGTACATGATTCCTTAGATAGTGTCAAGATTATTCAAGATTGACTTCGCACCGCTCAGTCTAGGGATAAGAGTTATGCTGACCGTAGAGTTCGTGATGTTGCATTCATGGTTGGAGAGAGGGTATTACTCTGGGTTTCACCCATGAAGGGTATGATGAGGTTCGGAAAGAAGGGCAAGTTAAGCTCTAGATGTATCAAACCCTTTAAGATTCTCGAGAAGGTGGGTGATATGGCCTACAAGGTCGCATTCCCACCCAATTTATCAGCAGTTCATCCAGTTTTCCATGTGTCTATACTCCGGAAGCATCATAGTGATACAAGGATTTGACTTTTGAGGAGGGGTCGATGGCTATTTAGCCCGACGGATCCGTCAGTTGAGGTCTAAGAGTTATCCTTCAACTCGATTATAGTGGAGAGATTAGCCGACCGAGGCAGCCATGTGGGAGTCTGAGCCGGACATGCAGAGTAGATATCCACACCTTTCACTAGTGAGGTGGAAAATGTGATGACCCAATAGGTCATTTATAGTTTTAACCTTCATTTCTATGTTCTGAAACCTCGATTAGCTCCGTTTAGCCTTCTTCGATTTACATGAGAAGTCTGTGTCTTTTTTCGGAAGGTTCTATGTAAAAGATTGATGAAAATGTTAAATCGTGCGTCAAATCTCATTTGAGTTGACATCGGTCACTGTTTTGAGTAACGGACTCGGATTAGTGTTTGACAGTCCTAGTGGGTCTGTATCGTAATTTGGGACTTGGACGTATGCCCGGAATCAAATTCGGAAGCCCCTAGCTTGATTTATCATAAATTATTAAAAACTAGAAGTTTAAAGGTTTAAAGAAATTTCAAGTTTGACCGTAGTTTGATTTTGTTGCTACCGGGTCTGGATTTTAGTTCCGGGACTTGGTATAAGTTTATTACAGTATTTATGACTTATCTGCAAAATTTGGTGCAAAACAGAGTCGATTTGACGTGATTCGGACGTCCGATTGAGAAATTACATGTTCTTAGGTTTTATTGAAATTTTCATTTGTTTTGGTGTCCGATTCATAGTTCTAGGTGTTATTTTGGTATTTTGATCGTGCGACGAGTTCGTATGATGTTATTATACTTTTGTGCGTATTTGGTTTGGAGCCCTGAGGGCTCGGGTGAGATTTGGATAGGCTTCAGAGTGGTTTTGGACTTGGAAAAATAGCTGGTGCAAGCCTCAGACCTCGCAATTTCGAGGTTTGGTTCGCATTTGCAATATCAGAGGGCCTCTGTCAGGTTCGTATTTGCGAACAATTTCTTCGCATTGCGAAGAGGGGCTGGGACTGCAAAGATCTCAATTGCGATCAAATGGTCGCATTAGCGAAGCTCCACAGTTCGCATTTGCGAACAAATCATCGCAAATGCGATGATAGCAGAGATGTGTGCTTCTTTGAATTTGTGAAGCAATTCTTGCACCCCAGGTCGCAATTGCGATAGCTGCGCCTGGACAAAAGAAGGAAAAATGGGATTTAGCTCATTTCTTTCAAATTCTCAACCCTAAACACCTTAGAGGCAATTTTCCCAAGAGATTTTATTCCTAAATTCTTTGTAAGCAACTTTAATATATTTCTTTTCAATTAACCATTACATTTCAAAAGTTTTCAACATTAAATATAGGATTTTCATGGTAGAAATTAGGGATTTGGGTAGAATTAGGGATTTTTATAAATTTGAAATTTGGACCTCGGATTGAGGTCCAATTATGAAATAAATTACATTACCGGGTTCGGGGTGAATGGGTAATCAGGTTTTGGTCTGAATCTCGGGTTTTGACCGAGCGAGCCCGCGCGGGGTTGACTTTTATTGACTTTTTCTATAATGATCTTGATTGAACCTATTTTATTCGTGAGTAATTTTTAAAGCTTATTTTGAATCATTTTTGTCAATAAATTGCTAGATTTGGTTGGTTTGGAGGCTTTTTTGAAAGGCAAGGTCGTTGTTGAGCTTTGAGTTGATTTCGGAATGAGGTAAGCATTGGGTCTAACCTTGATTTGAGGGAATTAGTAACCCTTGAGCTATGTGCTATGTGAATTTTATGAGTAGCGGCATATATGCGAGGTGACGAGCATCTATACGTCGTCCATTACTTGTTTCTGTGTCTACCCGTATTTCATTGATTATAGCATTTCATGTTTTGATTGTTACATGCCTTAATTGTTTTCTATGCCTTAACTTTCTACTTTCCATTCATTATTCTCGCATTATAAATGTTAATTTCTTTCATGCTCCCATGCTTAATTGATACTTGCCTTAATAGTCTTACTTGTACCCTTTAACTGTCATATATTTGACTTGTCTTGTTGCTCAGTATTTATTGTAACCTTTCATGATTTGGTACAAAATTGCTTCTTTTTTTTAGCTTTCATATTCGTTAATTGTAGAGATTCTTGTGATTCGAGTTGTTAAATTGACTGCACTTATTGATTTATTTATGGTTGGGTTGCACGCCGCAACAAGTGGAATAAGGGAGGACTTATATTGATATAGTGGGATCGGGTTGTGCGCCGCAACAGGTGAAATAAGGGTGGATTAATATGATAAAATAAGGGAGAATTATGATATTGACTCTAATTATATGGTGGGATCAGGTTGCGCGCCGCATCATATATATTACTTATTATTATTGATATTTACATAATGGAATAAGGGAGAGTCGTGTTGTACGGTGGGATCGGGTTGCGTACCGCAACATATATATTACTTATTATTATTATTGATATTTACATAATGGAATAAGGGAGAGTCGTGTTGTACGATGGGATCAGGTTGCGCGCTACAACAGTTTATGTGTTTTCTATTCCTTATTGTACATTGTTGACTTCAGTACTTTCGTTCGAGACTCTAATGATTGGTATTTCTGGTATTTACTGGTTTTCTTTGAGGATGTAGTTATTTTCATGAGTTTACTGCCTTATTTCGTTTATGTATTTTCCTTTCCTGTCATTATATTATACTGCGTACATGTTATTGTAAGTGGTCCGCCTTAGGCTCGTCACTACTTCGTCAAGGTTATGCTCGACACTTGCAAAGTACATGAAGTTGGTTGTACTCATAATACACTTTTCACTTCTTGTGCAGATTGTGGAGTCAGTCCCAACGACAGTCACTAGATTGCTCGGGTTGACTATCGGTATGAAGACTTGAGGTACAACTGCTCGGCGTTCAGAACCCTGAAATCCCCTTCTACTTTATCTTAGCTGTGTATTTTCTTTCAGACAACTTCACTTTCATTCAGACCTTTATCTGTATTTTTCCAATAGCTCGTGTACTTGTGACACCAAATTCGGGGTTGTATTTAAATATTTCAGTTGTTATGGCTTTTCGCATTTTATCTCAGTTATTTCTGTAATTGACATCAAATAAATTGAATTTGTTTTAAAATGGCTTAAAACTAATCTAATATTGGTTTGTCTCGCAAGTGAAATGTTAGGCGTCATCACGATCCCGAATGTGGGAATTCCGGTTCGAACACTTTCTAATTGCATTGCTCTTTGGTCCTTTTCATCTATCATTTTTGTCCACAAAATTTTATTTGATATATTGTCAATTCAGAAAATTAAAAAAATGCATTGTTTTTTTCTCAGTGCGACCTAACTACTTGAAGAAGATATATAGTCATTAAGTTGCTCATTGAAGGAAGAGATACAAATAATATAAACCCTTTTATAATCAAATGTATTCATAAAGTCTATTATTAAATGTTTTTAATAAATGCGCCAAAAACTCAAATCAAAGATTAAAAGGACGGACGGGAATAAAAGTTAGACCAAAAGTATTTTAAAAGGATTAGATCTACATAATTCTCCAATGTGTCTCTCCATTCCCTAAAAATAGTTGACTATTCTATAAAGGCACATGATTATTGATTTTTAACTAACAGCCAGATGTGAATTTTGACAGGTGGTTGTTATAAATTCTCCATGTCCTCCAAACCACTATCTATAGCCCTTCTTATAATAATTCTCTTGGCTTAAGAATAAACCAAAGAAAAGAAACTTACAAGACATAAAATTAAAATGGAGATTATCAAGAAGGAAGGAAAACACTTTGTTTTAGTACATGGTGCATGTCATGGAGGTTGGAGTTGGTACAAGCTCAAGCCCCTGCTAGAAGCTGCAGGCCATAAGATTACAGCTCTTGATTTAGCAGCTTCTGGCACTGATTTGAGAAAACTAGAGGAGCTTCGAACACTTCAGGATTATACTTTGCCATTGATGGAGTTTATGGAATCTCTTTCAGCAGATGAGAAGGTTATATTAGTGGGGCATAGTCTTGGTGGTATGAATTTGGGACTTGCTATGGAAAAGTATCCACAAAAGATCTATGTTGCTGTTTTCTTGGCTGCTTTCATGCCTGATTCTGTTCACAGGTCCTCTTATGTTTTGGAACAGGTAAATATATTCTTGCATATTATTGTCATTGCATGATGATGTTTATTATTCGCGTGTACGAAACGTCCTCGCTATCCTTTCAGGGTAGGGGTAAGGGTGCATACATCCTATCCTTTTCCGGTCCCATTTGTTAGAATACATTGAGTTGTTATTGTTGTGTAGGAAAACAAATTCAAAATTTAGAGTCAACAAGTCTAACTTGTTACTCTATAATCTTTTTCATTGAATATTTTCTCAATTTATGTGTCAATCTTCATCAATGACATTATCTAAGTTTCTACTAAATGTGAGCGCCAATGGTTTACTCCATATAATATCTGAACAGACGCTTAAGATAGACTAAATTAACAAACTTGAAGAATGTGTTGAATGTTCAACAGTTAAATGAGTTTTTACTTCCTTCTCCGTTCTTTTTAAATATTCTTTCATTATTATAGTTGAAGAATTTTGTTTAAGAATAGAGTTTATAATACAATGGTGGAAGTTGTTAGGATTTGAAGCAATTAGTACTCCATCATTTGTTGATTGTATTTGTGTAAAATATGATAAAATGTTTAAGAAAACAAGGCTGACATACTGATATTTGATCAAGGTTATCCATAATTGAGATGTTTGTAGTCTTCACGAACAATTACTACTAAGGTAAATTAAAAAAAATATAATCAATTTAACTTATAAAATAATAAATAATTTGAGACAACTATTTTTAGAAACCACGACATCATAATTTGAGAATGAGGGAGTATTATATTATGTATATGCATATATACATTTATGTATGATTTTTCTCACACAAGTATGGACTCCAAGTTAGACGTAATTAATGCTATTGAAATCCCTTTGTCTTGTCTAGCAAAAGTTTGAATTGTCATACAAGTCGAAGGGCGGGGCGTTTTACGTAATACAGGTATGGGGTAAGCCCCACGGATATTTATTTTTTGAAATTTATGAATTAATAACATAGCACTATAATAGAAAAAAATAAAAAAGAAAATATTAAAAGTTCAAGAAAACTAATTTTTTAAAATAAACTCATACAAAATAAAATATCTAGCATGTTTTATAAGTATAAATAATGTAATACTGTTAAATTTACTATGAAATATAAATTAACTACAACGTCTTAAATTCCAAACAATTAAAAATTATAATTTCTTAAAAAATATTATCAAACTGCATATTTTACCTCTTTAAAAACTCAATAAATTTTATCAACACTATAATTTAAAATATTACTCCTTCATGAGTAAATATAAACTTATTTTTAAATAGTAAAATAATAAATGTATGATAATTTTAAGAGACATAGAACTAAGACACGAAGATCTATCAAGTAAAGATATAAATTTTGATTATCTATTTTCAGAAGAAATATTCAAATGATATTCACCCTCTCGATGTTCTCAATTAATAAATATGCAATATTATGGTTCATTATTTGAGTAATTCATAATTTTCATATTGCTATAGATGAAAAGAACTTTAATAATTTATTTGTTAAAGAATATTGGGAGTCAACCGTGCTAATTAGTGAATTCAACACATGATTTGCATAAGAACTGTTAGGCGAGTCTCGAATTTTGAACGTTAGGCGTGTTTAGAGCGCACAATCGGGACGCCTGAGGGCGTAAGCCTCATAGAACTAAGTCTCACAAATAAGTCTCAAGGCGTTTTGATAGTATCCCGCCCCGGGACGAGTCCCAAAAATGCCTTTTAAAATTCCTATAATTTAGTAGGTTAAAGTTGATTTATCTGATTATCAATAAGTACTATTTATGGTTAGTGAACTCTAAAAATGCATTGCAATTTTAATTTGTTTAAAAGAAAAGAATGCCCTTTGTCACTGTAAGGGGAAAAGGAGAGGCTTTGAAGTGTCCTTATGTTTGCTAGGGGCTAGATAGAGTAATGTGGTTTATCACTTTGGTGTGAGCACATGCTTTTATTAGGCAAAGTATACTAGCCCATTAAAATGTACGTAATGATTTTCTACTACTAAAAAACTTTTCCAATAATAGTGTTCATTTTTTTCCGTAAAAATTATTCAAAAGTTAAATGTAAACCAAATTCACTCACCACTTTCTAATATGTTAAGCTTTGAAAATAGTAATAATATATTGGTATCGGTAAAACTCCTGCACTGCCCCATATGCCCTGATTCTATAAGGACCGTCTTTTAAATAATATAATATATGGTGGGCTTGGAGTGGGGAAACACCGTTGCCTACATTTTTGGCGTATGTGAAATTTAACAATGCAAGTTGGGTGGAAAACTACTCAACGTTACTTCATTTCTCCACGTTTCTCGAACTGTTGCTTTCTATTTTTTTGGGGGAAAAGATGCTGCTGAGTTTACTTTAATAGACGAGATCCATCCCCCTCCACGGATCATTCTTACTATGACCACCCCATTTAACGTTTATTAATGATCTGTTTGACTATATATTTTGTCAAAATAAATTTGGGTTTTATTTAGCAAATATATGTTTAATTATAGATTGTGCTTATATTTTGGTAAAATCACAAATCTCAAATTCCAAAACCAGCTCAATAGTTGGTTTTGGACCAAAATATCACTATTCTATTTTTTTAAAATTATGCTAAACTTTTGTATTTTATAAAAGAGCCCACCATTTATTATTTTGTAATAATGTTGCTTCGTCTTCTCTGTCACCTAATAGTGTATCATGTAGTTTATTATAAAAATAATAATTTTGTATCAAATTTATTTATGTTCAGGACTATGGTTTGCGATAATATAATGAATGTTATTGATAATGGTACTGTTGGGTGTTTGTAATAGTTTTTAGAACTTGTGGGTATAAGTCATGTTTCATGTTTTTTCAAAATAAATTTGAGAAATATGTTTTGAAAACTGATGTCCAAACACATTCTCATCTTCAAACCAAACTTCATTCAAATCAGATTTTTTAGAACAAATTTGGAAATCTATGACCAAATGTTAGGTAAGTGAAACGTTTTCTCACTGCAGAACTTATTCTTTTTTCTATTTTCTTTTTTACTTGCCAACCACAAGAAAATATTCTTTTGTTGACGGCTCCGGTAAATTCAAGTAAAGTTTGAACTGTTTATGTATCTATAAGTTTGAACTGTCAAAGATCATTTAGCCAATCCACTTCTCTGGTCATCTTTAGCTGTAGTAATTTTGAAAAATGACTTACGATTGTTGAAAAATTAGTGGTATCTCAAAAAGAAATATCTGTCATTTTAATTAGGAATATTTTTCTTTTTTAAAATATTATTTTTATGTTTACTTATTATTTAGTAAATTATTTTAAATTTAATAGAGTCAAACTAGCCCTTATCTGGCCGATAACTAATGCAATAATGCCAATATATACAAGATGTTTTGGAGACTTGTAGAAACAACATTTTGAATCACCTTCTTTCTTCTATAAGTTGAGTTTCTTTTTTTAATTTTCTGCTAGTTTTGTTCCCAATTTAATAACTGAAAGAGCTTGTTAAATCATGAAATACGCCTAATTTTATTCATTATTATGTGAGCAAAATATCCTTAAAGACAGTGTCCTTAACACGCCTCAAGCCAACTCCTATTCTCCGTAACCAATTTTCCAACAATCAATAGATGAATATAAACCACTATGCTTTTGAAATGATCATGTTAAATCAGATGTAGAGGTGGTAATAGGCGGATTGTGTCAAAAAGGGTCACAATTATGATATGTTCAAAGTTTGCTTGGGTAAAATAACGGGTCAAAATCAACCTGTCTAACATAAACCGACCTTCCTTTCTTTCTTATTTTGCTTTTTGGAAAAAAAAATTGTGAAGGTTAATGTATTTCATAATTTATTAACTTTAGTTCTTCTAAATTGACATACATCAATCTCTAAATTTGATTTTTTTTTCATGTTAGCGTGTGGGTTGCAGTTTCACCAATTGAGTTACACTATTATACCCGTTTTTAACAAGTAATTTGATGAATCCTCTGTCTCCAAAAATTTGATTTGTATGTTCAGGTTGTAGTTTGACCAATTGAGTTACATTATTGAACACGTGTCAACCAAATAATTTGATGTGTCATTTTAGATAACTGTTGAATCTAGTCAATAAATGAGCCATAACTCAACCCATTTACACTTGTCCAAGATATACTAAAAAGTAAGTTGACTTTGCCTCCTCTAGTCATATGTGATCGATCTGTACATTAGAAAGAAAAAAATGCACATTTGTTATGCTGGTCGTGATTGATTGCTTTATTTAACCCAATTTTAATGTATTTTTGTGTAGTATAATGAGCGGACGCCAGCCGAGAATTGGTTGGATACTCAGTTTTTACCATATGGTTCCCCTGAAGAGCCACTGACATCCATGTTTTTTGGCCCAAAGTTCTTGGCTCACAAGCTCTACCAGCTATGCTCTCCTGAGGTAAGCCTACTACTCTTTAGAAACACATACTAGTACTTTTTATCTCCTAAATTATCATGCTATTAACTGTTATTGGAAATAAAAGCAGCCTAACGTACATTGGAATTGGTAATGTGGTAGGATCTTGCATTAGAAGATTTTTGTATTTTCCTCTTTGGAAATAAAAGCAGCATAATATTTGAATTGGTAATGTGGTAGGATCTTGCATTAGCATCCTCATTGGTGAGACCAAGTTCTCTGTTTATGGAAGATCTGTCAAAGGCCAAGTATTTCACAGATGAAGGGTTTGGATCAGTGAAGAGAGTTTACATTGTGTGCACAGAGGATAAAGGCATACCAGAAGAATTCCAACGATGGCAAATTGACAACATTGGTGTTACAGAAGCAATAGAGATTAAAGGTGCTGATCACATGGCAATGCTATGCGAGCCCGAAAAACTTTATGCCGCTCTTTTGGAGATTGCCCATAAATACAACTGATCTTTACATTCTGTCTTCGTCTCATGTCAAGATTTTCTGTGCATTCTGTAATCTTTTTCTATTTTTCGTTAAGTGCATAACTGTCTTTGCCTATTTTAAGTATTGCAGTAATATAATTCTTCTAGTTCTAGTGTGGAAGACTTCCAAATAAGGATTGTTCTGTTTCTCCATTCAAGTGTGTTTTATCATGAGATAATACTTAAACCATATCAAGTCTTGTAATGAAACTTCTTCTTTCCTTTTTTGAATCTCATGACGACTCATTGTGGACATTTGTGCATAAGGATTTAAATTATTTAAACTGTACTAGTGTTAGCTTTTTATTGTATCAGTATAATTTAACATGTGATAGTAAACTAATTATCATATTGATCAGATTACTAATTAAGTCTTAGAAATTTATCTGTACTTACATTATAAATATAGTATTCATGTGCAAGTGAAACTCTACGTCTCCTCCTCCTTACATGAGTTGTGAAATATAAGACGATGAGAGCACCAACATATAGCTTTTGTTTAAACTGTAAATTTCAAGATTAGTGATAATTAGCTGAAAGCATGTGCAGACAAGAGTTTAATCCAGAAGTTTGGAGAGCATGATATTACAATGCTCACATTGTAATTCACATTGTATTACAATCCAGAAGTTTAATTCATTGTCTCTTCTAGAGACTTTCAGTGTGGCCCACATATTAGGTAATAAATTATTTACCTTGTCTCCCAAGTAAATAATATATCATGTAATATTTTATAGTTATGCATATGTGATAGTTTCTTTGATGGAAAGAAATATTTTTATTAGGAGCTCCTAGGGCAATCGTAATTTATGGAGAAGTCCCTAGAGCTACAGTATTTGCTTAAGAGTTCTTAGCCTACCTATAAATATGCATGTGGCTCTATCAGCCTGGCATCTTACGATAGACACAGGTTAGAAGGCTCCTAGATTACGATTTTTGTCAAGGTTCTTCTAAGTAAATTTCCCACATCACTTGAACAATCATGACTGAAGGTACGTTCTTTGTATAATTTTCGCTGCGTTGGCTCTGCGTATGTAATAAATTTCAACATGTGGTATCAGAGCATCCCTTTAGTTGTGTTGTTCGGCTTTGTATTCTGATGAAATTAATATATAGAAGAGTAAGAGGTTTTGGCTTACCACATCTGTTTTCGCATGTATATGCATCAGTTTTAGAATTTCTTTTGAGGCTGAGAACCTACCTTGTTATCTTTTACTCTATGCTATGATTCGATTTCAATAATAGGATAATTTAACGGGGCAAGATGTAGTGCTTGTTTACTGTTTTTGACAATTGAAAGCAATGTAAACATAAACTTAATTCATACCAGGATCTTGAACATGATAATCTTATATAAAATTGTTACATAAAACATACCTGAATTGTAAGTCATTATCACGAAGCGGAAGCGTTAATTGAAATTGATTTCTCGCCCATTGCACTAGCTTTCGTTACCGCCGACTTTAGTGATGGAAGATAAAATAAAAAAATATGGTAACTCTAATGGGTGGGAAGAGGACCGATTTATAGAGGTTTTCACTTAATCTGGTACGTCCATCAAGTAACCGATCGGACGGATGAGATTTGCTCATTAATTAAATATTAATTACGAGCCTTAAACCTATTGGG
This sequence comes from Nicotiana tabacum, assembly GCF_000715075.1. Classification (NCBI taxonomy): domain Eukaryota; kingdom Viridiplantae; phylum Streptophyta; class Magnoliopsida; order Solanales; family Solanaceae; genus Nicotiana; species Nicotiana tabacum. The sequence goes on from NC_134096.1 coordinate 59,635,582, forward strand.
CCACTAATATATGTAGAAAAATCTTACATTCTCCCACTTGGCCCAATAATCACATAATATTAATATTTAATAATATAAGAATATTAGTTGCGCATAAACAAATCTCTTCTATAATGTCCATCATAAATACTGTAATACGATAAACTACTAAATGTGAGTTATGGCGGTTATATATATAATTTGTCTACATACTCCCCTCCATATACCACAACATTAGTAACTCATCGTATCAGGTGCATAAACTATAAAATATTATGGTCCACAATAATGTCTCATTGAGACTTATCCTGTAATATCTCAAAACAATAATATGCACCCCATTATGAGAAACAAGAAATCATTAATGTATATCAGAAACACATAAATGAGCTCAGAGTTTCAAAACATCATAAATACATTAGTCATAAATACAGCCAAGACCCATTCTATGTACACGTTCTTTAAATATCTTTGGCTATAAATATTTCGTTAACGGATCTGCAATCATGAGATCAGTTCTAATATGCTCAAGTGACACTCTTTGTTTCTGAACTTCCTCATTGACGGTAAAGTACTTTAATTTCATGTGTTTGTCACCTTTGGAGTACTTATCGTTCTTGGAGAAGAATATCGCTGCAGAATTATTACAGTAAATTTTTAGCGGCTTGGTAATGGTGTCGACAACCCCAAGTCTTGAAATAAAATTTCGCAGCCATAATGCATGAATTGCGGCTTCAAAACATGCCACAAATTCATCTTCCATTGTGGATATAGCAATGACAAACTGTTTGGCACTCTTCCACGATATTGCTCCTTCAGTTATTCGGAACAAATAACCAAACGTAGACTTTCTAGAGTCAATACATCCAGCGAAATCTGAATCCGAGTATCCAACAACTTTCAAATGCTTGAATCTCCCATACATGAGCATGTAATCCTTCGTTCCTTTCAGGTACCTCAAGACTTTTTTTGTAGCTTTTCAGTGATCAATTCCTGGGTTACTCTGATATCTTCCTAGTATTCCGATCGCAAAACTAATATCCGGTCTTGTGCAAGTCTGAGCATACATTAGACTACCAATAATAGAAGAGTAAGGAATTGATTCCACTTTTTTTCGTTCTACATCATTCTTAGGGCATTGTATGAGAATATATTTGTCCCCTTTTTGAATTGGAATAATTTGTGCTGAACAATTATTCAGGTTAAATCTCTCTAGAATTCTTTTGATATAGCCTTTCTGAGACAATCCCAATAATCTTTGTGATCTATCACAAAATATTTCTATTCCTATCACATAGGATGCCTTACCTATATTTTTCATTTCAAAATTCTTAGAGAGAAAATCTTTAGTCTCACGCAATATGCCTAAATCATTAGCAGCAAGTAGAATATCATCAACATATACGACTAAAAATATAAACTTGCTCCTACTGATTTTTTGGTATATACACTGATCAACGATATTTTTCACAAATCCAAAAGATGTTATGGTATCATTAAACTTTATATACCATTATCGTGAGGCTTGTTTAAGTCCATATATTGACTTCTTCAGTTTACACACCATTTGACCTTTTCCTTTAGTTTCGAAACCCTCTGGTTGGTCCATATAAACTTCTTCCTCGAGGTCTCCATTAAGAAAGGCAGTTTTCACATCCATTTGGTGTAACTCTAAATCATAATGAGCCATCAAAGCCATAATAATTCTTAACGAGTCTTTCTTTGAGACCGGTGAAAGGGTCTCTTTATAATCAATGCCTCCTTTATGAGTATAAACCCTTGGCAACAAGTCTGGCTTTGTATCGTTCAATATTGCCATTTGAATCGTGTTTGGTCTTAAAGACCCATCTGCACCCGATTCTTTTAGAACTTTCTGGCAATTCAACGAGATCCCAGACTTTATTGTATTCCATGGATTTTAACTCTTCCTTTATGGCATCAATCCATTTGTCAGACTCATTACTTTCTATGGCTTGTGAAAATGAAACCAGATCTTTATTAAGACCAATGTCAAAATCTGACTCATGCAAATAAACCACGTAATCATCCGAAATAGCCTATTTTCTAACTCTTTGAGATTTTCTTAATGGCATTTCTTGTGGTTCACTTGTGTCAGATATTTGTGAGTTAGTTTCTTCATGAAGTGTTTCATCCAAATGTTGCTTGGTGTTGTCAAAGTGTTCTACAACAACTGAAACAATATTTGATATTTGTGTGGAAGTAGCCACATTCATGGGTAATGGAACATTGACCCTCACCTCTTTTATTTTCACACTTTATTTTTCAACACTCCCACTAACTTCACCATTCTCAATGAATCTTGCATTACCGGTTTCAACAATTCTCGAACTATGATTTGGACAGTAAAACACATACCCTTTAGATTTCTCTAGGTAACCAATAAAGTTGTCACAGCTCCTTTTTCCGCCGAGGCGATAGGGATAGGGGAGTTTTTCCAATTTAAGTGACATTAATCAAAATGAGATTATTTATTTATATCAGAGTCGCCACTTGGGATAATTTATGGTGTCCCAAGTCACCGATTTATTTTAAATTCAAAATCGAGAAAATTTGACTCTATTTATGGTCCGCGAACACAGAAGACCGAGTAAGAAATTCTGTTAACTCGAGAGAAGGTGTGAGGCACTCCCGAGTTCTGTGATTTTAGCACGGTCGCTCAACTGTAATAATTCGCCTAATTGTCTAATTTAATATATATTAGAAACCTATTGTGTATTTTTAACTTTCTAACCGCTTTTAATTAAATATTGCTTTTAGGATTTATGGAATCATTTCTTGAATAAGTTACGATGTCGTACACTTGTCGTTTTGGCACATATTGCAAACCGCGCCACGTGAATCGCACCCGCAATTTACAACATGTTTATGTTTTATTATTATTAGAAGTTGTGGTCGGGTCACATGAAATGCACACCCGAATTGAGGTTTGTGTATCATGACTGTGCCACGGGAACCGTACCCAATCACTATGATTCATTTAAACGCGCCTAAAGCAAAACTACGTATATTCATGATTTGACTATCCTAAAGTTCAAGATTGCATGTGAGATACAAACATTATGGAGATACACGGTGAGAGCCAGATCATTCTTTTCTAAGTGTTCTGAACTATTCAAGATGTCATTTAATTTCCAAAAGCAAACATTATATGGAATTATAAACCAACATGTTATCAACTCAATTTAAATCATGAGATAATCGACATCCAGCCAAGAAAATGATCGAACTTGACTCAAATTTACAGCACAAGTACATTCTAAATTTGCAACACTAGTATACTAGCACTACAACTATACCAGCTTTGAACAAATATCCGATCGGGCCATATTATTGGGTTCCATACCCCAGGCCCAACGGCCTGAGGTCCAGACTCGTTCAAATGACTCCCAGCTGGTCCAAGTTACAAGTCTGGCCCATTTATGAAATCCCTATTAAGACAAAATCTAGAGAAGAACATCATGCGTTCAAATTTTGAAATCATGTGTAAAGCTAAATTGGAGATTAAATTTACAAAGATAGCCTACTCCATAGCTATTAATTACAGTAGTTGAATTCATGAATTATTACCAAAAAAAAAAAAGACCATTTCAAACTAATCTTATACAAATCATTCATCAGCAAGTAATCCTCAAACTTAACATTACAGAAAACTTAACTATTGTGATCAAGGGCACTTTGCTTATGACCCTTTATTATACAACATAATGCCTAATATGATTCTGAGCTCTCCACCTGAGAGCTTCTGCTTCCAACTACTTCCCAAATTTACAAAGATATAGCCATTGGGATATTCTTCATAAACTGTTTGGCGAATCAAATGGCCCATATGTTCAGGTTTGATTAGGATATTACTGGTTGTCTCATCCGAACAAAGTTAATTTCTTGAGAATGTATATTAATATCAGTAGGAAGAAAAGAAAAAGCAATACGAATGGGCAATCCAAGCAAAATAACTTAAACAACATTTATAGCTAACAAGCCAGATATACAAAGCTGAAACACACAATATGTCACTATGACCAAACTAAATCTGCCTTAAAGAAGGATTCAGCAGTAAGAAACCATTTAGCTACATTAGGATTTAAGTCAATATATTGAAAATACAATGAAAAGTCAACAAAAGAAAATTAGCAATCCTTTTTGAAACATAACCATTGTATAGAATTGTAATAAATACCTAACAACAGATGGACCAGCTGAAAAGCCAAATAAAGGCTAAGAGAGAAAAAAAAAGAACCAGCAAAACTGAGCAGCAACAAAGAAAACCAAGCAATAATCCTAGCTTTAAAGTTGAACCTCAAGCACAACTAGTCAACATCAGCAACAACAAACCAGAGAAAAACAACCTCAAATCTTGGAATTTCCAGTATTCTCTTAGAAGAAAGCAGTCTCAGAAAATGAAAAGAAGATCCAATTTCAAAGAATTCTTTCTAAAATCTGTCTATTCTTCATTGTCTTTGAGAGGAATGAAGCTGAGTCCCCCCTCTGTGTGTGGAGTGTAGAGCCCCTTTTATAGAATGTGAGCATGTGCTCATGATAGAGAACGAGAGAGAGATTGAGAGAATCTGCCAGCCTCCCCTTAAAATCAGGGAACTGACATCTTTTAATAACAGAAAATGGACAGTTGTCCACTTTTGATATATTTTATCTCATTTTCAGCATCTTTCTTAACAAATTAGGACAAATGTCTATTGTCTAGAAGCTTCTTATATGACTACTCACAATGCCCTGATTTCTTTCCAATTAAACCCTTTAGAATTCTATTTTTACCGCCCCTTCTATCCTCTTTTAATTCAATCCTAAACTTCGACATTCAAATACGGAATCCCTAAATAAATTAAACAAAATTAGTGCATCAACTTTACATGTTCTCATGCCAAAACAGAATCAACGCTATTGAATCTAAATATGCTAGTAAGTAAAGTAAACAAACAATAAGGATTAAATTCATGCAAAACAGAGAATCAAATTATGCTAAACAAGTGAAACAAACAGTTTTAAAACTTTGTGAAACAAAAGAGAAGGAAACAGAAAAAGAATGGAAAATTATCTAAAACAACAACAAGAAGGTTTTCTGACAACTTTAATCGAACATCGACTTTTCAAAATGAACTGGAAATAAAATAAAACCACGAGAACAACCGATTATGTAAATTTCAAGACGAATCGAGTCTCGAAACTTCAAGAATTGAAAAAGAGTGAAACTAGATTGTATGGGGGTTTTCGGATCTGGAATTCAAGGGTTTTGGGGAGGTTTCTGGAGAAATTGATGGAGGATTAGGGATTAGGAGGGTATGAGGGTTATAGGGTGTGAATTTGAGGGGATTTGAAGGTGAGGCCGTCGGTGAGAAAAGTGAGGGATTTAGCGGCGGCTATGGTTTTCTTGAGAGAGAAGAGAGAAATGGGAGGGGTCTGAGGGGTTTGGTGGAGGCTAGGGTTTTTTGTTGAGTGAGAGAGAGAGAGGAGAAATGAGAGGGGTCTCAGGGGTTTGGGGGGGGGGTCTCCGATAGATATAAGGGGTTAGAGGGGGAGTTATGGGCCGCTCGATCAAAGGAAATCAACGGCTAAGATCGCCATTACTGAAACGACGTCGTTTTGGTTAAGTGATGGGGATGGACCGGGTGAGGAGGTTTGGGCTTGGGGCGAGTTGGATTTGGAGATGAATTGGGGCAATTAGGCCACTGAGAATATTTGTGGCCCAATCCGGAATTAAGCAAGTTTTTATTTTCTTTCCTTGAATTTTAGCACATTTAATAATAATAAAACAAAAAATCCTAAACTAAGTCCTACATCAAATTCAATTTGTAAAATTAAATTAATTATCTATTTCTAACATAAAAATAATTAATTAAGACTAAATGAAAGAAAATTACTAATTTGCAACTGAAAGCTAAAAAATGTAAAAATGTCCAACATTTCTGATTTTTTGTTTAATAATACAATTAACTTATGTAATTAAATTTTAAATGCAATTAAGACCTAAAATGTTATGCATGAAATACTTTAGATATTTTGGTATTTTTTTATGATTTTAAAATGTTAAATATGCAACTAAATGCAAGCAACAATTAACCAAAATTCCTACAAATTCTATAAAAACTAAAACAATTAAGAAAAACTCTATTTGTGAATTTTTGTACGAATATTTTAGTCGAGCAAAAATCACGTGCTCACAAAAGTAACCACTTACTGTTCGAGAATCTAATTTTTTTTCTTGCGGATTATAAACTCTAGCTTCCGCTGGGCAACCCCATACATGCAGTTGCCTTAAACTAGGTTTCTTGTCCACAGTTCAAAAGGAGTCTTTGGAACTACCTTACTAGGAACCCTGTTTAATAAATATACAACGATTTTAAGAGCATATATCCACAATGATTTGGGTAATGAGGAATTATTCATCATGCTCCTAACCATATCCATAAGTGTTCGATTACGCCTTTCTGCAACATCATTTTGTTGAGGTGTTCCTGGCATAGTTTGTGCACATATGCCATGTTCCTTGAGGAATTTTGCAAATGGACCTGGACATTGTCCTGATTCATTATATTTTTCATAATATTCACCACATCTATCTGACCTAATGATTTTCACCTTTTTATCTAAATGCCTTTCAACCTCATTAACAAACACTTTGAGAGCATCTGTTGCTTGAGATTTTTCTTTCAGCAAATAGATGTATTCATAACATGAAAAATCATCGATAAAAGTGATAAAATATTTTTCTCCACCAAAAGATGAAACATCAAAGGGTCCACAAATATCGGTGTGTATAATTTCAAGAAGCTGGGCGCTTCTTGTGGCACCTTTCTTACTATGATTGGTTTGCTTTCCCTTAATGCAATCCAAACATATATTAAGATCAGTAAAATTTAGATTCGGAAGAATCTCATTCTTTACTAATCTTTCAAACGTTTCTTTGGATATATGACCCAAACGTCTATGCCACAAGTAAGCAGAACTTTCATCTAGTGAACTACGTTTAATTCCAAAATTATTGTAATAATCCGGTCGTTTGTTTTGAGTATTACAACCATGTTTTCACACTTACTGCTCGATTTATGCTTTACGGTTGTTATGTGACTCGCCGAGGTGATTGGTTCGGGTCCGGTGATGTTTTGGAATGAATTGGAACACTTAGTTCCAAGGTTTAAAGCTTAAGTTAAAATAGTGACGAGATATCGACTTATGTGAAATGACCCCGGAATGGAGTTTTGATGATTCCAATAGTTCTGTATGGTAATTTGGGACTTAGGAGCATGTCCGAAAAATTATTTGGAAGTCTGTAGTGGAATTAGACTTGAAATGGCGAAAATTTAATTTTTGGGAAGTTTGACCGGGGAGTTAACTTTTTGATATCGGAGTCGAAATCCAGTTCTGAAAATTGTTATGCTCCATTATGTCATTTATGACTTGTGTGCAAAATTTGAGGTCAATCGGGCGTAATTTGATAGGTTATGGCGTCTTTTGTAGAAATTGGAAGTTTCAAAGTTCATTAGGCTTGAATTGGAGTATGATTCATGATCCTAGCATTGTTTGACGTGATTTGAAGTTTTGACTAAGTTCGTATGATATTTTAGGACTTGTTGGTATGATTTGACGGGTCTCTAGGGGCTTGGGTGTATTTTTTGATCATTGGTTGAGAGACTAGTAAAGTTAAGAATTTTGGGAGTTTGACCATGGTCAAGACGACCTAATTTTAGTATTTTGAGTGTGCGAGCAGGTCCATAGCATATTTTATGATTAAAATTCATATATGGTTTGTATCCGGGAGATTCCGGATGAGTTTCATGGTGGTTTCAGATCATTTCGGAGAAGTTTGAGTTTGCTAATTTCTAGTGAGGTACTGTTCATTCCCAATTGCGAACAATTTACCGCAATTGCGAATACTGTTCATTGGAGATTATTGTTAACTCGTAATTGCGAACAATTCGTCGCAATTGCGATGATTTTGGATTTCTGTGCAATTCGCAATTGCGAACACTATTCATGGGATGTGTTGTTCATTCGCAAATGCGAACCTGGACAGAATGTTTAAGATCTGAAAATGGGATTTTTACCGATTTGGAGCTCGGATAGAGGCGATTTTTGGGAGATTTTCAGAGAAAACAATGGGGTAATTGTTCTTAATTCAATATTGGTTAAATTACCCGAATTTATGGTTATTTTTAACATTTAATGGGTGAATTAAGTTGGAAAATTTAGAAAACCCTCTTGGTTTAATTTGAAGATTTGAGAGTCGAGTTGAGGTCGAATTTTGGTAAAATTGGTATGGTTAGACTCGCGGTTGAATGAGTTTTCAGATTTTGTAACTTTTGTCGGGTTCCAAGATGTGGGCCCCACGGGCGATTTTTGAGTTAAATTTCAAATTTTATTGGAAAATTAGTTTTTTCTTATGAAATTAATTCCAATGATTTGTATTGACTGAAACGAATTAATTGTGACCAGATACGAGGCTTTCGGAGATCAATTCTTGAGGCAAGGGCATAACGAAGTGAGAATTACACTGCTCGAGGTAAGTAACAGTTCTAAATTTGGTCCTGAGGGTATGAAACCCCAGATTATGTGTTATGTGATTGGTTTTGAGGTGATGCACATACTAGGTGACGGGCGTGTAGGCGTGCACCGTAGGAATTGTTACTTGGTCAAATTCCATGAAACTGTGTAATTGAATAATCTGTTGATACCAGTACATTCTCTATGTGTTAGAGAAAATTGAGGTGAGACTCGTATTAAAAATCATGCTTAGACATATGATGTTAGTATTGGTACCCACTGGGGTCATGTATGTGGTTGAATTATATGTTCAAATTATAATTTCACACTCAGTCATGTTTATATATCATATTTCACTCTCTGTTGTTATTTATTAATACATCATATTATCATTTTTGGGCAAATTATCATGATTTCTGAGAGCCCCAGAGACTGGAGAGGTTGATGACTGAGTGAGGCCGAGGTCCTAATTGTGAGGATATTTATGGGATCGGGCTGCATGCCGCGACATGTTTTATTGATTTATGCCATGATTGGCTTGATATAGCGCTTGGGCTGAAGGAGCCCCTGCGGAGTCTGTACACACCCCCAGTGAGCGCAGGTACCTACTGAGTGCGAGTGCCAAGTGTCGAATGCGAGTGTCGAGTGCTGAGTGATTGTGAGGAATGAGTGACTGTAAGGTTGGAGTGAATGGGAGGAATGAGTGACTGTTACTCTGGGAGGATGCATTGGTTTCATTATTTGCTGTATTTCAGCTGTCATATATCACTATTTTTAAAATTTTGGAAAAAAGATTATTTTCTGTTTGAGTCAAATTTGATATGAAATTACTGTGAAATTTTAAATGTTGAACTTGAGAGCATGCCTACCCTTTTATGTTGGAAAGTACTGTATTTGGACTTAGCTGAAAAGCTCGTCACTACTTTCAGTTCCTTATTTATTATTGTTACTTACTGAGTATGTTGTAATCATACTAAACCCTGCACTTCGTGTGCACATCCAGGTGACCCCGGACACAATGGGTGTTGATTCTTTTACACAGTTGATTTTCCAAAGATTTAGAGGTAGCTGCTATGTTTCGCAGACATTGTCTCTCCTTCCATATCCTTTTATTTATTATATTTGATCTCCGATTATTATAGACCGGATTTCCCAGACTTGTAACGTATAGATGCTTATGTACTTAGTGACATCGGGTTTTGGAAGTGTATTTATTTTCAATATTTGTGGGATTTACTCTTAAACTTAATTATTATGTTTTTAATATTTAAAAGAAATTGTAGGTCATTAGTGTTGTCGGCTTGCCTAGTATTGAGATATGCGTCATCACGACAGGTTAGGATTTTGGGTTGTGACAATTGTGTTGAACAGTAAGAAGAGATTCAGAAAAACCAATATCGAGTTTCAATTTATATAAACCATCACTAAGAAAACCAAAACCATAACAAACAACATTCTTATATAAATTAAAACATCCATTTTCAAGCTTTAAATCAAATCCAGAAACATCAAGTCTTGAAAGAGAAATCAAATTCCTAGATATACATAAAGAGTCTGTAATAGATCAAGATGGCGTCCAGACTCTATGATCAAACGATATGTCCCTATGCCTTCAATTGGAGCCTTCATACGATTTCCCATGAACAAGAAATCCTTATTTGGATTTGTAGTTTGGATCGTAAGGAATCCCTGCAACGTAGTAGATACATGAGCAGTTGCACCAGAATCAAGCCACCAAGTATTATTAGGAACTTCTACTAAATTTGATTCGAAACATACAAAAGCACTAATTGTACCTTTCTTTTCGAACCAAGCTTTACGTTTCAGGTAATCTTTCTGATAGTCTTATTACAGAAATGACACGTTCTCTTTTGGGTAAATACTACGACACGCTATCATAATTTAAGTGCACTTTAGTCTTTAATAGGTAATTAAATATTTTTAACCAAACATATATGACATTTTTGGACAGACAATATATATTTGACTAAATAATATTAATTTACCTCATCATATTCACTAATTATAAAATAATTAATCCACCTTTGGGTAAATCCTTAAGTTCTAGCAATAGTAAAAATTAATTTATCCATTTATTTTCAATCATAGGCATTTCATTAATTTCATAGATAAACTACAATTTTATGTATGCATATTTTTCATAAACATACTAGTTTGGTCACTTTGATGTCTAACAAACTATATAAACATAAATGCATACATAAAATAAATATCATAAGATTTTAATCTTTTATGCATGTGAGCAATCAAGTTTGATCACTTTGGTGATTAACAAACTATGAACATAAATCACATACATAAAATAAAAACAATAAATGAGTTTATCAATTTAATGACCACAATACATCATATGGTCCGAAACAAGAAATACTTTATTGCACAGAATAACTTAACAATAAGCTAAAACATAAAGGCAATTTGATTGGACAAAATATGGCTTTTAACGAACTTAAGTGATCCAACTTAACAAAATCATCCAATGAAATTCATTAATATATTGAAAGCCTTTGTGCACCGTGACGAGATTTTGGGGTAATCTGATCTCACAGATTTACATTCCCAGTACAAATATTAATTACTTTCCTTCGTTATTAGTCAATTATCATTAATTGTGTAGTACTACTTTACGGGTGACTTATTAATTTAGATGTCAGAGGAAACCTAAAGAAAATATAATCACATAGCCGCCAGAAACTTAAGACAAGAAATAACTTTAGTGTCTATTGCTAATTAAACTGTAATCCACGCTCTTCATCGTTGTATACGGTATTTCGATCGTACGCCTTCGTACGATCGATCGAGGTCAAAACGTAATAGATCGGAGTAAGACTTCGAGATGGGTTACGAAAATGGTACAAACAAGCTTCGAGCCCGAGGAATCGATCAATGTCGAGCTCGATATCATTATCAAGCTCGAATCCAAATCAAACTATGATGCAAAGTAAAGTTATCGAGCTTATGATTCAGAGACCGACCAACACTGACCCCGAATCAATGCAAGAACTCGAGTCAATATCGAGCTCATAGACAAGAGTCATTGCAATCCCACTAGATGAGAGAATCCTGGCAGAAATTATGGAAAAACTGATTTATCATGAGTCTCCCACTATGTATTTTTAATTATATCTAAAGTAAGATCCCTCTACTATAAAGGGGATGGTTATTATTTCTGTAAGGACCAAGTTTTTGCTTACATTGTAATTCAAGCATCATATTTTCCTATAGTGGAGAGTTGTTCTTTTAAGTTTCATAAATTGATTCAACTTGTTCAGTCCTAAAAATCATCTTCGTTACAACCTTGTTTACTTTGTACTCTTTACAATCCATATTTGATATTTCTATTTATCCTTACGGTTTGTATTAAGCTATACCACATATCCTTAGAACTACGTACAGATTTAACTATATCCGTTTTTCGGGTAAACAGTTTGGCGCCCACCGTGGGGCTAAGGATAACAGTGTTTATTTGATACAAATTTGCAACACACACCAGTTTACGCTCGTCTTTTGAGGGTGTCTCTGATTTCGAATTAGCAATGGAAAACCCTCGATTAATGGCTTTACCTACCGACGACAAAGACGACCTTCAAGACGAAACCAATAACTTGATGCCCATGGTCGGAAGGCCTCTTATCGATGTCATTGAAGCTCGAGTCGAAATACCTGAAGCTCGAGCCGAAGTACCACTAGATGTTAACTCGCATGTGGCCTTTGAGGCAAACCAACGTTTCGAACCTGAAAATAGCATTCATGGCGGTTCTCGATCTGCAGCTCGAGACTCCCATAATGTGGAGGAGAACGGAATCAGCTTGCGTATGATCTTTGAAATGTTGCAAGCCCAGCAGGTAGCGATAGTTAAGTTGCCGAGCCAAACCCAGCTACCAAGCAGACCGGAGCCCAGTCCACCTAGAGAAATTGCCCACCAAACGGAGCCAACCGTAGTAAGGTCAAACGAGCAAGAATCGGGGACTACTCCCGAAATTGCTAAAATACTTGAGGAGCTCACAAAGAGAATCGAAGCCAACGATAAGAAAGTAGAAACATATAATTCCAGGGTCGATCAAATCCCAGGGGCTCCGCCCATGATAAAAGGGTTGGTGTAAGGACCCGTAAAAATTTTAACCAAAAACTCGGGCTTTCGTGGTGCCAAGTTAGATTCTTGCGTTATTAAAGTAGACATATTGAACAGTACCCTACTGACTGAGAGAAAAATGTTTCACAGAAAAATGCATTTTTGCGGCCAATTATGCGGTTGCATAATCACTCCGCGGACCGCATAATGGCCGTAGAGTGAAGCAGTAAGTTTGGCCAACTTGAGGTCAGTTTTACGGTCGATTATGTGACCGCATAATCGATATGCGGATCGCATATCAGTCGCATAATTCCTCTTGTGTTTCTGCGGTGCATTATGCGATCGCAGAACAAGTATGCGGACCGCATATTGGTCGCCTACCTGAGCCGAAAGTTTAGGCCCCTGAGGGCCATTTTTGCGGTCACTTTGCGGACCGCATAACCATTATGCGGTCGCATATGCGACTGCAGACCTGTGTCGGGGAACTATTTTTTTTAATTTAAAACCCGACCCCCATTCCGTTAAAATACCCATTTAGCCTATTTTGAAGCTCATTTTTGATATTTCTAGTGTGAGAGAGAGAGGGTTCTAGAGGGAGGGCCTAATTCCCATCAATTAATCTTCAACCATCACTCAAAGCTTGGAAATATTCAAGTAGAATACCAAATTCCTTATCCGAAAAGGTAAGACTTCACCACCCCAACTCTTAATTTCAAACATAGCTATAATGGGGTATTAATAAGATGGTCCATGGGTACGAGGGTTATTCATCTTGCATGCATGTGATAAAGAGTGTGGAAAAAATAAAAAAAAGTGAACTAGAACCATTAACGTTTTCCTAATTTTGGGTTCAATTTGTATATTGCAAAAATAGATTGAGGTTGCTAAGAGTTTCGGATAATTATAGAGTCTAAAGAAGCGCAATTGAGGTATGTATGGCTAACTCTTCTCTTCTTAGAATCGAACTCTTGCTGTTCGAATAATTGGTGTAAGTTCCAACTTGATTATACTATAATTGTTTTCCTTAGTGTGTTTGATTGAAAGATTCATGTTCCCCAATTATTTTAAATGGTTACCATGTCATCGAGCTATTTGAGAACGTAATTATGATTTTTCAAGCTCCTTCCCTTATGTGTGAAATGCCTTATGTGATGGTACTTATCGACATGAATGATGATGTTATTTGAACAAATAAAAAGGGAAAGACTTGAATTGTAAAATGTGCCGAAGTATCAAGAACTACTTAATAAATGAGGATGTTTGTGCCATGTAATGAAGATGGGAAAGAAATGTGAATTGAGTGGACAGTTGAAAGAGGTTATGTCTCAAGTGAGATGGCTTAGCCGATCGGGCCGAGATCAGACGACATGCTGTTACACATGGTGGCATTTGTATTGAAATTATTTAATTATATTGTGGATATGGATATGTCTCACTTGAGATGGCTTAGACGGTCGGGCCGAGACTGGACTCCGTGTAAAAATACGGTGGCATTGTGAGTTGTGGCTTTGGCACTAAAGATTATTAATCTAAAAAGATAGAAAGATTGAATTGGAAATTATATGATCCTTACTTGGTGTTTTCTTTGTATTCCTATGAAGTACTTATTGATTATTATGACTGCCTTCTCTTTGTTTAACTGTTCATTCTACTAAGATTGGTGTTTGCCTTACATACTAGTACTATTCGACAGTACTAACGTCCCTTTTTGCCGGGGGCGCTACATCTTTGAATGGATGTAGGTGGTTCCATCGCAGATAGTGCCAATCACAGCTAGTGGTGCTCTATTTCTCTCCTCATAGCAGTCTTGGTGAGCCCTATTTCTCCCAGGGGTTATGTAGTCCTTATTTTGTATAAGTTTTCACATTTTGAGGTATAGCCGGGGCCTTATTTTCGGCATTGTCATGTTGCTCTTTTGTATCCTTAGAGGCTCCGTAGACGTTTTTGTGGGTCATATATGTATGTTGGGCTAGTCGTTGGATCGAGTTTTATTTTGGAAACTCAACTATGACATAATGTATATAAGGAAAATGAACTAGCAACATTTATATATTTATATAATTGATCTCTCCTCGGTTTTATAAATAGTGATGCGGTCCCTTTTTGGGTTATGAATGAGTCGGGTAGGAAAGGTTTAATAGGCTTGCTTGATCGGGTTCACTCGGTTGAGCGCCGGTCGCGCTCCTCAAGGTTGAGGAGTGACAGTTGGATTCCAAGAAATTCGTACAAAAGCCTTTTCCCTCGAGTGCAGCCCCAAAACCAATCCCCAAAAAATTTCGTATCCCCGAAATTCCCAAATACAACGGAACGACCGACCCCAACAAGCACGTCACTTCTTACACGTGTACCATCAAGGGTAATGATTTGGAAGACGATGAAATCGAATCTGTGTTGTTAAAAACATTCGGAGAGACCCTCTCGAAGGGAGCAATGATTTGGTATCACAACCTACCACCAAATTCCATCGACTCGTTTTTCCATGTTAGCAGATTCTTTTGTAAAAGCACACGCTGGCGCCATAAAAGTTGCAACAAGGAAATCAGACCTTTTCAAGGTAAGGCAAAAGGATAACGAGATGATGAGAGAGTTCGTATCTCGTTTTCAAATGGAACGAATGGATCTGTCACCAGTCACAGACGATTGGGTTGTTCAAGCTTTCACTCAAGGTTTGAACGAACGAAGTTTGACGGCTTCACGGCGGTTAAAGCATAACCTGATCGAATACCCAGCCATCACGTGGGCCGACGTGCACAATCGGTACCAATCAAAATTTAGGGTCGAAGATGATCAATTGGGGTCTGAACCCGTTGCTCGAAGGGATATTAATCGAGAACAAGATCCGACGGGGATCGATACCGACCTTATAATGGAAATCGCAGAATCAGTGAATCGAGACATAACCTCGGACAAAATAACAAAAGAAATGATCGAGATCAAGGGTCCCGAGGACTGATGAACAGAAGTAAATTCGATAGGCCTGCCGGATCTAGGGAAGTGCCTCGGTTATCGGAGTATAACTTCAGCATCGATGCATCCGCCATCGTGTCGGCTATCGGACGCATCAAAAACACTAAATGGCCTCGACCTATGCAGACCGATCCTGCCTAGAGGAATCTTAATCAAATGTGCGAATATCATGACATCCATGGCCATAGAACGGAAGATTGCAGGCAACTAAGAGAGGAGGTAGCCCGGTTATTCAACAAAGGGCACCTTTGAGAATTTTTAAGCGATAGGGCGAAGAATCATTTCAAAAATAGGGATTTTGGCAAGAAGAACGAACAAGAAGAACCACAACACGTCATTCACATGATCATCGGCGGTGTCGATACCCCTCAAGGGCCGGTGCTTAAACGCACTAAGACATCGATTGTGAGAGAAAAGCGATCTCGAACTCAGGATTACGCACCCATAGGAACTTTGTCTTTCAATGATGAAGATGCAAAAGGAGTCATACAACATCATAACGATGCACTGGTAATATTTGTATTTATGAATAAAACTAAAGCTAAGCATGTGTTAATTGATCGAGGTAGCTCGGCGAACATCATTAGATTGAAGGTCGTAGAATAGCTCGGTTTACGGGACCAAGTCGTACCTGCAACCCTGGGTCTAAACGGATTCAATATGGCATATGAAACCACCAAAGGCGAGATAGTTCTACCGACAAACGTGGTCGGGACCATCCAAGAAATGAAGTTCCACGTAATCGAAGGCGACATGAGGTACAACGCCCTTTATGAAAGACCATGGATCCACAACATGAGAGCTGTACCTTCGACCCTACACCAGGTCCTTAAATTCCCAACATTGAGATGAGTCAAAACAGTGTACGGAGAAAACTGGCCGCAAGAGAAATGTTTGCCATCGAGGAAGTAAATCCAATATCCTCGCCTTTGCCAGTAAATGGATCGGGCTCAAAAGGGGAACGAGATACCAAATAGCAATCAGAGACATCGGCCTTAACCCGACCAGATAATCAGAAGATCGACGAAGATGATGATCAAAGGATCCCTCAATCCTTCGGGATTCCCGATGATTCCGACGCTACCAAATCAACGATTGAGGAATTGGAACAAGTCACACTAATCGAGCACTGGCCCAAACGAAAGGTATACCTCAGAACGGGATTGACCCCCGAACTCAGGAAAAACTTAGTCAATTTCTTATCGATAATATTGATTGCTTTGCCTGGTCTCATTTAGATATAACAGGGATCTCACCGGACATAACGACGCATCGGCTAAGCTTGGACCCTAGGTTCAGACCGGTGAAGCAAAAGAGAAGACTCCAGTCCGAGGTAAAGCACACATTCATAAAGGACGAGGTAACCAAATTTCTCAAGATAGGGTCTATTCGGGAGGTGAAATATCCCGAATGGTTAGCCAATGTAGTTGTAGTGCCTAAAAAGGGGAACGAACTTAGAATGTGTGTAGATTATAAGGATTTGAACAAAGCATGCCCTAAAGATTCCTTTCCATTTCCCAACATCGATCGCATGATCGATGCCACGGCAGGCCACAAGATCCTTACTTTTCTCGATGCCTATTCCGTGTATAATCAAATCCAGATGAACCCGGAAGACCAGGAAAAGACTTCATTTGTCACCAGATGGAACATATTGTTATAATGTAATTCCCTTCGGGCTAAAAAATGTAGGAGCAACTTACTAACGCCTATTAAATAAAATGTACGAAGAACAAATAGGTAAATCAATGGAAGTTTATATTGATGACATGCTAGTTAAGTCCCTGTGCGCCGAGGACCATTTGACCCATTTGCAGGAAACGTTCGAGATTTTAAGGAAATACAACATGAAGCTCAACCCCGAGAAATGTGCTTTCGGGGTCAGTTCAGACAAGTTCTTCGGCTTCATGCTGTCAAATTGGGGGATCGAGATTAACCTCTATCAAATCAAGTCCATCGAAGACATCACCATCGTGGATAGCGTGAAAGACGTACAGAGGCTAACGTGACGGATTGCAGCCTTAGGCCGATTCATTTCGAGATCGTCAGATCGAAGTCACAAATGTTTCTCTCTACTCAAAAAGAAAAACGATTTCACTTGGACCCCGGAATGCCAACAGGCATTAGAGGAATTAAAACGATATCTATCGAGCCCACTGCTACTTCATACTCCAAAAATAGACGAAAAACTTTGCTTGTATTTGGCAGTATCGAAAATCGCGGTAAGCGGTGTCCTAGTTTGAGAAGAGCAAGGTACGCAATTTCCCGTTTACTATATAAGTCGAAACTTAGGAAAAGAAAAAACTAGATATCCACACCTAGAAAAATTGGCACTTGCACTGATAAGTGCCTCTAGAAAGTTAAGACCGTACTTTCAATGTCACCCCATATGCGTATTAACCACTTACCCGCTTCGTAATATTTTGCACAAGCCCAAACTATCAGGCTGATTGGACAAATGGGTCATCGAACTCAGTGGGTACGATATCGAATATCAACCCCGTACGACCATCAAGTCTCAAATTTTAGCAGACTTCGTGGCCGATTTCACACCAGCCCTCATACTCGAAGTTGAAAAAGAACTCTTATTAAAATCGGGTACATCATTGGGGGTTTGGACCCTCTTCACAGATGGTCCTTCGAATGTGAAGGGGTCCGGGCTTGGCATCGTGTTGAAAACCGCCCACGGGTGGCATCATAAGGAAGTCTATTAAAACTTCTAGGTTAACTAACAATGAGGCCGAGTACGAGGCGATGATTGCAGGTCTCGAGCTGGCCAAAAGCCTGGGAGCAGAAATGATTGAAGCTAAATGTGACTCTTTACTGGTAGTAAACCAAGTAAACAAAACCTTCGAGGTTCGAGAAGGCAGAATGCAGAGGTATTTGGACAAATTACAGGTAACTTTGCACCGTTTTAAGGAATAGACTTTGCAACATATGTCTCGAGAATAAAACGGTGAGGCCGATGCACTCACAAATTTGGGGTCATCGGTCGAGGAAGATGAGATCGATTCGGGGACTATCGTTCAACTCTCGTGGTCCGTAATCAAGGAGGGGCATGCCGAGATAAACTCCACAAGCTTAACCTAGGATTGGAGAAATAAGTATATTGAATATCTGGGAAACGAAAAACTCCCATCGAACCCTAAAGAGTCAAGGGCCCTACAAACCAAAGTTGCTCGATTCACGTTGGCTGAAGATGGAACATTGTACAGAAGGACGTTCTATGGACCATTGGCAGTATGCTTGGGACCGGGAGACATCGATTATATTTTACGAGAGGTCCATGAAGGCACTTGTGGGAACCACTCCGGCGCCGAATCACTGATTCACAAAATCATCAGAGCATGATATTACTGGGATATCATGGAAAGGGACACTAAGGAGTTTGTTCGAAGATGTGATAAATGTCAAAGATTTGCACCGATGATCCATCAACCCGGGGAACAACTTCATTCAGTCTTATCCCCATGGCCATTCATGAAATGGGGGATGGATATCGTCGGCCCCCTACCATCGGCCCCAGGTAAAGCTAAATTCATTTTATTTATGACTGACTATTTCTCTAAATGGGTTGAAGCACAGGCATTCGAGAAAGAAAGAGAAAAAGAGGTTATAGATTTCATCTGGGATCACATCGTGTGTCGATTCGGGATACCCGCAGAAATAATATGCGATAATGGTAAGCAATTTATCGGCAGTAAAGTAACAAAATTTCTCGAAGATCATAAAATAAAAAGGATATTATCGACACCGTATCACCCCAGTGGGAACGGACAAGCCGAATAAACAAACAAGACTATCATCCAAAACTTGAAGAAAAGGTTGGATGAAGCCAAAGGGAAATGGAAAGAAATTCTCCCCGAAGTCCTATGGGCATATCGAACAACATCGAAGTCTAGTATATGAGCAACTCCGTTTTCCTTAGTGTATGGCTCAGAAGCCTTAATTCCAGTCGAAGTCGGAGAACCCAATGCAGGGTTTCGACATACATCGGTGGAATCAAACCATGAGGCCATGAACACTAGCCTCAAATTATTAGATGAAAAAC
The DNA here is from genome assembly GCF_000715075.1 of Nicotiana tabacum. Taxonomy (NCBI): domain Eukaryota; kingdom Viridiplantae; phylum Streptophyta; class Magnoliopsida; order Solanales; family Solanaceae; genus Nicotiana; species Nicotiana tabacum. The sequence continues at coordinate 59,655,186 of NC_134096.1, forward strand.
GAGAAGTGGTACTCGTTCGAATGGCTGCACAAAAATAACGAATCAAAAGGTACTACAATAGAAGAACCAACCTCCACCACTTCAGGATCGGGAACTTAGTCCTAAGGAAGGTCACCATCAATACTCGAGATCCTAATGAAGGGAAGCTCGACCCAAATTGGGAAGGACCGTATCAGGTCCTCGATATATTCGGAAAGGGATCTTATAAACTCGGAACGATGGATGGCAAACCATTATCGAACAACTGGAACATATCACTCCTCAAACGATATTATTGTTAAGGTATGATTCTCTCTTTCCTTTTGCCCATATATACATATTCGAAGCTAACCCATTACAGGAGTTTGATCAAAGACGTCGAGACCTCAGGTTTTAAAGTACGCGTTGCACTCTTTTTCCCCTTAGATCGGCTTTTATCCCAAATGGGTTTTCCCGGCGAGGTTTTTAACGAGGCAACAACCATGTGCTACCTGACGGCAATTCAACAGTATCCAAGTATTCTTCATAATCAACCTTGAATACTGGGGGGCATTAGCCCTCAAATATATCAAGTTCTGATGCAAGAAAGTTATTTCGTAACAACAGGGTTCTAATAGGAAAAGTTGTAAGAGCCAAATGGTCAAAACGAACCATGATCATGTAGTTGGCCCGAGCCATGACACAAAACATGAAAACATGTATAATGACTTGCAAAGAAAAGTTCTCTTCTATACCGATATCTTATGTCCAAGAAAAATTCCTCTATTTTGAGATTTATTATACAAACAAGATCGAGTTCGAAATCATTCACTCGACTACTAAGCCTACGGGCTACTTTTATTTCGAGTTCGAGCAAGCACTCACTCGACCATTACACCTATGGGCTACATTACTTCGAGTTCAAATCATTCACTCGACCATTACGCCTACGGGCTACTTTTATTTCGAGTTCGAGCAAACACTCACTCGACCATTATACCTACGGGATACATTACTTTGAGTTCGAATCATTCACTTGACTACTAATCCTACGAGCTACTTTTATTTCGAGTTCGAGCAAGCACCCACTCGACCTACTAAGCCTACGGGCTACCTTTAATTCGAGTTCGATCAAGCACTCACTCGACCATTAAGCCTACGAGCTACTTTTATTTCGAGTTCGAGCAAGCACTCACTCGACCATTACGCCTACGGGCTACATTGCTTCGAGTTTGAATCATTCACTCGACTACTAAGCCTACAGGCTACTTTTATTTCGAGTTCAAGCAAGCACTCACTCGACCATTATGCCCGCGGGCTACATTACTTCGAGTTCGAATCATTCACTTGACCATTAAGACTACATGCTACTTTTATTCCGGGTTCGAGCAAGCACTCACTCGACCATTACACCCACGGGCTACATTACTTCGAGTTCGAATCATTCACTCGACTACTAAGCCTACGGGCTGTTTTTATTTCGAGTTCAAGAAAGCGCTCACTCGATCACTATGCCTACGGGCTACATTACTTCGAGTTCGAATCAATCACTCGACTACTAAGCCTTGTCACACCTCTTTTCTACCCCCCAAAAAAGATATTTGTGTTATTGATTGTGGATGGTGGGTTAAAGAGTTTCTTCAATTAAAGTGACAAATTTGAGTAGGGATTATTTTACTTACAGAGTCGCCACTTGGAATTGAGTTTTGGGGTGTTCCAAGTCACCTTTTATTTGAATCCCTAGTCAAAGGAAGGTTTGACTCTATTATTATTGGTTCGCGAAAAACAAAGTCCGGGTAAGGAATTCTGTTGACCGGGAAGAAGGTGTAAGGCATTCCCCGAGTCCCGTGGTTCTAGCACGGTCGCTTTATTGACTACAACTTGGCTTAATTATCTGATTTAATACATATTTGAGACCTATTGTGCATTTTTACCTTTTAAAGCCGCTTTTAATAATTTAACTCAATCGCTTTTTTTTAGTATTTATGGAGTTATTTTTGAACAGGCTACGATGTCATACACTTGTCGTTTTTGTACACATTGCAATCCACGCCACGTGAAATGCACCTGCGATTCACAACGTGTTTATTTTAATTATTTCAAGTTGTGGTCAAGTCGCGTGAAACACGCACTTGAATTTGGATTTACGTATCATGACTATATCACGGGAATCGTACCCATAGTCACGATAATTTATTAATACCCCTAAAGCAACTAATATGCGTTTATGATTCTTCTTCCAAATTGGAATTTGATGTAAAGTCAAGATCATGGACGATGGGATGACTGTGGAAGAATTGTGATTGAGCTTTTGTAATTAATATGTGTCAGTTACTTTTGTCATAGAGGAAATGGACAAGCTTTGGTATATAACGGAAGTGGGCCAACTATTACTATTAAGAATTGGGCCTAAAAGAGCCGACTCTACAATGGCGCATGCTAGTTAATTCATTCAAACTACAAGTATGCCCACTCATTATTAATCTTTAATTAAAATTTGGGGCCAGTTCCATTATCAAATTTATGGGCAGTGCCATTTTTCTTTCTCTTATTGTAACTAAATTACTCATGTTTTCTTATTTTGTTATATATCAAACTGAAAGTAATATTTGCAAAATAAACTCAAAATGAACCCACACAAGGCTTTTAATTTAACTCAGATAAATGGCAATATCATAAGGTAACATGCAAATCATAATCTGACAAAATCAAGTCTCGAATCATAATCTAACATGCAAAGAACGCGTTTAGGTCCCAAAACATTTCTAAAGAGAGATGATAAAGAAACAGACCTTTAAACTTAATTTGAACCTTGCTTGTCTAACAACTTGAAACTCGAAAATGAACAAGACCGCATACAAGCACCTCGACCGGGGCTCAAATGACCGAGAAAAACTCACCTTGAACGAACCTCTCTAAACTCGAACATCATCTGGGTTTTGACAGTGGTGGAAACGAACAATTTTGGATGGTTCATGTGGTGCGACGCAGCTCGATTTTGGAAACGAACGCTGCTGTATTGTTTTTTAATTTTTTTTTGTTGTATCACGGTCAGTTTCAGTTAGGTTTGGAGTTGTTTTGGGTGGTGCTTTGTGGTGGTTTTTGGCTGGTTTCCGGACTATATTTTTTTGCTGGGAAAATGGCTTTTTTCTTGCTGATTTTCGTCACCTTTTTTGGCTATTTTTGCAGCTAATTTTTGCTGGAAAAGGGCTGTTTTTCAGGTATTTTTGGAGCCGTTTTTAGAGTGATTTTCGGCTATTTTTTCCAACCTTTTTTTTTTCTCTGGACTGAAAAAACTGGTCTTTTTAAGGTTGTTTGGTTTTTGTTTTTGGCTGATTTTAGGCATGTGGGGGGCAAGCATGGGGGACAAGGTATGGTGGGGAGGGGACAAGCATGGGGGGACAAGGTAAGGTGGGGAGGGGACAAGCATGGGGGGACAAAGTATGGTGGGGAGGGGACAAGCATGGGGGGACAAGGTAAGGTGGGGAGGGGACAAGCGCGGGGCGACAAGGTATGGTAGGGACACGCGCGGGGGACAAAGTAAAGTGGGGACACGCGTGGGAAGATGGGAGCGGGAAATATTCAAACACGGTAAAAAATTAGGTGCTCACAGCATGCCCCTCTTTGCTTGGAAACATTAAAAGTTTTCAGGCAAAGATAAAGTGAGCCGTGTGACTAAATTTTGACCATATCATTACTCAAGAGAGGACGAAAATAAAAGAAAAAGGTACAACCGAGTCCTGGTTTTGGACAGCCTACATATCCCGAGTTATAAGGGAATCAGGTCACGTGTAGTTTAAGGAAAGTGATAGAATGATGAGTTGGAGAGTCGAGTGAGGTTCCGTCGAGGCTCTAGTCCGTGGTCTTGCTATTACATCAAAATTGAATGAAACTAAACAAGCCTATCAACTATGAGTTACAAGATTCCTATCTATAAGTCTTTTGGAGCTTGATCTTGAATTTTGACTGGTTGTTCATGCAAACTCTGATCTGGACCTTGATGCTTGCTAGTTGTAAGTGCTAGTTCATTCTTCTACGGCTTCTTCTGAGCAAAACGGGAAATATGAAGCTCGTAACTTCAGTCATGTCTTGAATAGTCCGTATCCTTTCCATCTGCTTCTGCATGTGGATTCCCTTTCTTTTCCTTTTCTTTTCTTTATTTTTGATTGAGACTTTTTCTTTTGTTCATCTCGAATACTGTGTCTTGAGGTAAAACCAGCTCAGACATCACAACAAATAAACGAACGAAATTTTTCTGCCCCAGTTTTCACTAGGAAAATTTCGTGAGTTATTGTAACAAAATTCTAAACTACTTCTTTATTGAAAGCAAATAAATAAAAAAACGGGAATGGTGTATCCTGAAAAGGTCATGATCCCAAAAGAATGTCTCAACTAAGTATTGGTGTACCTTATGTTGGGAAAATGTGGCAAGGTAATGGGAAACCCTATATTGGCAATGATATCAGGGAGTGGTGTACCATGCATTTAAGCTCAAATCAACTAGGGAATGAAGTATCCTATGTTGGATAACACAGCTAGGGATTGGTGTAGCCTATACTGAAAAGGAAATGTAACCAGGGGTTGGTGCCCTGTATTACTGAAAAGGAAATATAACCAGGGATTGGTGCCCTGTAGAACTGAGAAGGAAATGTAACCAGGGGTTGGCGCCCTGTATTACTGAAAAGCAAATGTAACCAGGGGTTGGTGCCCTGTATTACTAAAAAGAAAAATATAACCAGGGGCTGGCGCCCTGTATTACTTAAAAGGAAATGTAACCAAGGGTTGATGCCCTATATTACTGGGGAAAAGAATGTTGAATCCCCTTGGCGAAAAAGTTCTACCTGGGTTAAACTATGAAAAACAAGACTAGACAAAGAGTACTTCTACCCGGAACTATGAGCTGGATCCCCCTAGGCGAAATGGTTCTACCCGAGTTAAGCTACATAAAACATCATGAGCGAAGAGTACTTCTACCCGGAAATATAAGTTGGATCCGCCTAGGCGAAAAGGTTCTACCTGGGTGAAGCTACGAAAATAACCTGAGCGAAGAGTACTTCTACCCGGAACTATGAGCTGGATCCCCCTAGGCGAAATGGTTCTACCCGAGTTAAGCTACGTAAAACATCATGAGCGACGGTTTTGAACACCCCTAGCTGGATCCCCTAGGCGAAATGGTTCTACCCGAGTTAAGCTACATAAAACATCCTGAGCAAAGAGTACTTCTACCCGAAACTATGAGCTGGATCCCCCTAGGCGAAAAAGGTTCTACCTGGGTTAAGCTACGAAAATAACCTGAGCGAAGAGTACTTCTACTCGAAACTATGAGCTGGATCCCCCTAGGCAAAAAAGGTTCTACCTGGGTTAAGCTACGAAATGTAACCTGAACGAAGAGTACTTCTACCCAGGACTATGAGCTGGATCCCCCTAGGCGAAAAAGGTTCTACCTGGGTTAAGCTAAGAAAATAACCTGAGCGAAGAGTACTTCTACCCGGAACTATGAGCTGGATCCCCCTAGGCGAAATGGTTCTACCCGAGTTAAGCTACGTAAAACATCATGAGCGAAGAGTACTTCTACCCGGAACTATAAGCTGGATCCCCTAGGCGAAAAGGTTCTACCTGGGTTAAGCTACGAAAATAACCTGAGCGAAGAGTACTTCTACCAGGAACTATAAGCTGGATCCCCCTAGGCGAAAAGGTTCTACCTGGGTTAAGCTACGAAAATAACCTGAGCGAAGAGTACTTCTACCCGGAACTATGAGCTGGATCCCCCTAGGCAAAATGGTTCTACCCGAGTTAAGCTACGTAAAACATCCTGAGCGAAGAGTACTTCTACCCGGAACTATGAGCTGGATCCCCCTAGGCGAAAAGGTTCTACCTGGGTTAAGCTACGAAAATAACCTCAGCGAAGAGTACTTCTACCCGAAACTACAAGCTGGATCCCCCTAGGCGAAAAGGTTCTACCTGGGTTAAGCTATGAAAATAACCTGAGCGAAGAGTACTTCTACCCGGAACTATGAGCTGGATCCCCCTAGGCGAAATGGTTCTACCCGAGTTAAGCTACGTAAAACATCCTGAGCGAAAAGTACTTCTACCCGGAACTACAAGCTGGATCCCCCTAAGTGAAAAGGTTCTACCTGGGTTAAGCTACGAAAATGGGAGGTATGGACAGTAATTATGCATGCTGCAAATAAAGGAAAGTTGAGATTTCGCGAAAACTTACCTTTGGTGACATTCGCCCTTTGAAAATCGACATTCTGTACTGCTTTGATCCGCTTCAAACAAAGAAAAATCTGTGAGTTTTTAAAGTGGTGGTCGGTTTGTGGCCTTGATTCCCTTAGTAGTTTGAATTCACCCCTCCGCTGTCGAAGAACTGATTTTGTCAATGTGATACCGAGGTTCCCGAATACTCTGTATCGCTTTCTAGAGACATTGTCTTTCTGACGTTTCCCCTGGTTGTTTCATACTCGGATGTCCATGGTACCGCTAATCCTTGTCCCTAAGGCAAGGCAATTTTCCTTTAAAATCAAACTTAGTTGTCTTTCACCTAGAACCAATGTTTTGTGTGTAGTGCTGATCAACTTTTCCCATGAAGCAAGTCTTGCTTAAGCGACCTTTTTAGTTTCTTTGAGACACTTTGTCCGCCTTATCAAAAGAGATCACATATGGATTCCTGCCTTCATCAATGCCGTATATGCTCCAAATTATGCTTGGTATTACGGGGAAACTGTAGCCATTTTTGCAGCCATTTTTGTTTTGGTTTTGATGCAAGATTAGACCAAAAGGGAATCTAAGAAAAATTATGGAAAAGAATAGGAAAGCAATTGGAAATGAAAAGGGAATTGTGTCTAAATAAAAGGTGTCCCTTTCGGGGAGAGAAATAAGGAGACTTATCTGGAGATATGTGCCGATTTCAATGAATCATGACATGCATTTTGGACTGGACGCCTGATCTTTCTGAGCTGTCTAATTCTCAAAATACGTCGCAAATATTCATCTTGAAACTGTCTTAGTTGCGCTCATGTCGGAGCATGGAAGACCCTCATCTGGCTAGTAGCGCCCTTTGCGGGTTTTCGCTAACTGACCTCTCTCATTTCTCTAATCACCGTCGCCTTACAGTGCCCATACGGGTTTTCACCGATAAGACTCTCTCATTTCTTCTTCTTTTTTTTTTACTAAGATACGACACGCGGAAGGTTGGCTGGCGAAAGGTTGGCTTATGCCCCTGGCATGTGGACTTCAAGTATTCTCAAAGATCGATCAGAAGTTCTTAACAAGAAAAGTCGAAAGGAACCTTGAACTGAATTACAACCTTTGGAACTGTTTCTACCGGAAAAACCGTAAGATAAAAACAAACTTCTGCCCCAGTTTTGGAGTATTGGGAATATGGATTTTTGTTGCAATGGGACCGAACCCAGGGTAAGGCTGCCTACGTATCCTTTCGGAATCAGGTCGGACGTAGTTCAATGACTCAAAATATTTGCTCAAGTACACATGTTCCAAAAGGTGGAAAACAAAGGAAGAAGAAAAATACAACTTAAAAGGGGTAACAAAAGGGTGACAATTTCTTGGAATAGCGAGCAATGGTAGCCTTCATCATCTCGATCTAAGAAAATCATGCGCGAAAGTTCCACAGTGGGTATATATCAGACATAATATCTTTTGACTGCATCTGCATTAATAGTCATATCTGGTACCCGTCCTTCTTCGTCTACCAAGTGCAAGGCCCCTTTTGGTAGCACTTTCTTGATGATGTAGGGTCCTTTCCAGTTTGGGGCGAACTTTCCTTTAGCTTCTACTTGGTGTGGAAGAACGCATTTCAGGACGAGTTGGCCTACCTCGAAGTACCTTGGACGCACTTTCTTGTTGTAAGCGCGTGCCATTCTTTGCTGGTATAACTGGCCAAAGCACACTGCTGCTAGCCGTTTCTCATCAATCAACATTAGTTGTTCTAATCGGGTCTTTACCCATTCTGCATCTTCAATCTCCGACTCCACAATGATCCAGAGAGAGGGAATTTCAACTTCAGCCAGTATTACAGCTTCTGTCCCATATACCAACAGATAAGGAGTTGCACCAACCGATGTGCGAGCAGTCGTGCGGTATCCCAGAAGAGCAAAAGGCAACTTTTCATGCCATTGTCTCGAGCCTTGGATCATTTTCCTAAGAATCTTCTTGATGTTCTTGTTCGCCGCTTCAACGGCTCCATTGGCGTTTGGCCGGTAAGGGGTAGAATGGCGATGCATAATTTTAAATTGCTCGCATACCTCCTTCATCAAATGACTATTGAGATTGGCTGCATTGTCAGTGATAATGGTATTTGGGATACCAAAGCGGCAGATGATGTTGGAATGAACAAAGTCTACCACTGCTTTCTTGGTGACTGCTTTGAAAGTGACGGCTTCCACCCACTTGGTGAAGTAATCAATTGCAACCAAAATGAATCTATGCCCATTTGAAGCCTTTGGCTCAATTGGCCCAATAACATCCATTCCCCAAGCAACGAAAGGCCAAGGAGAGGACATGGGATGCAACTCTGAAGGTGGCGAGTGAATCAGGTCACCATGAATCTGGCATTGGTGACACTTGCGAACAAAACTGAAGCAATCTGGCTCCATTGTAAGCCAATAATACCATGCCCGTAGAATCTTCTTCGCCAAAACATATCCATTCATGTGAGGTCCGCATACCCCCGAATGTACTTCACTCATGATCCGCTCAGCTTCTGTTGTATCTACGCATCTCAACAAGTTCAAATCTGGGGTCCTTTTGTACAAAATTTCCCCACTCCGGAAGAAACCGCTGGCGAGCCTCCTTATAGTTCTTTTTTGATCTCCCTTAGCGTGCTCTGGGTATTCTCTCATTTTCAGGAATCGTTTTATGTCATGATACCATGGTTCACCATCTGGTTCTGTCTCAATTGTATTGCAGTAACCGTGTTAATTCCGAACTTGGATTTCTAGTGGATCGATATGGGTGTTTCCCGGATAAGGGAGCATCGAGGCTAAAGTAGCCAAAGCATCTGCTAACTCGTTGTGAAACCTGGGAATGTACCTGAACTCGATGGATTTGAATCTTTTGCTCAAATCTTGTACACATTGTCTGTATGGAATAAGCTTGATGTCTCGAGTCTCCCATTCACCTTGGGCTTGCTGGATAAGCAAGTCAGAATCTCCCATAACAAACAGTTCATGCACATCCAGATCGAGGGCCATTTTCAAACCCATGATACATGCTTCGTATTCTGCCGTATTATTGGTACAGAAGAACCGAAGTTGGGCTGTTGCAGGGTAATACTGTCCAATAGGTGAGATGAGGATTGCCCCAATCCCAACTCCTTTGATATTGACAGCTCCATCAAAATACATTTTCCATAGAGGGTTGTCATCTGGAACTACTTCCTCTATTGAGTTGACCTCTTCGTCTGGGAAGTATGTGGTAAGTGGATTGTACTCATCATCAACTGGATTCTCTGCCAAATGATCGGCCAAAGCCTGTGCTTTCATTGCAGTGCGAGTGACATAGACGATGTCGAACTCTGTAAGTAGGATTTGCCATTTTGCGAGCCTGCCGGTGGGCATTGGCTTTTGGAAAATATACTTCACAGGATCCATTCTGGATATGAGGTAAGTAGTATAGGCCAAAAGATAATGTCTCAACTTCTTAGCGACCCAAGTCAAAGCACAACATGTCCTTTCTAAAAGGGTGTACTTAACCTTATAATTTGTGAACTTCTTGCTCAAATAATATATTGCTTGTTCCTTTTAACATGTCGCATCATGTTGCCCCAGAACGCATCCAAAAGAATTATCCATCACCGATAGATATAAAAACAAAGTCCTACCAGGTTCAGGTGGGACCAGTACAGGGGGTTTTGATAGATAATCTTTGATCCTGTCAAAAGCATTTTGGCAATCGTCTGTCCACTTGATTGCAGCATCCTTTTTCAGCAACTTAAAGATGGGCTCGCATGTGGTTGTGAGCTGAGAAATGAACCTACTGATGTAGTTCAACCTTCCGAGCAAACTCATGACCTCCTTTTTGTTCTTCGGGGGTGGCAGATCTCGAATGGACTTTATCTTAGATGGATCCAATTCGATGCCTCTCCGACTGACAATAAAACCGAGGAGTTTCCCAGATGGAACCCCAAACGCACATTTGGCTGGATTGAGCTTAAGGTCATACCTTCGAAGCCGTTTGAAGAACTTTTTCAAATCATTCACGTGGTCAGCCTGTGTCTTTGATTTTATGATGACATCATTGACATATACTTCAATCTCTTTGTGCATCATGTCGTGAAAAATGGTGGTCATGGCCCTCATGTAAGTTGCCCCTGCATTCTTTAAACCGAATGGCATGACCCTGTAACAATAGGTACCCCACGGAGTGGTGAAAGCGGTCTTTTCTGCATCACCCTCATCCATTAAAATCTGGTGGTACCCAGCATAGCAATCCACGAACGACTGTATCTCATGCTTTGCACAATTATCTACAAGAATATGGATGTTTGGCAAAGGAAAATTATCCTTCGGACTTGCTTTGTTCAGGTCTCTGTAGTCAACACAGACTCTAGTTTTTCCATCTTTCTTTGGCACGGGCACAACATTTGCCACCCAGGTGGTGTATCCTACAGCTCTGACAACATTGGCGCTTAACTGCTTCATTATTTCCTCTTTGATTTTATCACTCATGTCCGTTTTAAATTTTTGCTGCTTCTGTTGGACTGGTGGAAAATCAGGATACGTGGGAAGTTTATGAACCACTAAATCGACGCTTAAACCAGGCATATCATCATAAGACCAGGCAAACACATCTCTATACTCAAATAAAAGTTGAATCAAGGCATCTCTGGTTTTTTGTTCAGTGTGAATGCTTATCTTTGTTTCTGTGACTTCTTCATGACCTCCGATATTAATTGGCTCAGTTTCATTGAGGTTGGGCCTAGGCTTGTTTTCAAATTGTTCCAACTCTCTTTTTAATTCATCAAAAACCTTATCTTCATCATATTCGACCTCTTGATGCATTATTTCGAAATTAGACAGCCTTTTGAGATCTGGGCGTGAATTTCGCATGCATGTCATGTTATTAAAGCCGGCATTAACAAAACTGAAATGGAAATAAAATGGCATTAATTAGGAAAAGGAAAATATACAAAATTTAACACGAAACTGAACTGCATTTCATTGAATTTGAAAGGATAGGAGGGTTAACGTCAAAATAAAACAATCATACTAAGATATTCGGATTACAACCCTGAAAGTAACCCAAAGTACAAAAGAAAGAAGCTGCAAAAGTCAACTACCAAAACTCCTTCCTTGTGGGGAGAGGAGTTGCTTCCCAGTTATTGAGCATGGTTTGTGGGCCAATTAGTTGCATATCGGCACGACTAGTGCCTTCACCCGCCTGGATCATGTTCACTTCAGAAAACATCTGCCTGACGTCATGGCAAATTTCATCAATGTTTGCATGCGCCTCGGAATTTTGATAATATTTGAATCGTGGCTTGACAAAAGGGTAGAAAATGTGAGGGATAGGTTGCTGCAAGACCCACCCTTGCTTCTTGCGGTGCTTGGCTTTGTCTTTGTCTGCTTGTGTTGGCCTGAAGCCTAAACCAAAAGTACCCCTGTTACTGAACGGAGAAATGGGTTCTGAAATTCCTTCCAATGATGCCCCCAAACCTTTTCCTGGCTCATAACCTTGTCTCATCATTAGTGCAGCCACCATTACAGATGTGGCAGAGAGACGCGGATGTAGAATGGGTTTTCCTTCCTCAACATGGTCTACAACAACCACTTCGAAAGCCTGATAGACAATGGACTCACATCCTTCCTTGGCCTCAATACATGGGATTAACGGGTCTTTATAAATGGATGACTCGTCTTCTTCGTGAACAATAATTTCTTGCCTGTTGTGCTCGAATTTGAGCATCTGATGCAAAGTGGATGGCACAACTCGGGCTGTATGGATCCATGGCCTTCCAAGAAGAAAGTTATAAGAAGTTTTCATGTCCAATACTTGGAAGACAATTTCAAAATCAACAGGCCCAATCGTCATGGTCAGGTCGATCTCCCCAATGGTATCCCTCACTGAGCCATCAAAAGCCCGGATGAGAACATTACTGGGTCGGATCCTGTCTGTATTGATCTTCATTCTTTGCAAGGTAGAAAGAGGGCATACATCTACACTCGAGCCTCCATCAACCATGACTCGCTTCACATAATGCCCCTCGCATTTGACAGTCAAGTGCGAAGCCCTATTGTGACCGGCTCCCTCCTCAGGAAGTTCATCATCAGTAAAGGAAATTCTGTTCACCTCAAAAAATCTATTGGCCATCTTCTCTAATTGATTCACAGTGGAATTCTCTGAGACATGTGCCTCGTTCAGGATTTTGATTAGTACACGGGCATGCTCTCCTGAGTGTATAAGCAGAGATAACAGAGAGATTTGGGCAGGAGTCTTTCTCAGCTGGTCAATGATTGAGTAATCGTGAACTTTCATCTTTTTCAAAAACTCCTCTGCCTCTTCTTCAGTGACCGGTTTCTTTATTGGCATTTGGCCTTCTCTGATTTGCTTAGCCTTCCTCAACTCTTCTGGAGAGTGACACCTTCCTGATCGAGTCAAAACTCCAATTTCCCCCACTTCTTCTATGATTTCCTTACCTTTGTAGGTTACTACAGTTTTGTTGTAGTTCCAAGGGATGGTTTTCGTATTTGTTATACGGGGTTGTGCGGCAGGCTTGATTATGATCGGCTCTATTATACCCGCCGTACCGCCCTGATTCTCCTTTGTGATGGGGTGACCTCTAAGGACGTATAACTTTGGGCTTTGAGCATTGGAGCGAACCTCCAACCTCGAGATTTTTGGAACATATAAAATTGCCCCTTCTGAGCTCTGGGCACCTTTCACAATCAACGGTGCATCTAGGCTTGGATTTACTTCCAGTTTGGTTCCCTCTTGAATCCTTACCACTGTCATTTCTGCTCGACCAACCGGCTTGTATTCATGATCTCGGCCAATCATTCCCACAAAATGAACATCATTGTGTACTGGTAACGGGTTATTGGTCACATTAGGAGGGTCCTCACCATTCATGACTACAATCAATTTTTCAACAATGAGTCTTTCTACGGCTCTTTTCAGGGTCCAACAATCATCAGTGCTATGCCCCAGAGCACCTGAATGATATTCACATCTAGCGTTTGCTTGAAATCCATGTGAATCGGGATGCATATGGTGGGGAGCGATGGGTCCAATCACTCCTATCTGCTTCAACTTCTGGAACAGACTAGAGTATGATTCCGCCAATGGAGTAAATTTTTCCACTGGCCTCTGCTCTCGACCATAATCCTGCCTAGGACGAGCGTTGTAGGGTGCCCGAAAATTTTGCTGCTGAGGTCGGGGTAATCTTGGAGCTGGTGCCCGTACCTGTTGATTAGGAGGATGAGCATATGATTGAGCATTAAACACTGTATATTGTGGCGGTCCCAAAGAGTACTGAGGAATTGGCGGGGGATAGTAATGTTGAGGGTAGATGGAGTGCCCCTGCTGAGCTTGCACATAAGGGTGCGATGCCCCTCTTTGAACTTCCCTGGATCCCGAAGTCATCATGGACCCTTCATCTCTTTTCTTTCTATTTGCCAAACTTCCCGACCCATTTTGGATAGCCTGGGTGGTGGCTTTGAGAGCAGCTTGACTTACAATTCTGCCAGTCTTGAGGCCATTTTCGACCATTTCTCCTATTTTGATCGCTTCTGCAAAAGGTCTACCCATTGCGGACATCATGTTCTGAAAGTAATCAGGCTCTTGGGCCTCCAGAAAAACAGTGATCAACTCGTGGTTATCCATGGGTGGCTTAACTCTAGCTGCTTGCTCCCTCCACTTGATTGCATACTCCCTAAAGCTTTCAGTCGGCTTTTTCTTCATATTGGACAGGGAATTGCGATCCGGTGCAATATCTATGTTGTATTGAAATTGTTTGACGAAGGCTTGGGCCATATCGTCCCAGACATGCCAGTGAGAGATATCTTGGTCAATGAACCATTCAGAGGCTACCCCCACAAGAATTTCTCCAAAATAAGCCATCAACAATTCTTCTTTTCCACCTGCACCCCTCAGTTGGTTGCAGTACCTTTTCAAATGGGCAATAGGGTCGCCGTGCCCATCATATTTCTCGAATTTTGGGGTCCTGAACCCTAGTGGCAAATGGATGTGAGGGAACATGCATAAATCACTGAACGAAACACTTTTGTGACCCCCTAGTCCTTGTATGTTCTTTATATTCTGTTCAAGACTTTTCATTTTCCTGGCCATCTCATCCGACTCAACCGTCTTGGCAGGCTTTTCATTTTCCACTGGTGACTCGTATTGAGGAGTCTGATTATATGGAGCCGAGACCCCGAAAGCCATGTTTGGAGAGTAGTATTGGCCATCATAAGCGTGAGATGGTGGCTCGTTGATTGGCCTCGTCACAGGATGTGGAGGCGGGATTGTGTATGCCGGTGCGCCAGACACGACTAGAGGAGTGTTCCTGACCGGTGCGACTGGAGGTCGCACATTAGAGGTACCGGGAGCAACGTGGAGGCTGTAGTTTGGCACATACCCTGGTGGTAGGATGTGGTCGCTCGTTGCATGGGGCGGTGGTTGAGTAGCCAGGGGTACGGTGGAAGTTCCCTCTGAGGGACCACGGGGTGGAGGCTGACCAGACACCCAAGCTTGATACACATCAGACAATTGTTGTCTCAATTTTCTTATTTCCTCTGACTCTTGTTCAACTGATTGACCCTGTGGATCGTCACTGATCAACTCGATCTCATCATCGTTGGCCATTACTACCGCTCCCTTAGATCTAGTGAAGTAATGGTGTGTTTCCAGTTTCACCACAAACCAACCACCCTAAGCTTACTAGATAAGAGACAGCAAACGTGTTAGGGTTAAGCATTTTATAGATATGAAATCTCACATTATGTGCCATGCTCCTATCATTGTCACTATTTCTAACATGCTTTTGGAGGCTTCATGTTTCATTCCGACTTATGGGGTAGCTTCTTATTGACGCTCTTATTATTTATTTATTTTTATTTTATTTTATTTTTATTTTTTATTTATATATATATATTTTCACTCACGCCTCATTTTGATCCCTCATCATTGAAAAATATTTTGATCGAACCTTTTGTGGGTTGCCTACATATCATGTCGCCGTATGAATCGGATCATTACGTAGTTCAGGAGAGACAAAATAACAATTTTTTTCCCTTTTTTTTTCTTTTTCAAAATGACTCTAAAGACATTAATATGACTAAAAATGCGACAAATATAAAATTAAAAATATGACAAATGCAAAATGAAACTAAAAACTAATTGACTCCACTAAAACTTTAATCTTCATTGGCATTCTTTCTTAAACTGATATCATCAATGATCTGCATCCCTTGGCCTCCACTCTCCCCCCAACATCTCGTACAAATTCTGAAACACTCCCAGCAATTGTGGAACGAGGGCACGTGCTTGTTGACCAACTTGCTCATTGTTTAGATGACGATGATCATCATGGATATATGCTGCTTTCTCTGCCAATTGAAGTACTTGCTCTCTAGCTTGCCCCATATTCATGCGACAATTCTGCAACCATATCTGGGTAGTGTTGAGGGCGTTACCCATATCAGTCTCGCGTCCCTCATATTCTTCAATCCGGCGGTTTAGCACAGCTCTCTCAATCATCCACTGACGCCGCTCAACCTCAAAATCTGCATGTTGATGACTTTTCGTTTCTTCCAATTGTGCAAGAAACTGACCCTTTGAACGTATCGAATGGGCCCTTTCCCTTGCAAACTGCTCTCTCTGTTGATCAAACTCTAATTTTTGTTGGTGCGCATCCTCTTCAATGATACTCAAGTCTTCTTGCAGCTTACGCATTTCAGCATTTTTATTTGCCTCAACTCTTCTAACTAAACCAATAGTGCTTGCCAATTCTTCTTCTAAGCGGGCCGCCTCATTTTTAGCATGCTTTAGATCTTTATCCATGCCCTGTAAGGCCGATTGATAATCTTTCTCAACATTTAAACGAATCTGAGCGACTCCAGCTTGCATTTGGGCTTGTTGTTTAGATATGGTCATCCGGGAATGCTCCAATTCCTCTTTTAACCTTTCTATAGCTGTTTGATCGTTTCTCCTCCTGTTGTATCCTTCAATCCTATCTCTAAGAAACGAAGGGTTATGAAACCAGGCAATATATTCAGGGATCACCTCTCCACGATTGCGGTCTTCCACCATATCATTCAACTCCGAGACTTTACTTGCATACCAAATTTTCATAATTTCTTCTTCGTCATGAGGTTGATCTTTACCAAAATCATAACAGAACTTGCTCATATCTCGTGTTGGTGGCACCTCCTGTAGTCGTGCAAATTGGCGCATTACCCGAAGTGGAGCATAAGACTGAACACCATCCAATCCTATGAGTACCAAATAAGAGTGGTATGCAGACTCACAAATGACCTCTTTGGAGGAGAACCAATCGTAGTTCCAAGTGATCCGTTTGGCAGACAGAGTAAGAAGTAGTTCTTTCCAGGCGCCAATCCCCTCTGGTAAGTCACATTTATCAATCCTTTTCTGGTGATCGTAAGTATGATTGGGCCATAACTCACTAAAATTAGTGATCGTAGGATGACGATAGAAATGCTCCAAAAACCATATCTGTAACAAAATGTTGCAACCATCGAAGTTTCGCGCGCCCATTTTACATCTAGTTAAAGCACGAAAAATGCAAGAAAGAATCATAGGAACCAAAGTATAATCACTCCCTTCTGAGGTCAGAGCCTCAACTACACCTGCCAAACAGATGTCAATGCGTCCCTCTCTTTCTCGGAAAACTACACGCCCCAAAAAAGTGACCATAAATGCAAACCTTCTATGTATCTTCCATGTTTCCTTATCTTCCTTCGATATCAATTTTTCCACATTCCTTTCGAAATTGCATTCTAGGCCATACAACTGAAACAAAAGGCCCAACTTAACCCATTTGACTCCTAGACCTTCGTATTGTCCGTAATTTATGTTCAAAAGCTTCAGAAACCTACCCTGATTCATATTTTTTGGTACTATGGGCCTTTGGCGGCGAAGGTTGCGGCCCCACCCCTGGAAATGGGAGATTTCCTCCAAGGTCGGAGTCATTTCACAGTCGGTAAAACGAAACACATTATTTTTAGGATCCCAATGCGGAATCAAAGCGTCAATCACATCCCTCCTGGGCTTTATCGTAATCATGTGAACTAAATGTCCCAAGTATTTCTTTATCTGGTTCCGCTCCTATTCCTTAAAGTCTCTCCACCAATCCCACAACAACTGTGGTATCTGATCGACAATCAGAAAATCTAGTATCCCTTCTGATCTGGGCCTCTTTTCAGACCTACCTCTTTCCCCACTCATGGTATACCTGTCGCTGACATGGGGTTAGAATTTGATCAAACATATTATTGACACACAAAAATTCCGATTTCTCGGGTTTTGACTCCATAAAAGAATATAAATAAAAAAACTCAACTGTGGGACTATAAAAAATATTGTTGGGTTTAGTTTTTTTTTTCTCTGGAAAGAATTGTAAACAGGGAATTAAGGAAAAGGAAAATATTTTTCAATTTTTTTTATTTAAAATTGGGGCCGGAACCGATGAGGTTTGCCTACGTATCTCACATCCGGTGAGAATCAGACCCGCGTAGTTCGGTGAAAATCAACTTTTTTTTTCTTTTAATGAAAATTAATCTTCAAAAACCATATGCGCTAGACTACATCATTTTTTCTCTGTTCGTTCAACTGTTTTGTGCTAAAAGTCGGTCGACATGCAAGCCTCACAAATAATGCAACAAGTAGCACATAACATGACATAATGGTCTCAACTAGGTACCTGTCCTAAAACAGAACTCGGCCCATGAGTCGACTGCTGTTAAGTCAAATGCACATGATGCAAATAACGCGCAACCTACTAGGGGTATTCATTGCTTGTGGCTTGTTCTTCTAAATTTGTAAATCCTAAATGAGATAGTATCTAGACCTGGCTTACCCGGGCGGACAACCCGAGCCGAGGAGCGTCAAGCATTACCAGTAGTAGAACAGCACTGGCTAGCTAACGGCTCTCCCGCCTAAACATGTGTGACTAAATCCTTCACCAGAAGCTGGTAGGCTAACTGGCTTTATCTCAAGATAGAAAATTTGTGATGCTGGTAGGCAAACACAACATAACTAATTATCAGAAAACTCAGAGGGATGCGAGAGAAGATACAATTTATTTGTACAGTTCAACAATATCAAAACGGTAAAAACTCGACAAGTAACACATTAGACTCAAATAAATCACAATATATACAAAAATTAATAAAGCCAAATAAAGTCAATGTACAAGCACGAATTCTTGAAAGTCCCCAGCAGAGTCGCCAGAGCTGTCACACCTCTTTTCTACCCCCAAAAAAAGATATTTGTGTTATTGATTGTGGATGGTGGGTTAAAGAGTTTCTTCAATTAAAGTGACAAATTTGAGTAGGGATTATTTTACTTACAGAGTCGCCACTTGGAATTGAGTTTTGGGGTGTTCCAAGTCACCTTTTATTTGAATCCCTAGTCAAAGGAAGGTTTGACTCTATTATTATTGGTTCGCGAAAAACAAAGTCCGGATAAGGAATTCTGTTGACCGGGGAGAAGGTGTAAGGCATTCCCCGAGTTCCGTGGTTCTAGCACGGTCGCTTTATTGACTACAACTTGGCTTAATTATCTGATTTAATACATATTTGAGACCTATTGTGCATTTTTACCTTTTAAAGCCGCTTTTAATAATTTAACTCAATCGCTTTTATTTTTAGTATTTATGGAGTTATTTTTTAACAGGCTACGATGTCATACACTTGTCGTTTTTGTACACATTACAATCCGCGCCACGTGAAACGCACCTGCGATTCACAACGTGTTTATTTTAATTATTTCAAGTTGTGGTCAAGTCGCGTGAAACACACACTTGAATTTGGATTTACGTATCATGACTATATCACGGGAATCGTACCCATAGTCACGATAATTTATTAATACCCCTAAAGCAACTAATATGCGTTTATGATTCTTCTTCCAAATTGGAATTTGATGTAAAGTCAAGATCATGGACGATGGGATTACTGTGGAAGAATTGTGATTGAGCTTTTGTAATTAATATGTGTCAGTTACTTTTGTCATAGAGGAAATGGACAAGCTTTGGTATATAACAGAAGTGGGCCAACTATTACTATTAAGAATTGGGCCTAAAAGAGCCGACTCTACAATGGCGCATGCTAGTTAATTCATTCAAACTACAAGTATGCCCACTCATTATTAATCTTTAATTAAAATTTGGGGCCAGTTCCATTATCAAATTTATGGGCAGTGCCATTTTTCTTTCTCTTATTGTAACTAAATTACTCATGTTTCCTTATTTTGTTATATATCAAACTGAAAGTAATATTTGCAAAATAAACTCAAAATGAACCCACACAAGGCTTTTAATTTAACTCAGATAAATGGCAATATCATAAAGTAACATGCAAATCATAATCTGACCAAATCAAGTCTCGAATCATAATCTAACATGCAAAGAACGCGTTTAGGTCCCAAAACATTTCTAAAGAGAGATGATAAAGAAACAGACCTTTAAACTTAATTCGAACCTTGCTTCTCTAACAACTTGAAACTCGAAAATGAACAAGACCGCATACAAGCACCTCGACCGGGGCTCAAATAACCGAGAAAAACTCACCTTGAACGAACCTCTCTAAACTCGAACATCATCTGGGTTTTGACAGTGGTGGAAACGAACAATTTTGGATGGTTCATGTGGTGCGACGCAGCTCGATTTTGGAAACGAACGCTGCTGTATTTTTTTATATTTTTTTTTGTTGTATCACGGTCAGTTTCAGTTGGGTTTGGAGTTGTTTTGGGTGGTGCTTTGTGGTGGTTTTTGGCTGGTTTCCGGACTATATGTTTTTGCTGGGAAAATGGCTTTTTTCTTGCTGATTTTCGTCACCTTTTTTGGCTATTTTTGCAGCGAATATTTGCTGGAAAAGGGCTGTTTTTTAGGTATTTTTGGAGCCGTTTTTAGAGTAATTTTCGGCTATTTTTTCCAACCTTTTTTTTTTCTCTGGACTGAAAACACTGGTCTTTTTAAGGTTGTTTGGTTTTTGTTTTTGGCTGATTTTAGGTATGTGGGGGGGCAAGCATGGGGGACAAGGTATGGTGGGGAGGGGACAAGCATGGGGGGACAAGGTAAGGTGGGGAGGGGACAAGCATGTGGGGACAAGGTATGGTGGAGAGGGGACAAGCATGGGGGGACAAGGTAAGGTGGGTAGGGGACAAGCACGGGGCGACAAGGTATGGTGGGGACACGCGCGGGGGACAAAGTAAAGTGGGAACACGCGTGGGAAGATGGGAGCGGGAAATATTCAAACACGGTAAAAAATTAGGTGCTCACAAGCCTAAGGGCTACATCCCTTCAAGTTTGAGTAAGCGCTCACTCGGTTATAAAGGCTACAAAGTCCAAATTTGATCAAGTTGCCTAAATCCTTGTGAAAATATTCACAAGGCGTAAATAAAATCTTCACAAGACAAGAAACATAACAGAAGCAAGTCGGCAAAAAGGGATATTTTTATATACAAGATTGTTTACATAATTGATTACAACATAAAAATTGAGGACTAAGCTTCTTGGTTATCCCCAGGAGCGGTCTATTCTCTATCGGGCTCCCCCCCCCCCGTTCTCGGACCCACTCTTACTCCCATCATCATCATCATCATTATCATCATCATTGGAAACCAAGGCTACAACATCGGCTTCAAGTTCTTTGGACCTTTTAATCTCTTCAGCGAGGTCGAAACCTCAAGCATGGATCTCCTCGAGGGTCTCCCTCCGAGATCGGCACTAAGCAAGTTCAGCGACCCAATGTGCTCAAGTATCGGCGGTCTTGGTTGCCTCTCTTGCTTGGACCTGGGCAGCTTCAGCACCGGCCCGATAGACGGCCATGAGTGTATCCGCATTGGCCTTTGCCTTTTCGGCGTCAGATTCGGCCTTGGCAAGTTCAGAGGCCAACCGAACCTCGAGCTCCTCTATTCTTCTTGCTTGGATCGAGCCTTTCTCCTTCATTTTTTGAAGTTGGTTTTTGGCCGATGACAATTGGGCTCGAGCAGTTTCTTTCTCTACATCAAAGCAGTCCATTCCTTTTTTCCACATCAAAGACTTCGCTTTTATCACATCAACTTCTTCACGGAGTTTTCTGATCATCTCAATTTTCTACTGCAGCTGTGAGACCGAAAAATTAGCCATCGTTCCGTTATCGAGCCCATAGGCTTTTAAAAGTATTATTACCTGCTCGGATAGATCGATCTAATCTTGGTGAGCCTTGGCCAACTCATCTCGGAGATCTTTTATTTCTCCCCCCCCCCCCTTTTAGCCTAAGAGGAGTTTTAGGTAGTTCCTCTCCTCCATAACCCGTTGAAGCTCAGCCTCGTATCGACGCAACTCGGTTCGGGACCGAGAACATGATTCTCGATGAACTGCCGTGGCCTGCAAAGAAAGAAGAAATGAAGTTAGAAAAGAAAAGAAAACTTAAAGGTAACGCCATATAATTTAAGGCTTACTTGATTCAAAGCCTGCTGCACCCCATGAAAAAGATCTGATGCGTCACTTGTACCGGTAGTGTCCTCGACACCGATAAACAGGTCACGAAAAGGATCCTCTCCATCATGAAGCCTATCTAATTCGAGGGCCCCCAAAGCTTGGGCCTCCCGAATCGCCCCTGTGGAAAAAGCAGGGAAGGTGGGCGAGTCTTCGATTACTACTGCCCCAAGTGAATCACCTGGGGCATTCTCTTCGGTTCGAAAAGATTCGAGAAGAGTCCCTTCATACATATCCCCAATCTGTTGGCTTCGATGGGAAGCGTCTTCGATCTCCAACAACTCGGGGATTCTACCCGAATCTTTCTCCGATATATCCTCAGTTCGAGGCGGAGCCTTATGAACCACCATCGATTCAGCTGCTTGTGGAATGATGGTGGTCTTCTTCGTTCGGGCCGCCAGTGCAGACCCATCGTTCTCTTCTTCTTCTTCTTCTTCATCCCTCAGACGCAGAACTGATTCTACGGTCAAAGGAATGATATTCTTGTTCGACATACGAGCCGTCCTCTTATTCGGTTTTTGATCTTTGAGGACGGGGGCTCTTTTCCTCTTATTATCTTTCACCAACTTTGGGACAGAGGCTGAAGCCTCTTCCTCGACGAATGAGGGCCTCAAAACCGCATCTTTTCCCATACCTACACACGGAAAATTTTATTAAAGTATGTGAAAAGCATTTTATTCAAATTATCAAAAGATACGAGAAAGGTGCTTACCGTGATTTTTGGCCTCCCATCGGCCCTTCGACAAGTCGCGCCATGAGCGCTCGGCGTAGAAGGAGGTCGAAACCAGATCACGTACCTAGTTCTTGAGATCGGGCACTGTGCCAGTCATCCAGGGAACCGCTGCATCACAAAAGGGGAATATTGGTGAAGGAAAAGAAAGGACAAAATAGTAGGAGATAACGGCAGAATTACACTTACGCTTCATGTTCCACTCCTCGGGAAAAGGCATTTTTTTGGTCGAAATCAGGTCCGAAGTCCTTACTCGAACGAATCTGCCCATCCAGCCTCGATCCTTATCCTCGTCTATACTCGAGAACACAGCCTTGGTAGCTCGACGTTGGAGTTTTATTAACCCTCCTCAAAAAAGGAGAGGACGGTATAATCAGACAAGATGATCGAGGGTGAAAGACATCCCCTCGATTTTACTCACAAAATATCGGATCAAAATAACGATCCGCCAAAAGGAAGTATGTATCTGGCCTAGGGTTATTAGGTATTTACGACAAAAATCTATGATAACGGGGTCGAGGGGACCTGACGTGAAAGGGTAAGTATACACGCTTAAAAACCCTCTCACGCGAGTAGTAATATCCTCTTCGGGAGATGGCACTACCACTTCTTTGTTCTCCCAGTTACAATCTTTTTTTATCCACTCGATACGCTTCCGGGTTATCGACAAATATATCTCGATACGGGCTCACATCAGTCAGGAACAGGCGAACCATCATCGAGTTTGAAATCAGAGGTAAGAACACACGCCGTCGGAACGCACTCCTCACGCCGTGGATCCACCGGTGTTTTTCCGGCGGCAGATTGGGAAGAAGAAGATTTTTCTTTTTGGGGGACGGTTTTTGATGTCTTCACCATTTTGGATTTAAAGAAGGTAACAAAGATTTGGTGGTTTAGAAGAAGAATCTTGCAAAGAAGAATCACAGATTTGCGAATAAACTCAGAGAGTACGAAAAAGAACTTGGGAAATTTGGAAGATTGAAGATGTAAAAGTGGTAAATAATAAAAGGAAGGGCTATTTATAGATTAAAACAATGGCGGTTCAGTATCAGCGGTGGCCGACCACCGTCTGACATGCATTAAATTCCTTGAAAGATTAAATCGACGGGACAACTATCACTTGCGTCATGGTCGAGCCCAATGTAAACGTCAGCTTATAATCCGATCGAGCCGTTGAAAAATCATATCGTTTCTCACCATATCCTTCTCGAGAAACGAGGGACTATCTGTATACGGTCGAAATAGATTTCGGCTTTCGTATGATCGATCAAGGTTAAAACGTAATAGATCGGAGTAAGACTTCGAAATGAGTTCCGAAGATGGTACAAACAAGCTTCGAGCCCGAAGGACCGATCAATGTCGAGCTCGATATCATTATCAAGCTCGAATCCAAATCGAACTATGATGCAAAGTAAAGTTATCGAGCTTATGATTCAGAGACCGACCAACACTGACCCCGAATCAATGCAAGAACTCGAGTCAATATCTAGCTCATAGACAAGAGCCGTTGCAATCCCACTACAGGAGAGAATCCTGGCAGGAATTATGGAAAAGTTGATTTATCATGGGTCTCCCACTATGTATTTTTAATTATCTAAAGTAAGATCCCTCTACTACAAAGAGGATGGTTATTATTTCTGCAAGGACCAAGTTTTTGCTTACACTGTAATTCAAGCACCATATTCTCCTATAGTGAAGAGTTGTTCTTTTAAACTTCATAAATTGATTCAACCTGTTCAGTCCTAAAAATCATATTTTTTACAACCTTTTTTACTTTGTACTCTTTTCAATCCATATTTGATATTTTTATTTATCCTTACGATTTGTATTAAGCTATACCACATATCCTTAGAACTACGCACAAATTTAACTCTATCCGTTTTTCGGGTAAACAATCATCTTTTTCTAATTTTAACATCAAATATCTGATCAAACCAAGCAAAGGTGCTTACAAGCCACGAAGAGCGAAATACAGAGATGAAATTGGTGGATGAAACCAATTAATTTGATGATCCATAAATGACGATTTGACATAATATAACTAGAGTTTATCCCATAAGTTATTATCCATCATGATATTTTGTCTATGAACAGAAACCTCACATATATCATTAGATCTTTGAATATATGTGAAGTTTTAATTTTAACAATACGACACTTTCGTAACAGCAACACAGTTAGAGATATATAATTTCTTTTACGAAGATTATTAGTTCAAACAATCCAGGCTCTGATATCACATGTACACATAAACTTAATTCATACCAGAATTTTAAACATAATAATCTTACATAAAATTATTACAGAAAACATGCCTGAATCATAAGTTATTTTCACGAAGCGGAAGCGTTAATTGGAATTGGTTTCTCGCCCCTTGCCCTAGCTTTCGTTACCGCCGACTTTAGTGATGGAAGATAGAATAGAAAGATACGGAAACCCTAATGGGTGGGGAGATGACCAATTTATAATGGTTCTCACTTAATCCGGTACGTCCATCAAGTAACCGATCGAACGAATGAGATTTGCTAATTAATTAAATATTAATTACGGACCTTAAACCTATTGGGCCACCAATATACGTAGAAAAATCTTACGGTCAAAATAATCATAGAGAATTGGTTCACACTTTATATGTCAAAACGATATTCCTTCAAGTATGTTTGTGCCTTTTTAATCCTTCATCAGTAATATTGATAATTGGTATAGAAATTTGATCTGGAAATCTAGTACTAATTGAAGAATTCGAGTATTAGTTTCTTGGTGGGTGCTTTTGTTTTGATCAGAGAAGGGAAAATTGATAAAGTATATTATTATATTGAAATAAAGATGCATATGAATATTGCTTATTTGTTCACCGTGCCTTGTACATTCATGTTTCATAAAGTAATTTACTTGCATCTTGGCTCTGTTCACAATCTTGACAAAATTACAAAAAAAATTATTATGAGAATTCTGGTTTCTATCTTTAATAGTAATAAAGAATTTATATGATCTCACATGAAGTTTTAACCGATAATATAAGTAATAATATTTGTTATTAAGTTTTTAAAAATCACGTCATGTGATTTTGTGTTCTTTCACTGTGAGGTTTGGCATCACTGAAGGTTTTGCTATGACTCAAATGATACTGGTAATATTAGTACTTATTGAAAGGATTATCAGGTTATTAAAGGGCGATGCAGATGTTGTGTCTTTATTTAATGTGCCCATTTTGACTATATAATCAACATTCAGTTTAAGTTGATTAATTAATCATGAGATGTCATTTTGAGTTTTCTTTTGTGTCATGTAATTAGGAGTAGCCGCGACATCTTGAATACTTGATATAAAAGAAATTAAGTTATTTAATCGCATAAGGATAGTGATTAAAATTATAATGACATATATTTAGTCCGATTATCTAATTAAAATGGTAACCCGGCCCTACAGGGAGGTAACCATTTTGGTGAGATTAATTAGAATGAGATAATAAACCTTTAAGTTGAAAATTATATTATGCCCACAGGTACAGATTAATTTCTATGTAATTTGGTTTACTAGTCTAATAAAGAAGAGTAAATTCTATGCATGGTTACAACCTCTGCACACATGAGGGTTTAGAATTTACTTAGAATTGGTATTTTACGCGATTCACCTTTGATAGATTGTATTTCATAATTTATGTAAATTTATCCTTATTTTGCAATCTTTACAACTTTTTCTATCGCTATTTTTAATGAGAATGCTTGAATTCCAATGCTTTCCGGTGACAATTATGTTGAATGGAAGGAGAAAGTCCTTCTCACTTTAGGGTACTCGAATCTGGACCTGGCACTCCGTGTGTAAGAACCACCTAATCCCACAGAATCAAGTACGCCATCGGCTAAGGCTAATTATAAGCGGTGGGAGCGATCTAATCGCTTAAGTTTAATGCTCATAAAAGCCCACATAAGCCAAAGCATTAGAGGTTCTATCCCTAATAGCGATAAGGTCAAAACTTACATCAAAGCAATTGATGTCTGATGAACAATTCATAAGCTCTGACAAGCCATTGGCCAACACCCTTATGAAGAGGCTTTCAAGTATGACTTTTGACAGAAGTCATACAGTGCGTGAGCACATTATGGAGATAAAAGACATTATTGCTAAACTCAAATCCCTTGAGTTTGATATGTCAGAACCATTTTTTGTGCATTTCATTCTCAACTCTCTTCCAGCGGAATATGGTCTGTTTAATTTTTTTTATAACACACTTAAAGATAAATGGTAAATCAATGAACTCTTGACTATGTGTGTTCAAGAAAAAGAGAGGTTGAAGCATGAGACATCTGAAAGTGTTAATTTTGTGACTCATGACAAGAGAAATGCAAAGAAGGGCAAAAGTGTTCCCATGAAGAAGAAGAAAGGCACTTTTGACAAAGATACTTGTCGTTTCTGTAAGAAAAAGGTACACTAGAAGAAGGATTGCCTGAAATACAAGAAATGGCTTAAGAAAAAAGGTAATTTTACCTTTGTATGTTATAAATCTAATTTTACTGAAATTTTTGATAATACATGGTGGATTGAGTAATGTGTTGCGTGTTCCTAATATCTAAACCAATTTGGTTTCTGTGGGATTATTAGAAAAAGTTGGAGTGAAGGTTTCTTTCGAGAATGATGAGGTCGTATTGACCAAAAATAATATTTTTGTGGGCAATGGATATTGTAACCATGGTTTATTTATGTTTAATATTTCTGATACTAGTAATGAAAATGCATCTTCTTCTACCTATATGGTTGAGTCATTTCTTTATGGCATGCTAGACTAGGACATGTTAATGTCGCTTGTTCTGAAGTTGAGTGGCTAATAAACTTCTTAGCTAATATTCCTTTAATAAAGGACATATTGCCTCACGTGTTAATACAATGTGATTGCCAAGCGGCAATAACTATTGCACAGAATAAATTTTATAATTGTAAAAGTAGACACATGAAATTGAGACATGATGTCATAAAGCATCTGCTGAAAGATAAATTAATTTCCATTGATTATGTGAAGTCAGAAGTTAATTTGGCCGATCCTCTCACTAAACTAGTGGGAAGAAAATTAATTATTCAAACCTCAAAAGAGATGGGGTTAAGGCCGGCATGTTGTCAATATAGATGGTAACTCAACCCATGTGATTGGAGATTCCGTGAAGTAGGTTCATATGAGTAATAACAAGTCGATATTGATACTGAAACCCTAAAATAGAGTGCTTGACTGCTACTAATTGAGAGGCTGAGTATAACTCTTAATGAATTCATATTCTTTATGGATGGTGTATTTAAAAGCAGTATACACTTGATGAATTTACCTATATGAGAGTGGAGTGGGGCCGCTCCTATGAGATTTTGGCTGAATCTCTAGAGCTCTCATGAATAAACAGGCACGCGCATGGCCTATTTGGCGCAAAATCGCATTGAACAGCAAAATTGCGAGGGTCGAAATGTGATTGATAAAATCTCTGACTTACAATAAGAATTATTGGTTCATAAAAATATTATATTTCATCAGCAATTTTATGAGTTAAGTTTTATTAGTCTAAGTTTGGTTAATAGTCCAGAAGACATCAAACCTATTGCATTTGGACCACACAAATCCAGCAAATCTTATTCCTCTTTGTATGAAATTTTTTGAAATTATGTGGAGGACCTGTTGTGATATTTTCAGAAACAAGTGTCCTTACAAGTGGCAATAGAGAAATAAGTGTGGCAACCTTGCATGGGAAATTCAAGACAAATGTTACTTGTCATGCTCTAAACCTCTCTTAAAGCCTATAAATAAGCATTCAAATTAGCCATCAATCATAAGCATTTTTTCCTTTGACTTTTCGTTCTTCACCAGTTTCCTTTATTTTCTTTCTTTTCAAAATTTAGTAGTCTACTTTCTTTGCTCCCCTCTTTTAATAGTTGGGTTTGTAAGTTAATATTTTTTGCTAATTTCTGTATCCTCAAAATTGAGGTAGGCTTGTTTAATCCTGGGAGACATTTCACACTGCTGAAATAATTTTTTAGGACAGTGCACAATACGACTCAAGTCAATTCGTGTATTTTTGCTCACAAATAATATTATTACAGTATTGTTGTTATTTTTTGGTATTATTTTCCTACAAAAAGTGCATGGCGGATGAGAAATTTGTAGGTGATGGAATGTTACAGTCTTTGCTTCATTCGACACCGGGTATACGATGGTGAAAGTATTGGTGAAAAAACAATGGTTGCGTGGTATAACTTTACTAAACCCTGACTTGTTCTTCCAAGAAAAGGACATATTCCCTTTGGAATGGATAATTCCATTAGCAAGGAAAAAAAACTTATAATTCTCTTGTGATTAAAGCCACTCATCTTACAATAAACAAAAATTAAATAAAGTGATATTATATAACTAAAGTATATATATAGAGACCCAAAAGTCGGTTATGGAATTATAAAGGGACTTTCATGTACTCCATGCTCTTGATGGTAGGCTATAATCCCGTATTTTAGTCGCTTATTGCACTCTAATTCACTGCACTTCAATTGTGTTTGAGCTTTAATTGTTAATATTTTGCACTTATTGAGTGTTTTATTCCTTGTAGGAGCGATTCCGAGTTATGTAGATGTTGTGAAACTAATTCGAGCTATTTGGAGGTTTGAAGTCTGAGTAAAAGCCCAAGGAATTAAGCAGTGATCGTATTCGAGGGTCGAGGATCAATTCTAGACGTCAAAATTCAAGGAAGAAGCAACTGCTGAAGAAATGCACTAGTGCGACGCACAGTGTGACGCAGTAGTGTAATTTTATGTCAAAAATTTTCAAAGTTCAGAGACTGGATTTTTTTTGGTCTGACAGGAAAAAGTACTAGTGCAACGCACGGGGCGACGCTTGAAAAGCAATAAGTTTGTAAGTTTTTCTATTTCGGCTAGGAAAGTGAGATTTTGTCTAGGCCCAACCCTACTTGGTATAAATACATGGAAAAATATTATTTTATGACTTTGGACACACTTTAGACCTAAGGAGACTATTTTTGAAGGAGAGAAGACGTTGGGAACATTCTTTGGAGGAGAAAATCATCGAGTTCTTCATTCCTTCATCTTTTCTTTATAATTTGTTTATGCAAAATATTTGAAAAGTTGTTATTACGAACATGAGTGGCTAAGCACTCTAGTTTCTACGGTTGTGGTTGATATGATTATTAACGTTTATTAATTACATCTTCTTTAATTCGGATTATCATCTTATGGCTATTTCTTTAATTCTAGTTTTAACTTGTGAATTATAGTAGCTACCAATTTACCCTACTATCTATGCTATGCTTGGGAAAGACTTGTTTAGATTAGAGTAGAATTAAAGAGAGCTTGTTTATGAACTCGTGGATCATGGAACGATTTCACGGTTAGGATAGGAAAATACATAACAGTCTTGCTTAGTTAAAAACCGTATTGTATTCGTTCGTGATAGACTCAATACCACAGGAATATAAGAATGATATATTATGGACATGCGAGTAGTATTGTGGGAACATGCTATTCATATAAACGATCTGGTCAATTAGCAACCTTTGATAATCTGGATTAACAAGTGTGGTTATTGAACTTAATAGGATTGATAAACCGACCACAACCCTATAATCTTCATCTCCTCTGAGTAAAATCCAAAACACATGTTTGCATCTCTGATAAATTAAATAATTACTTGTTCAATATTTGCAAAAGTAGTTTAGTAGATAAACAACATTGTTGATTATCTTGGACAGTTAATTAATTTTAGTTTGCTTAGTTAACGATTCATATAAGTCTCTGTGGGTTTGACATCCGACTTTCGAGTCACTTTATTACTTGACGGCCATATATACTTGCGTGTACTTGGAGAACCAACACGTTTTTGACGTCGTTGTCGGAGACTTAGTATTGTTTGTTTATTTAAGTTAAGCTTTTATTCGTTATTTGTTCAAGTTTTAATTTTTAGTATTCTTTATTTGTGATAACGCAGGCTCTTCTCTTGAATGCGGAGGAGTAGAAGTGCAAACAACCTCCTTCATCTTGGTCCTGAAATAGAACGAACACTTCCCAGGGTAAGGAGGGAAGTTGAAGACAAAACTAGAATAGAAGAAGAGTTAGGCATCGTAGTTCAACCTCAACCACTTGAAATGGCAGCTAATGAAGTGCGACCAGCGATCAAGGCCGCAAGGCCTAATCTTGCTAATATGACTCAGGCTATAGTGAAGCCTGATATCACGGGTTACTTTGAGCTCAAACAGTATATGGTACAGCTGATTCAGTCCACAGGGCAGTATGCGGGTCTATCTCATGAAGATCCTCAACGGCACATTTAATTGTTTTTTTTGGAAATTATGGATACTTATAATTATCCGAATGTTTCCAAAGACTATGTTAGACAGACGTTTTTTCCCTTTTCACTACTGGGTAAGCCAAAGAATGGTTGCAGAAGGAGCCCGCAATCTCGATCCATAATTGGGATGATCTAGCATGAAAATTCTTAATCAAGATTTTTCCCACTAAGAAGACAAAGTCGCTGAGGAGCCAGTGTCATGACCCAAACCGATGGGCCGCGACGGGCACCCGGTACCTTACTCAACCGAGTACCAACGTAATATATCTTTCTTATTACATCATCATATACTGGGCCAACATAGCCATAACTCGTAATGTATAACTATCAGTGGGAAACACTGTATCAATGAACCATCTTTCTTAAAACATGAATACAAAATGAACCTCTGTTTACAAAGCCTCTAAGAGTATTTGACATCAAATGGGACAGGGTACTCGCTAACCCATAAGTCTGCAGCAAAATTCTAACACGATGGCTCAAAGACTCGGCTGTACTCCGAATGAGGTAGAGTCTTACCGATCCTTCGCTGAATGCTAACCTCGGCTACTATGAGGGCTCGTCAAACTAATTTTCTATACCTGCAGGCATGAATGCAGCGTCCCTAATAAAGGATGTCAGTACGAATAATGTACCGAGTATGTAAGGCACATAAATAAGTATATAAAAGATATGGGAGAAACATGGAGTACATGACTCAACCTGTAAGTCTGGATGACTCTGTAAATCATGAAATACTTATAGTGTCATGCATATGCATATGAATGTCATGTCGTGCATAGGTACATGTGTTCATAACATCATCAAGCCTCTGAGGGCATCCCATCATATCATCTCGGCCACTGTGGGCAAATCATCAACGTATACCAGCTGATCAGGTGGTGGTGCGTATATAACGCCGCAACCTTTACCGATATCCCATATCAATATAATATACATATATATGCGTATATAACGTATGCGTATATAACGCCATCTGGTCATGGGTCAATGTACATGTATAAATACAATGCATGAGAAGTACGTCAATAAAATCCCTCGGAATGTCATAAGATCATTATGCTTTTGATTAATATCATGAAGTAAATTTTTTCAACTTACATATTTTTCTGAGACCCATGAACAGAAGATGTAATAATAAGACACATGGGAATTCAAGAACATAGGCACCTCTAATACTTCTATGAATAGAGTCATTTATAGAAGTTGTGCATTTGCTCATTTTATTTGTGCCGTATAGATCATGCCAAAAGGAAAGAAGGGATAGCCTTAAGATACCTTAGTTGTTCATAAGAACTTGAGAAGGTCGTAGATGAACATTCAAACTTGGATCATATTCAAAATAATTATCCTCAAGGTGCTGGCATGAATTCCCAAAGAATTATCCTTAACTAAGCTTGAACGTTGGTTAATTCCTTTTCCATACCAAATGAAGGGTGATGAACGTTATAATAGCTTTGCCAAGAATGAGAGCACACCAAATGAAGCAAAAATGGTCACAAATCTTCTAAGTATGTGTTTGAATGGGTGTGGGCTCACTTCTGGTGGTGGCTTAGCCACATAACTTTAGTTGCCACCTTTCAATTTGATTTATGAGTCACTTAGTTTGATTTATGTTGTTGCCACGTTGATGTTTACCCATTCCCCAATCAATTAACCACTAGCACCTTAATTAACTATTAATCTCCCACTAAAATTAATAATTATCCGATTATCCACACAATTAAGAATTATCTCAAATTTACTTAAAATACTACTCACTTTTAATACACCTTATACACCTTACTATCATGGTCATGTGGTACCTTGTATGGAACTAGTCCATAAATACTGGGTATTTTAGCTCGGGCCGTATTTTATCCCAAAATGTCAACCTTCGATAAAAATTCATTTTCTTCGATTTGCTTACCCTCTCACCTTCACGAATTTACTCATTACTTGTTTGAAATAGCATAATGCTTATAATCTCAAAATAATCTCATTCCCGAACTTACGTCAATTAACTTACGACGAAACTTTAACGTACAAAAATACGGGATGTAACATCTCATTTCCGAGATTTAATCGATTATTTTTATGGCGTACTTTCACGTATGAAAATATGGGGTGTAACATCATTCCCCCCTTTGGAACATTCGTCCTCGAATGTTGACTGATGCACTTATCATTCTCATAACCCATAGTTCTTGTGAATACTTTGGTACTCCTCTTGCCATCTAGGCAACCGTTTTGTGAATGAATCCCAAAGGCCAGGGCATTCCCCCCTTTAGGCCTCTTTCTCACACCACGACTCGTGGTCGGAATCCTTCCGATCTTGTAACCGTTGCTACCTTTTATTATGCAACATGTACGATTCTAACTTTGTAAGTGTGCCTATACGACTCTTCTATACTTTTTCCTTCAGCTTTTAGCCAATCTCTAGGCCTCACTTTGTAACCATGTACAAAGCTTAATAGGATGTCACTCTAGGTATCTATAGGTATACTGAAGTTCTTCGCTCGGTACTTTGTCGAACTTACGAATATTGTTATATCTTATTTCATAGACCTGGTTATTCATCCGTATGACTTTACTGCATCTAGGTAGGTCATACTATACCATAACTCTTACCTTGGTTTTATTATTATCGGGGTCTGCTACCCAATTTCAGGTTACTCTCTCGCTTCTTATCATAGATGTATAAATCTAAGTCCTTCAATGCTTCTTTAATATTGTTCATCTAAAGGATGGAATCCTTATCTCCTCTCATATGTTGGAACTTTATCCATCTATTGTCTATTCACCTTAACGTTGATCCATAATCTACCACTGATAACTTGACCTCTTACGCAACACTAATGCTATGGCTCATGTCTTATTGGGGACATCTGGAGTAATTAGACTTATCCACCTAGGGGTGATATTATACTTCCATACCTGTATTTCATAGCATCCCAATGTGATTTACTTATGTGGGTATTGTAATCCTGTACCATTCTTGAAATCCACCCTTTTTTTTCTTTTTCAAATCATTACTCAATCGAAGGCCCACCGCCATCCTTCATTTGTCACAATTACATCCTCATTCTATTACCAGGGCAGCATTCCATCTCTTCTAAATGCTACTAGTCTTAGACTCCTTTGAGTTCATTCAGGCTATACTAAGCTTTCTACAACTTAGAGAAACCATCAGCTCTCTTGTTTTCATGGGCTTAATCCTGAGGACGTATCCCTTCTCACTCGCCCTTTCTTATCATTACTCCTGTCTTCTTAAAACCTTGTCGCTTTATCATACTTTAGCTTGTGACCTATACATATCTATTTATACTACTCATAACCTTTCTTCAACTTGCTTGCATCATAGATTTCCTTGTGTTATTTTAGAACATCAAGCGAGACACCACATCGTCTCTAACTCTTCTTTACTCTCTTAACTAGATTTCTCGGTACCTAGAAACCATAGGCTGGAAGACATGCTACTGACGATGCCACTATCATTCCTGGATACTGAATCCTCGTGCTTCTAGCTTTTTATCCGAAGTATGGACTATTCACAACCTTCTGCACCTGAGTATCTCGTACGTTGTTCACCTTTATCTTACTTATCTTAAAATCTCGCATCACATATTCTATTCTTTTCCTAACCTCCCTTCCACATATGTATAATTAACCTCCACAACTTGAAGCTCTATTATAATACTTGCACCTCTGGTGCATACACAATCCGGTGAGAGTTTCATACTGACTTCTTATGAGGCTGGTACTCTTCTAACTGGCTTTCTCGTGGAGCCGTTTAGAATACGGTTGTTGTACTATCCCTCATGTACCTCTGATATTAAGAGTGATTTTGTAATGTTCTCAATCATGATTTCTGTAATTTTCTGGGTCCAATAATCAGACTCCTGATTTACTTAGTTGATGTAACTCTTTAGTTTCCTCTTCCTTCTGATCAGCCTTTATGTAGGCTTAAGCTATCTTCCAATCTGCGGCTCCTTGTTTTAGTTATTACTTTAGTCTTTCATAGCCGCTATGGAATATCTGTGATATCATCATTTAACAATTCAATCCTTTTTCTAAGACCCGGACCCAATTCTTTCTTTTAACTTATACCAGAGTCTTCTACAACTGTATGATTGTCAATATATATGCTGCATGGATAATACTCTGAAATCTTAAGTGCATTCATAACGTAACTCACTCTGGATCACTGATCGAATAATTCTTTTTGTTCCTTCTTAACTTTCTTTAAATGTAAGCAATTACTTTTCCTGGTCGTTTTGCCACTTGTTGCATGCAAACTTAACTTATCTTAGTTCCCACGGATGCCGAAATTTTTATGCAACTCATATGGTCTCGAATATTACTTTTGGTTTTACTCCCCGCTCATTAGTCATGGTAGGTGCCACTTTCTTTTGGATTGCATACAATTTTGTAGTGAGACTATTGTTACACGACCATTTCCTTTTTAGGTCACTGTGCTTAGGTTGAAGCCTTCTTCCTTATTTCCTTAGCTAGTCTTTTATTGTAGTACTTAGGGAGGATCCTCTGACTCTTATAAAGCTACGAGCTTATCACATTGTATGATTGACGGAATTTTTGATGTTCTTCCTCGCCTATAATTAACTGTAGTTACTTATCTCCACGCCCTTGTGCTTGTAGGGTTGATTCTGAACTAATATTTTGAATGACTTCCCAATGGTACTCTCTTTTATTTCCGTAACACTCATATAGTACCTTTAACTACCCCATTGCTATCTGAATATTTCTCAAGGATTACAATATCATAACTGCGAGACTGAATTCACTATGTTGGGGTTCACTATGTTTATCTCGTATGATCTGCTGATTTGTTTGTATCCTCTTGTCTAGACATAACTAGGCTCTTCCTGAATTAACTACTAACTACTCGTTGGCCCATTCTCATATCAATATTCCACGTAATTTTTCTTGGGTTATTTCCTTTGTCTTAACTTACATCTCGCACTAGCTCCTTATCTATTAATAACATCTCGGGAAGGAACCCATACTTCCTCTCCTTGACATCGTGCTTGCATAATGTTCTGGAATCGTAGCATATATGTAGGCTTTGAATAAGTGCAATCTCACCCCTTTTTAATTATATCGCATTCTTCCTTTACCATTCCATAATTACTAGAACCACTTAATTGTGACTTAATGCCATATCACTCCATATTCCCCCTTTAGGGGAGTACTAATATTTAGCGCTACGACGGTCTACCTATAGATGTCTTACCTCTTCATCTTTGGCACCTTCTCACATCATCGATGACCCTTACTCGCCTTGCGGTAATTCTTCTATGCCAAGGATAACAAAATTCCTTACTCGCGAGGGTGACACTTAGTATAATTGGCACGTACAGTACCTTAAGCTTAACTTTGCTCACATTGCTTGCTTTAGGGAAGCGTCTTCCTGAATGACCACTCTCTGAATTTCTCATGAATCTTCTTCTGTTGTCCATTCTATTATCACTGGAACGCAATCTGAAATTTTCATGATGCTGACCATTATCAAATCACTCAGTCCCTAATTCATGTTTAGTT
Source organism: Nicotiana tabacum (assembly GCF_000715075.1). Lineage (NCBI taxonomy): Eukaryota > Viridiplantae > Streptophyta > Magnoliopsida > Solanales > Solanaceae > Nicotiana > Nicotiana tabacum. The sequence continues at coordinate 59,691,423 of NC_134096.1, forward strand.
TATCTTGTTCACCAATCCATACTAATTTGCTCTAGGGTCTAACTTTTTCTTCTGGTAATCACGTTAGAGTCACGAACTTATTCCTCGAAATGAGGATGTGACTTTTTGACCTATACTCTTTTGTTGCCTCAAGACCTGTTACCTCTCGTATTTTCCTTTCCTTATCTGTAGACTCTGTAATATTGTTATCCTTTTTCTTTTTGATCTACCGTTGCCATCCATGTATCACATCTTACTCATAATGCTTCATTAACCCTTTTCTTATTTTTCGCTAACATTTATGTCTATCACTTTATTCTGAAAAACATTCACAAGACATTCTTTTGCTTTTAGCTCCCCTTGCTCCATCCACTGGCTATTCGGGTTGCCTAACATTCTCTCTCTACTAGGGACAGGAGCCACACTAAGGTAATATTTATCCCTTCCAGGCTTTCAGTGCCTATCTTTGTAGTACTCATATCTAGTTGTACTATTTTAGAGTGCACCATCTGGGTATCTCACAAGGAGATCTATTAGCACATTTGTAATATCCTTCGGAAATGTCAGCTAACGCTAACAATCCATCCATCATTTTGGGTTACCCTAACCCCAGCTAGATCCTGATATCCCGCATTCTCTTATACTACGTCTGTTAGCCCCAGTAGGGCATAAATGAGATGGGTGTGGCCGATTGTACATACCTTTACTACTGTTGAAGGTAACTCAAAATGCGTATATCTCCCTTCCTGAATGGTAAATAATGATAATCTTCACTAGTTGGGTACCTCGTACCCTTTTTCATCTTGCTTCTTTTACTTGTTGAAGCTTGTATCTACTTTCTGAATCTCTCATTGCCTTTCACCATAGGGGTAGATAGATATTCTTGCCTTAAGGCTCTTTATCAAGAGCCTTACACGTCTTAGTACACACATGATCTACTGAAGACCTTACATTTACTCATAAGCATCATGAAAAATTGCGTTCCCCTGACTCAACTCATCCACAACCGTATTCAATCCCTTACCAACCATCTGCAGTATAATTCTGACACGATGACTCAGAGACTCGGCTACACTCCGAATGAGGTGGAGTCTTACTGATCCTTTGCTGAATGCTAACCTCGGCTACTATGAGGGCTCGTCAATCTAATTTTCTATACCTGTAGGCATGAATGCAGCGTCCCTAATAAAGGATGTCAGTACGAATAATGTACCGAGTATGTAAGGCACATAAATAAGTATATAAAAGATATGGGAGAAACATGGAGTACATGACTCAACCTGTAAGTCTGGATGACTCTGTAAATCATGAAATACTTATAGTGTCATGCATATGCCTATGAATGTCATGTCGTGCATAAGTACATGTGTTCATAATATCATCAAGCCTCTGAGGGCATCCCATCATATCATCTCGGCCACTGTGGGCAAAATCATCAACGTATACCAGCTGATTAGGTGGTGGTGCGTATATAACGCAAAAACCTTTCCCATATCCCATATTCATATATATATATACGCGTATATAACTCTATCTGGTCATGGGTCAATGTACATATATATGAATGCAATGCATGAGAAGTACGTCAATAAAATCTCTCGGAATATCATAAGACCATTATGCATTTGATTAATATCATGAAGTAAACTTTTTCAACTTACATATTTTTTTGAGACCCATGAACAGAAGATGTAATAATAAGACACATGGGAATTCAAGAACATAGGCACCTCTAATAGTTCTATGAATAGAGTCATTTATGGAAGTTGTGCATTTGCTCGTTTCATTTGTGTCGTATAGATCATGCCAAAAGGAAAGAAGGGATAGACTTAACATACCTTAATTGCTCATAAGAACTCGAGAAGGTCGTAGATGGACATTCAAACTTGGATCATATTCAAAATAATTATCCTCAAGGTGCTGGCATGAATTCCCAAAGAATTATCCTTAACTAAGCTTGAACGTTGGTTAATTCCTTTTCCATACCACATGAAGGGTGTTGAACGTTATAATAGCTTTGCCAAGAATTAGAGCACACCAAATGAAGCAAAAATGGTTACAAATCTTCTAAGTATGTGTTTGAATGGGTGTGGGCTCACTTCCGGTGGTGGCTTAGCCACATAACTTTAGTTGCCACCTTTCAATTTGATTTATAAGTCACTTAGTTTGATTTATGTTGCTGCCACATTGATGTTTACCCATTCCCAACCAATTAACCACTAACACCTTAATTAACTGTTAACCTCTCACTAAAATCAATAATTACTCGATTATCCACACAATTAAGAATTATCTCAAATTTCTTAAAATACTACTCACTTTTAACACATCTTATACACCTTACTATCATGATCATGTGGTACCTTGTATGGCACTAGTCCATAAATACAGGGTATTTTAGCTCGAGCCGTATTTTATCCCAAAATGTCAAACTTCGATGAAAATTCATTTTCTTCGATTTGCTTACCCTCTAACCTTCACGAATTTACGCATTATTTGTTTGAAATAGCATAATATTTATAATCTCAAAATAATCTCATTCCCGAACTTACGTCGATTAACTTACGACGAAACATTAACGTACAACAATGCGAGATGTAACATCTCATTTCCAAGCTTTCATCGATTATTTTTATGGCGTACTTTCATGTATGAAAATATGGGGTGTAACAGTGAGATTCTTGTGTTTCAACAACGAGATGGCGAGACTCTTCGTCAACCTTGGTAAAGATACAAGAAGCTATTCAGAGACTGCCCACATCATTGTCAGATTGATGAGGTGTTAGGTCACACTTTCGTTGATGGGTTGGACGAGACATCAAAGATGAATCTTGACTCAGCATGTGGGGGTAGTTGCATGGCAAGACCGTATAGTAAAATCCAGATCTTGCTAACTAATTTCACTGCTAATGATAATAATTGGCAAGGAGATGGGGATCCACAAAGAGCACTTAAACAAAAGGCAGCAGGTGTAATTGAGTGTAATGATTTCTCAGCCATGAGGGAAGATATAACGAGATTAGCAAATCAGATGAATAAAATGACAATGCACCAAGCACAACAGATGCAACATATGTAATAGATGTCTTCTTGCTGCGAGTTATGTGGTGAAGGTCACACAAGTGACATATGTCCCGTGAATCCTGATTCCATCTACTATGTGGGGCTACAAGCTAGAGGGTCGATGAATAAAAATGCTCAATATGGTAACACATACAATCCGAACTGGAGGAATCATCCTAACTTCTTTTGGGGTGAAAATCAGAATAACAAGGCTCAAGCTAATTACAATCAGCCACCTAAACCCCCACAGCAAGCAGAAGAGAGTTTGACTGATATGATGAAAACGCTCTTGATAGACAATCAAAAAGTTATGGCTGAGAATCAATAATTTTGCACAAATTTCAGAAATCTAAAGAGGCAGTTTGGGAAAATGGCTAACAATCAGAATTTTAGACCTGCTGGAGCTCTCCCAAGTGATACATAGAAAAATTCTCAAGTAAATGCAGTGACGTTGAGAAATGTGAGAGAGTTGGTAGAAGTGCCTAAGAAGAAAAATGAGTCGTCTGGGCTCGAAGAAGAAAGAGTGCCAAAACCTGTAGAGGTAGATGAGAGAAACAAAACAGAGCTGAGCATATATTAGAGAGGGTGCCATCCCCTTTTCCTCAAAGATTAAGAAACAAGAATGATGATCACATATTTCACAAATTTCTAGATATGCTGAAGAAGATACACTTGAACATCCCTTTGGTGGACATGCTCTGTGATGTCCCAAAATATGCAAAATATATTAAGGATATAGTGGCAAATAAAAAGAGGTTAACTGAGTTTAAGACCATCGCACTTACTGAGGAGTGCACTTCCAGGATTCAACATAAGCTTCCACAAAAGCTTAAGGATTCGGGTAGTTTTACCATCCCCGGGAGGATTGGTGAAATTGATGTGGGTAGAGCCTTGTGTGATTTGGGTGCAAATATCAATCTGATACCGTAGTCAGTGTTCAAACAATTGTGCTTAGGAGCTTCGAGACCCACCACGGTGATGCTACAGTTAGCTGATAGATCTTATGTTTATACTGGGGGGTAATTGAGGACGTCTTGCTGCAAATTAGGAAGTTAATTTTCTCTGCAGATTTTATCATCTTGGACTACGAGGCTGATGAGTTAGTACATATCATCTTGGGACGACCTCTCTTGGCCACCGGAGATGCAATTATCAAAGTCCGAGAAGGTAAGATGATCATGAGGGTGGACAATGAAGAAGCAGTCTTCAATATATATCAAACCATTCAGTTACCTCGTCATTATGATGACCTGGCCATGATTTTTGTGGTGGAGATAAATGAACGAGCCGTAGAGCCAAGTGAGTTTAAAGAAGATGCACTAGAAAAGACATTGATGTTGTTTAATCACTTGGAACTTGAAGAAGAGGTTGAGGAGATGTTGCAAATTCTGGATGCATCTTGCGAATACATCAGAGAAAGATCCCAATTTGAGCCTCTGGATAGGCCAATCGGCCCGCCCCCAAACCCTCAGTTAAGGAGGCCCCAAAACTGGAACTTAAACCCTTACCATCTCATCTTTATTATGCATATTTGGGAAGCTCTAACACTTTTTCTGTTATTGTTTCTTCTCATTTTTCAAACTTGTAGGAAGAAAAGCTCTTAAGGGTGTTGAGGGAGCACAAGCATGCCATTGGTTGGACAATGTCTGACATAAAAGGTATTAGCCATGTATTCTGCATGCACAAAATACTCATGGAGGAGGGACACAAGCCAAGCGTGGAGCATCACTGCCGCCTAAATCCAATCATGAAAGAGGTGGTAAGAAAAAAAGTGATTAAGTGGCTCGACTCAGGTATAGTATTTCCTATCTCAAATAGTAAGTGGGTAAGCCCTATTCAATGTGTACCTAAAAAGGGGGGTATGACTGTTGTAGTGAATGAACAAAATAAATTAATCCTAACTAGGACTGTGACTGGTTGGCGAATATGCATAGATTATAGGAAGTTGAATAATGCTACATGAAAAGATGACTTCCCTCTCCCCTTCATTGATCAAATGCTTGACAGGTTAGCCGAACAGGAATACTATTGTTTCCTTGACGACTATTCGGGGTATAATCAAATTACTATTGCTCCAGAAGATCAGGAAAAGACCACTTTTACATGCCCTTATGGAACTTATGCATTTAAGAGAATGTCATTCGGGTTGTGTAATGCACCTGAAACTTTTCAAAGGTGTATGATGACTCTTTTCACCGATATGGTGGAACGGTTTGTGGAGGTCTTTATGAATGATTTTTCTGTGTTTGGTCCTTCTTTTGATAAATGCTTGACCAATCTTGCTAAAGTGCTTTCTAGGTACGAGAAGACTAATCTGGTACTGAACTGGGAAAAGTGTCATTTTATAGTACGTGAAGGTATAGTGCTCGGGCACAAGGTGTCCAAAGATGGACCGGAAGTTGACAAGGCTAAGGTGGAAGCAATTGAAAAGTTGCCACCACTAATTTCAATGAAAGGAGTTAGGAGTTTTATGGGACATGTAGGTTTTTATCACCGATTTATAAAGGATTTCTCAAAAAATTCCTCTAATTTGTGTAGGTTGTTAGAGAAGGATGTGTTGTTCAATTTTGATGTTGCTTGTCTGAAAGCATTCGAGGAGATGAAAAAGAAGTTAGTGAGTGCACCAATCATAGTGGCTCCTGACTGGAACGAGCCACTTGAGCTGATGTGTGACGCTAGTGATGGTGCAATTAGGGACGTATTGGGCCAGAAGAGGAGCAAAATATTTCACTCCATTTACTGTGCAAGCAAGACTCTCACTCCTGCTCAAATAAATTATACTGTGACAGAAAGGAGTTGTTTGCTATAGTGTGGGTGTTCGATAAATTTTGGGCATATTTGGTTAGCACCAAAGTCATCGTCTACACAGACCATGCAGCCATCAGGTATTTATTTGAAAAGAAAGATGCTAAACCAAGGCTAATCCGTTGGGTTTTACTCTTGCAGGAATTTGACTTGGAGATCTGAGACCTTAAAGGAACAGAGAATCAAGTGGCTAATCACTTGTCCAGGTTAGAAACTTGGAATCATGTAGCTGAGGGAGATGTCATCAAGGAAACCTTCCCGGATGAGAAATGTCGCTTGATCTTGAACCTCATGCTAAAAAGAAGTTCTTGCAAAATGTGAGATCATATGTGTGGGATTAGTCGTTTCTGTTCAAATCTTGTACCTATCAGTTAATGAAAAGATATGTGCCCGAATCTGAAATAAATGCTATCTTACATGACTGTCATGCGTCGCCTTATGGCGGTTATCATGCGGGTGAAACAACGGCAGCCAAGGTATTGCAATCGGGTTTCTATTGGCCTAAGTTGTTTAAAGATTCCCATGAGTTCGTGAGGAGGTGTGATAGGTGCCAGAGAACAGGAACAATTACGAAAAGGCATGAGATTTCATTGCATGGTATTGTGGAGGTTGAAATTTTTGATGTGTGGGGAATTGAATTTATGGGTCCGTTTCCCTCGTCCAATAGGTGTAAGTACTTTTTGGTGGCTGTTGACTGTGTGTCGAAGTGGGTGGAGGCCATTGCTCTTCCGAACAATGATTCCAAGGTTGTGGTCAACTGTGTGAAAAAGCATATCTTTACAAGGTTCTGCACTCCGAGAGTGATGATAAGTGATGGGGGCACCCATTTCTGTAACAAGCTATTGGACAATGTCTTAGTGAAATACGGGGTCAAACATAAGGTTGCGACCGCTTACCATCTTCAGACTAGTGGACAAGTTGAAGTGTTAAGTAGAGAGATAAAGTAGATTCTGGAGAAGACGATTAGTGCAAGTAGGAAAGATTGGGCTGCAAAGCTTGATGATGCTCTATGGGCATACTGGACCGCCTACAAAACTCCAATCGGAACCTCCCCTTACAAGCTGATTTATAGGAAGGCATGCCATTTACCGGTGGAACTTGAGCACAAGGCATATTGGGCGATAAAGAAGCTGAACTTTGATACAGAATTAGCGGGTGAAAAACGGTTGATGCAATTGAATGAGCTTGATGAGTTTCGCTTGCACGCGTATGAGAATGCCAAGTTATATAAAGAAAAGACCAAGCGCTGGAATGATAAGCATATCCACCATCGCGAGTTCGAACCGGGCCAATTGGTTCTCTTGTTCAATTTGAGGTTGAGACTCTTTCCGAGGAAGCTCAAATCAAGATGGTCGGGCCCGTTTGAGGTAGTGAAAGTCACTCCACATGGTGCAATTGAGCTGCGTGTCGTAGGTGGCGAGAGAACGTTCTTAGTGAACGGACAAAGAGTAAAGCACCATTATGGAGGTGACTTTGATCGTCAGAAGCCAAAGGTATTACTTGCCAATGATTAGACAAGATTCTGTGTCGTGCCGCGACGTTAAATCAAGCGCTTGTTGGGAGGTAACCCAGCTTTACTGCTTTCTTTTAGGTTTGATTTTTTTTTTCTTATTGTATTGTTTTGGCCAAATACCTATACAACCCCTTAAACTTGGTCTCAGTTTTCATTTAGACACTTCAACTAACGGTAGTACCTATTAAACACTCTAATTCAAACAAAAGTGTATCTATTAAACACAAACGATGATATGGCACATTTGTGTGAGCTGCACCTAAATTAGGCGCGTGAAATAATGTTCATCATTTCTTTTTCTTTTTTTTATTTGTTTCAAAACATTTCTTTTCCCCCCACATATACAACAACCACCAATACTCACCATGTAACCATCAGACCACCGTCACTCTTTATCCATTACCGCCATCATTCACCATCATTCCCCGAAGATCGATCAGCCACAAACATGTGACATCCTATTAAAAAAAACACCATCTTCTTCCTCACCACATTCTACCACCACTCACCATAGTTCAAAGATAAAAGATTTTAAAGTTCAAATGCTAGAATTTGAGAATCTGAGAATCTTTAAAATTAACCTGATTTATCTTAGAAATCAGAGGCAAAACCACTACAATATTAAAGAAAATAGAGAGAAACCCAGCAAGAAAAACCAACAATTTCACCTACTAAGAAATCAAAATGGATTCTTCACATCAAAATCAAACAATTTCAAAAGTGATAGCTATAATTTCGTGAGTCACAGCAGGCCCGACGAAAACGGAAAAAACTTGAAAGCTCCAAAATAATACTGGCCGACGAAGTCAAGCCAACCATTATTCCTCCAATGATATCGATTGACCATAAACGGAAAAAAATAGATTTATCTTCCAATATTTTCTCGTTTTCTCCTTAAAAAAAAACAATCAAATGTTTATCGACTTGCAGTGGTGTCACAACGGTGAATATAGCAGATTGTGAATTTTCTTGTTATTTTTGTTGGCCATGAAATTTGGGTAGACATTAAAGATGGATTGCAGAAGAAATTGAGGACTTTGAAAATTGGGGGATAATAAGTGAAGTGGAATCTTAACATATTAGTTAGTTGACTGTGAAGTATTTGATATGATACTTTTTTGGGAGAAAGAAGATGACGAAAGGTGGAGAGAGATCAGGGAAGAAGACGGGCGGGGGGTTGCTGGGAGGAAAAATATATTTTTCTGTTTTTATTTTTTTATTTTGTTGACTTGTCATTTTCTTATTGGTCTTATTAGCAGGGTCAGCAGCAAGTAGCATTCACTCACTTATGCATGTTTAGAGTTGTCAAATGTGTGTTTAATAGGCACATATGGGATAAAGTTGAAGTGTTTAATAGGTACTGGCCCTAGTTGAAGTGTCTAAATAGAAATTGGAGCCAAGTTTAAAAGGTTGTCTTGTAGTGTGTGTTTTTATTTTGTAGGATTATAAGCATAGGAAGCAAAACCATTGGAAGAGTGCAAAAGCGAGCTAGATGTTGAGAACTAAGTGTGGGGTGTCCACACAAAAGACCATGCCTGGGGAAGTCTGAGTGGATTAACGACTAAGGGTAATTTTAAATCCAAAGTAGAACGGTAGGAATAAGAATATTCAAAAAGTGAAACGAAGGGTAATTATAACTTATTTTTAAAAGTAAAGGGATAAATATGACATTGTACGAAAAAAAGTATTTGGTCCTCTCTTACATTTCTACTTTCCCTACTCTGTTTTGTCTCCAATAGTCCCTATCTTCACATAAATAGCTTCTTATGTTTCTCTCCAACTGTAACTAACGTGAAGCGTTGTTTTTTTTTTTTGGGGTTACCGATACTTTTCTCCCACTAGCATACTAGCATACTAGCATAGAGATATAGAACAAAAGAGAACGCGGGTATAGGTCTCCAAAGTCACAATTATTGGCGAAATGAAAATATAATCTATTAGTCAGAGTATTATACTGTCTATTCACTCTATCTGTATTTATTTTTAAAAACCTCCTATCTGGTGGTTCCCATTTTATATGTATCTTATTGAATTTTTATAGGAGCCATTCTGAAAACTATTCATTGTATTGAATTCTATGGCTCTAATAATTACTATAGGGACCTGGTGGGTGATCTATTATGACAAGCAAGCCAAACAAACATCTTAATCTTATTCAATGTTCACGGTCTCCAAACCCAATTAAAATTCTTTTCAATACTCCTTATACTTTTGGGGATTGAGAAGATGAGTTTATAAGAAGAATTAATGCTAAAAATACCATTTGCTAAAGGAGACAAGTGTAGGCATTAAGAAATTAATTGGAGAAGTAGGATATATTTACAACAACAATAACCCAGTATAATCTCACTTGTGAGGTCTGAGAAGGGTAATGTGTACGCAGACCTTACCCCTACCCTGAGGTAGAGAGACTGTTTCCGATAGACCTTCGGCTTCCTCCCTCCAAGAACTCCCCACCTTGCTCTTGGGTGACTCGAACTCACAACCTCTTGGTTAAAAGTGGGGAATGCTTACCACTAGAGCAACCCACTCTTGTCAAAAGAAGTAGGATAAATTTGATTTCTCTTTTTAGTATACTACTATACATTTCAAATCATATTTGCATGCAAGGAGCGAAAGTTTCAAAATGTTGCAGACGAAGCGTTTGGATTAATACTTAGTGATTTTCTCAATTATTGCCTGTTTGAGCTGGGTAGTTTCTAGTTTTTGAAGATGTTATTTCTTTTTGTTGAGCTATAGACAGATATATTGGTTCACTCTAATTACATAAAAAGTTAAATTTTAATATAAGGTACCAAATAAGGCAACAATAATTTACTTTTATTTGTAGAGAGTTGGTTATAAAATGGTAAAATTTACTGGGGCCCGCATGACATGATTCATCAAGAGGCTGCACTTTTGAGTACATCCATTGACAAATACGTGTGAAATGATGTTCAGGTGGGGCCCATAAAGAAAAAGGTACTCACATTATTGCACTTAGCACATCATATTGAAACATGAAAATAAGTTAAAATACTAGAAATACCCTTGATGGGCAAACTTAGCATGTTGACGGAGAGCTGCTAAACTCTCGCTTATAAGCAGGGGCGAAGCTACGTTTCACAAGGGTGGCTAACTCACCCTTTTGTCGAAAAATTATATTACATATAATATAAAATATTATTTATTATTAATTAAAAATAAATTTTGAACACCTTTACATAGCTCACTGATAAAGGTTTAAATATTTTTATTGAATTTTTTGACTTCGCCACTACTTATAAGATAGTAGAATCAAACATGGTTCGTGATGGTTTCTGGGTAGTATGAAGAGGCATATTGAGAACAATGTGATTAATACTGTTAATGAGTTTTGTATATAAAATATACAATATATATATATATATATATATTTCTCGGCTACTATTTTGAGAGCGGCTATATAATGTCATTTTCCTATGACACAGTACAACCACTCTTAAAATAATAGCCAAAAATATAATTTATGTATATATATATATTTCCGTATATTATATACAAACAATATACAATACAATTTTGCGGCAACCACATATAAATAGTTTCGGCAGATGATTGGGTCAAGTTACATCCAGGGATAAGTGTATTGATTATCACAGCATACGGGTTAAAATCATAAATACATCAAATTATAAGCAAAAACACTGAGAAGCACCAATAACACAAGAATCAAGATATAAGTTTTTATTGCTGAAGTACTTTTTTCCGAAGGAGCTAGAAGGATACAGTAAGAAAATTGAAGGCAAGGTGTATACATTTGAACAAAATGGCTAAAGTTGGGGTCGCAATGGTGTGAGAAATGTTAGGGGCCATTTACAGAAACAGAGGGCAGGTGATCCTTAAAACATGTTCATAAATGGCTAAAGTTGAACTAACTTTTAGTTAGTGATCATATTTTAAAGAGCAGTCTTAAAAGATGCTATTTTTGCAGACGGCCCAATTACTTGCAACGGGTCAAGCCCAATTGCATTTTCTGATTCATTTTGCCCTAATCTCCTCAGGACCTTCTGTGCCATCTCTCTCGACCCTCGCTCTATTCTTTTCTCCACCGGCTTCCATGGCGTTTCACTGATTTTTGACACTTTAACGTCTTCCGCAGTAGACAGTATTTCTCTACTAGTTGTCTACTTTAATTAATGTGCAAATGGTGGAAGCTTTTGTTCGATTTGTCAAAGCACGAATAGTATAACCTCCATGTCATCATCAACCTTATAGCCTCTTCTTTCTCCCAATAACAAAATGTTGTAATAGCCATTTCAGTCCCTCTTCTCCCAAGTTATTTCTTACTCTAATATCAATTCTCAAAATGTTAATGGATCCCGACAAGCATCCAACATTTTGCAAGGTTTTATGGACAAAATAGTAAGGTCGTTTTTTTTTTGTTGTGCTCTTTTATTGTTTCTTTTTGGTTGTTGAGGTCTAAACTTGAGACTTTGATTATGTTAGCAAGTGCTATCTTGTTTCATCAAAGACAACAAGAAGATGTTGGCAAAGACCTGCTTACTGAAAACGGATGTAGGGATGTTATGGAAAGCAAAGATAGTGAGGCAGAGGTCCAAGTACTTCAAGAAAATCCAGCAAAGCTAATATGGAGCTAAAAGAAGCATCAAAAAAATCGAAGGAAGTAAAAAGGGCACAAGAAGAATTATTAGATTCTGAGGAAGAAAGTGTCGATCCATCCAATAGCTCAAAATATGGGGGAAACCCATGCTATTCACATTCAGGTAACATCTACTACATCTCTTTATACCTTTGGTATGTTTGATTATTTTTAGTTTATCTATAGATGCATGAGTATCGATGACAGACCACAATGAAAACAAATGATGCATATAGCATGGAAGAAGAAGAGGAAGAAGGATAAGACAATTGATTCTTCGAGAAAATCGAAGAAAGTAAGAATGGAGCCAATAGAATTATCAGATTCTGAGGAAGAAAGTGATGATCCATCCAGTGGCTCCAAAGATGGGGAAAAAATATGCTATTCACATTCAGGTAACTTCTGTCTCTTTGTACATCTTTTTGCATATTTAATTATTTTTATTTTAGCTATAGATGCATGAGAATCGATGACAAACCACAATGAAAACAAATGATGCATATAAGATCATACCGACTAATGGGGGTTATATCCTAATTGTTCTTGTGCTTGTATTGAGTTTGCTAATTTGTTTCTACAAACTTAAAATGCTTATTTAGTCTACGTAGAGACATCGTGTGTCTGTAAGTTACATGAGACCCCCTTTTGAGTACGTCACGGCAGCCCTTCTTATCACCCCTTCAACCACCTACACTCACCTTACCATGACACAACAAAGCTGGCTCATATCTCCTTGTTTTTTCCTCTCTCGTTCATTTTCTCAACCCTAAAAGTTTCATGATGAATGGTGGCAGATCCGATGCCAAAGCTGATAACATTCTCAGCGTGAAGAATAAAGCTCTGCGACTAAAATTAAGGCTAAAGACGTGTGCCGAGGATCCTGAAAAAACTAAGAGGCCTACAATTAGGCGACGATGGAGGTCCGCCAAGGATCCTGACAAATCCAAGAGGCCAAGTGCTTTCTTAGTCTTCATGGAAGAGTTTAAGAAGCAGTTTATGGAGGAGAATCCAAACAAAAAATATGTCTTTGCCGATTGTAAAGCTGGTGGATACAAGTGGAGTCAGTTATCAGATGCTGATAAAGCTCCCTACATAACAGAGGCACGGAAAAGGATGGCCGAATATCGGAACAACATGGATGTTTATATCAGGCGAGAGGCAGAGAGAAGGAAGGCCGAATATCGATATGTTTATAGCAGGCAACTGGCTGCTGGATCTGCTGAAGAAGAGGAAGCTGACAAGTCAAGGTCCGAGGTTGATGAGGAAGAAGGAAGTGGAGAGGAAGATAAAAAGGAGGATGACAACTGATGAAGTTTTTAATGGATGTAGAAATTGGCGAGGAAGCGTGTGTACTATCTTTGATATATGGTTTCTTCTTTTTCCCCCTTAATACTTGCATTTGTTTGTTTCTGTTTATGGGGGGGTTAATGATGAATTTGTAGCAGCTGTTTGTAAAGCTCAATAGTTTATATATTTTATTTTGATGCTGCTTAATCACAGTTCAGCTAGGTGTTTGTCCTTCTTGGCTAGTATATATATGGATTTCCATCTAATTCGTCTCTTGCTTATTGTCTAGTTTGTTGTTAAGATATCTTTGTTGGTGATGTATGCTCTATTGTAGTTGGTATAGCTTTTCTATTGCTATATACTAACCAAATATGCAGAGATGTACTATGAAAGTTCAGGTGCAAAAGAAACAATGAAAAGGTTTGGAGTGGCTTCTTTTGCCCCCTCTGCCTCTTGTTAACATGTGTGAAAATTCTTTATTCATAATTTAATTGCTTGAATGTTTCTCGGACATATTTGGAATCTCCATAAAGTTGGAGTTAGAAATCTGAAATATCACAGATCCTTCTAAAAGAAATTCTTTCTTGAAATCCGTAATATCACATTCATAGGTATTCATGATGAATTAAGCAGATATAAGTTGGTTCTACAGTTTGACATATAACCTGTTGTTTCTCAGTTTTATAAAAAGGAAAAGGGTCCAATATATCCCTCTATTTTGGTATATTGTTCATATCTATCCTCCGTTATACTATTGGACATATCTACCTTTACCGTTAGCCAAACTTTTTAAAAATGCCTTTTACCTAACGGAAAGCCACATAATTTAAAAAATACCTATTTTTTCAAAAACTCATTAATAACACGTTAAAACCCTTTTATTTACTGCACTTCTTCTTCACATATTAGTCATCTACTTCGTAGTCACTTGTTGAACTCAAGAAGTGAAAGACATAAAAATACCGACAACCATATATTCATTTATACATTGAGTCCCAATTCTTTTAATATCCTTATTGTATGTTTATTATATTCTACCTTTTTCAATTTCCTTTTTTCCTTCGAACTTCTCTTTGTTTTTTTTCACCACGTCGAACTGTACCGAGTATTTATCATGATTTTTCTTTCCACCATGACTTGAATGTTTATAGCAGCTTATTAGGTTGGCACTTCTGAAGTCATAAGACAGCTACCGAAGTATTTCTTCCTCTAACAGCGAGCCACCATGATTTTCTTATTCTGCTTTAAGCATTTGGACAACAAGTAATTATCGCCAAATCACGCCTTAAGAACCAAAGTTAGATTCCAAGATATTGGATGGGATACTCATAATCTTTAGTAACAACTGAACTTATAACAAACAAAAAATTAGAAAAATAATTAGAGGAGATTCAATCAGAGACGGATTCAGGATTTGAAGGTTGCGGATGCCACTATGTTATGCATACAGTATACATGTCAGTAGCTACAAAGACATATTAGGAATAATGGATCGGTTCGGTTAGTTTTTGGTTAATTTGAATAGGCCTTTCATTCACAAAGCAAATAAGTTCGATTTTAGTTCAAATTTTTAACGCTTAATTTAAAAACATTCTAAATAAAAATGCAAAAGAAAAATAATATTTCATGAAAGAGCGCCTCCAATATAAATATTTGCTTAAAGAGTACCTTAACTATACTATATATATATATTTTTTGACTAGATTAATTTACTTGTATTGTTCTTTGTTTATTTTTCCATCTTAATTGTTGAGTTATATGACAATTATTTTCAAAGAAAAACTTTCAACATTCAACCTATGATATTATATTCAAAACGACTATCAATCAAGCCATTTAATTTTTTTTCAAAACCCAATAGAAGATATTGCTTAAATTATATTCTAATATATAAATTAATATCGTTTCATTAAAAATAAAGAAATTATATGCTAATTAACATCAATTCAAATTACCTATAGAAAATAATTGTTCATAAAGTAAGGTAAAATGATAGAAACAAAATGAGTACTGAAGGTTAAAAAAATGAAGAAGAGAGGCTTAGCAAGTAATAAAAGGAGAGAAAGAGCCGAAAAAGAAGGAAAAGATGGGAGGCCCTAGGGATCAAGCTGAAAATAAAGAAAATCTTAATAAGTAGAAAAAAGGAAAAATCAAAGGAACTGCTCCAACAGGGAATCAAACTTGCATTCATGAGACCAAGGAAAGCCTTCAAAGGAAAGGCTGAACCAATGGCACCCGCTTCTACTTTGTGACTTTTGGGTGCCACTCTATCCATTTATACGTTTCTTCACAGAGATATTGTATACATAGTAAGAATTTTAGCGAAACGAGCGGGTGCCGTAGTACCCCTACCTCATAAGGTAGATCCACCCCTGGATTCAATTTAATATCAAGCTACAGTCTAAGAAATTCATCAAAAATAAAAGAACGTACACCAACAAGTTGGAAAGCAACTTAACAACCTAAGTAACTTCATGTATTAACCAAACACAAGTTTTATTAAAGTATATATCAATTGTTACCGACATACAAACCAACTGTCAAGTGTGCATTACATTAGACAAAGGGATGCCATATTATAACCACACAAAAATAAAACAACCGAAAGTGATAACATGACATCCCAATACCACCATGAACAATTAATAACTAAAAATATAAGTTCTTACTAATCCTAATTCCATCATCATTCCCGATCTCTCACTAAATGAATAAAATGTGTTAAAACGTCTCAAAAATCTAGGTTCCGTATTTTTAAAAGATGGGTTTAACGGGTTTGGGTTAATGATTTTTTAAAAATAATTATTTTATTAATCTGGTGGCTTTCCGTTAGGTGGAGGATACTTTTAAAAAGTTTGACTAACAGTAAGGGTACATATGCCCCGATAGTATAACGAAGGGTAAATATGATTAATATACTAAAGTAGAGGGGTATATTGGACCCTTTTCCCGTTATAAAATGACCATCTTCTGCCTGCTTTGGCCTACTGTCCGCTTGTTGCTTCAGTCCTGAACTAGTTTGCTATCAGCACGACTTGTCAAAACGGAGGAAGGAAGAAAAGAAACAAATAAAAGGAAAAGAGAAAAGCTACACAGGGTCCAGTAATTTCCTCCTTTTGTATTTACTAATAAACTAGATATCTGCGATGAAGCTAAAATGTTCTTCGACATCGATCTATCAAATTTCCTTCAGTTTTCACGAGTTAAACAACCAATTTTAGAACAGTTGCAACGGAATACAATAGTTGCTTGGGTTAGAGCATACGCATATCTTGCAACTTCTAAGTAAAATTTTATGTAAAATAAATGGCTCCTCCTTCAGAAAAAGTTTCATTTCTTTTTGAGTTATTTTGTGTGACAGTTTATTGCAAATAAAATTAGAACACTTTTTAGACTTAAGCATTCTCAAGATGTCCAGTTTGCCATTGAAAATTCTGATGTACAAGGACTTTTGATAGAAATATACTAGAACTGGTATTAAATATTGGAGTAGTAGTTTCGGCAGATTGAATTTTAAAATATTTAACGTATTACGAACGTGTTTAACTTATAACGGAGTCTAGGTACACGGCTTAGGGACCGAGGCGGCACACGCGGTGTATTCTTACTAAAAATTAGTAGTATCGTCACCATGTGTGATCAATATTAAAAAATATGGAAAAGAGTCAAAATGTCTCTAAGGTATTGAAAATTATTTAATTTTGCCCTCCTCTATCTATTGGGCCATAAATAACCTTAAGGTTAGTTTTTGTCTCAGAAATGCCCTTTACACTAACTGCTACTTTTTGACCAAACGAGATTTTTAAAATACACGTGACACTATTTTATTGGTTTATATTTAAGGATAATTTTATTAAATCCGCCCCATAGATTTAACCATCATATCTCTTGTTGATTATTAACACAAATTTCGCATCAGCCTCAGATTGTCCACAATCCATGCGCAGGCAAGGCCAAGAAGAAAGACATCATCCTTTGAGACAATTTTACAAATACCTTGCAGGGAGAATGATTCATTGCGGATTTTCTTGACACAAATTTCACCAGATTTTTCATAGTTTCCGAACTTGTAAATATATTTGAATTCCAAAATTATGATTTTTATACAGTGTCCTACTAGTTTTTCTTGGTTAATTTAAAGCTTCAAGGGTGGCACCATATATGAGTTGTAGACTAAAAAGAAAAATAGGGCAAAGTCACTAAAGGAAGTGTCGAAAATTTTTCATGTCATTAGTATGCTGATTCAACCCTCTATAGCCAATCTTTCGAATTCTTGATTCAAAGTCCATCTTTATCTTCAGTTTAGTTGATTTATTTGTCAAGTGAGACTTCACTTTCTAAACCCATTTGCAATATATTGTTCAAATATATTTTTATGAGGGTATAATAATAAGTTTTGTAGTGTAATTAAAGTATACAAAACTTGTAGTTTTGAGAATTCTTTTTTCTTGGATCTGCTCCAAGTATCAGTTCTCGGCTTAAAGTTTCCTTTTTTTTTTTTAAGCTTTGTGTGGTGTTCTATCAAAGGACGAATTTTTATTTGTTAATATACTTGTTTACTATTTAGGAACTAAGTTAATGTATTTGAAAGCTTGATTAAACCGTTGATTTGTAAGCGTTATGTAAAACAAGAATTTAGCCATGACTGATATACTAAGTCTATAACTAATCAACTTCTGGGGTTCTAGGGAGTAACTAAACAAAAGAATAAAAGGATTTGTTATAAACATGTCGATTGTGGTAAAAGAGATTGATGGGTTTAATGAGAAAGAGTTGGGAGAAAAACAAAGAGATACAGACGATGAGTTGATTAGGAGGAGAAATAGTTGGACATTGGAGCTGTTGAGAAGAAGATAAATGTCTTATGGGGCGGGTTAAATATTTAGGCCAGACACGAGTCTAAGAAAAATTAGCCTTAAATATGAACCAATAGAATAGTATCCAGGGCAGCCCAACCCTAAAGCACTAAAGTGAAACACTTGCTTTAGGCCCCAAAAATTTAAAGTCTCAAAAATTACTAGTATTCTTTATATATAGTAGTATATTATTTATATAATTATCTTTTATTATTGATAAATTTATTTCTTTATTGTCATATTAATTTTTAATAATTCGATTTCTTCCTCTAATTAATATAACTAAAATAATTTTCTGTCAATCTTATTTTACTTTTTAACTTAATTATATTTCTCTATTCATTAGTTGGTCACGTAACTATATCTAATGATCTAACTTATTATTTATTTTTCTTACATAAATTATACTCTCTCCGTCCCAATTTATATGAAAGTGTTTGACTGGACATAGATTTTATGAAATAAAGGAAAGCTTTTGAAGCTTGTAATCTTAAATAAATCATAGAAGTTTTTGGGCTAGAAATCATCTCAATAATGGTAAAAAGAAAAATCTAAAGTTGAATTGTTACCAAATATAGAAAGGGACTTACTAAAAAAAAGGAGTCACTTATGTTTTCTGGATTCTCCCATTTCAGTTGTGATGCAATCAACGTTAAATTCATTTAATTTTCTGTATTTTATAAAACTAAGTTCTCATTTTTTTTAATTATACATCCTCACTTGTCTAATTTTTTTAAAAACGATATTCATTATATATATATATATATTAAGGCCTCTTATTAAGTAAGGCCTCTTATTAAGATTTTGTTTTAGGCCTCCGATGAGGTTGGGTCGCCCTGACAGTATCATGTCTATTTTTACTAAATCTCCAATAAGTCAAAAGTTATTGTGAAGGGCATTTTTATAGCTTTCAATTAGATCTTACGTCATAAATATTGTTACAAAAACAAATGTATACTTATTTTTTCTTTAAACTAATTAAAAAATATATTGTACTCCTACTTATCCGATCCTTTTTTAATTTATTAATTTTGCTAAGTATTTTGTTCCATACAGTTTTTTATTATTAATTTTGTTAAATATTTTATTTATTTATTTTGCTTTTTAAATCAGAATTTTTCTGGTGATGTCCTATCCTTGAATTTTGCTAAGTATTTTATTTATTTATTTTACTTTTTAAAATTGAGATTTTTCTGATAATGACATTTGTCATACTCTCCTTGTGTTGCCTCTCCTATTATATATATAGATAGATTTCAGAAGAATTTTACATATATGACTATTAGGTGGCTTTGAATGATATACAATGTGTACACTAATACATCAATGGAGAATGACTGACAATAATGTTATGGAAGCTCTGGAGTTTGTGATTAAATAAATTTGAGCTCGAATTAGGAGTGTCTTCTGTTAATTACTATATTTTGACTTAGAATTTGCCATCTAATATTTGAGTTAATTCCCTTTATGGTCAACTATCTTTTAAGATTAGCCTATAAAAGTCATTTTAATTTTGTATGGGATAACAAAATCAACCAACTACTACTATTTGATTCAGAAAATAAAAAATCTCCATTTGACATGCCATATCATATCAAAACTAAATTTTTAATGATAAAAACTCATTTAATATACTCAATATACTTTCGTAAGACTAAACTAGTATACATTTTTTTTTCTTTTTACGTACTAAACTAGTAATTGAAATATCAAAATAGAATATTGAAAAGGAAAAAAGTGAAATTCAAGAAAGCTGAATAGAGCGACGAAACAAAAAGTTAAGTTAAAACTTTGAGAAATTTAAAATTATCATGATCGGTCCTTTTTCAATCCAACAATCAAGCTTTTTAAACCAAAGCATGAGTACATTTTATTACCGTTATCAACTAACCAACTATCAACAAATAAATCAAAAGCCTACTGGAATTTTAAACTAAAACAAAGTATACTACTTTAAAATTCTTCAGATTTATTACCCAACTAAAACAGACAATTTTATTACCTTATTTAATGCAATTTTTTCTCTCCAATTTTGAAAATCTTCTTTGGAATTTACTCAAACAACTTGCAAAAGCATTTTGATTTTTTTGTATTACTATTTTAGTCTTACAAAAGCATATTGAGTATAGTAAATGGGCTTTATCATTAAGGGGTCGTTTGGTAGGGCGTATAAGAATAATCCTAAGTAAGGTGTATTAGTAATGCAGATGTTAGTAATGCATGTATTAGTAATGTAAGCATTAGTTATACATAGATTATTTCTTATGCATTGTTTGGTGTGGTGTATTAAAAATTAAAATGCATTGCATAATTTTTAAGAAATTTAATTGTTTACAAAAATGCCCTCCATATTCTTTGACTTAAGGAACTTTAAGGATAATTTTGTCTTTAACCATGCTAATGCATGCATTAATAGCCTTTGTATTACTAATGCCATGGTTTTCTATGCATTAGCTATACATAGAATAATACCAAATAGAGTGTATAACTAATGCTTGTATTAGTTATACATATGTTGAAAAAATATATGAAACAAAGCATTACTAATACACAATCGCATTATTTTCTGTACCACACTATGCCAAACGACCTCTAAAAGTATGTTTTTGTGAAAGAACACAAGAAGATGTTGGGCAAGACCTGCATACTGAAAACTGATGTAGATGAGATGTTGTGGGAAGTAAAAATAGCGAGGGAGAATTGGGATTACTTCATCTGTGTTGGAGACTGGCCACATTTTGTTGGATATCACAAGCTGGAGGTAGGGGAAATCATGATCTTCTATCTCATTGACAAATCGACGTTCCAAGTCCTGCCCTACGCCCATAAATTCAGAACTCAGCAGCTCCGGAAATGAAGAGGATGTTGAACCTTCAAGAAGATCGAAGAAAGTAAAAATGGATCCCATAGTATTATCAGATTCTGAGGAGGAAAACATTGATCCGTCCGGTGGTGAAAATTCAAGCTATTCAGTTCCAGGTAACATCGATCGACCTCTTTATACATTTGGGTTTTCCGTTTATGTATGCATGCAGGAAAATCAATGATAGACACAATGAAAACAAATGGATGTTTATAGATCATACCAACTAATTGGGGTTAAGTCCTAATCAGTGCTGTTAAAACCCCGCTTAAGCCTGAGGTTCGGTGAAGCTGACAGGTTATGCGCTTCGCCTCGCTTAATTGGCACTTTAGTATAGGCGTCACCATGACATGAGAAGCATATCCGTAAGAGCTTTCTAATTTTTTTAATTTGGATTCATATATACTAATCGATCTTTCTTGAAGAAAGCAAGGGATAGATTTGGGTGTGTGGATGTTGGGTTGTGTCAACAAATCTGAAATTATTGTTGACTACTATGTACTCTTTAAAAATATTATGAGATGTAATGTTTTGAAGACAACTTTAATATATTGCTGACGATGGCTATGAAAAGGAAAATTGTGTTGCAGCACAAAGTATAATACATAAAATGATAGAATTGATGCAAGAAACATTTCAAACACACTTCTATTAGTCTCTTCTCCGCTAAAAGATCTTCCTATGATTGATTTTTGCTCACATACACCAACAAGAGAAGTCCTTAATTACTAAGTCTGAACCTGGTGTATACCATTTTAAACTTTTGAATGATTTTAAACTCTCCTTTAAAAAAAATAATGAAATGTTAAACTTGTGTCATTTAGATATGCGGGGCGGGGAGGGGCGGGCGGGTTGAAATTTTGCGTGTTTTTATCCCAACAAGCCCCGCTGCCATCCCTATTTTTATCCCCTCCCTTTAAGCCCATATAAACTCACCTTTCCCCGCCACACCGAATCTAAGGCATGTCTCTTTGTTTCTCTCAACCCTGTAGGTTTCATCATGAAAGGAGGTAAATCCGTTGTCAAAACTAATAACATGATTGGCGTGAAGAAAAATGCTCCGGTGACTAAGAAAATGAAGGAAGTAAAAATGGAGCAAATGGAATTGTCAGATTCCGAATAAGAAAGCGTTGATCCAACGAATGGCTCCAATGGTGGGGGAAATCCATGCTATCCACATCCAGGTAATATCGACCTCTTTATACATTAGGTACATTTAATTGCTTTTAGTTTATCTATTCATCCATGAAAATCAATGGCGCACACAATAAAAACAAATGAGAGCCAGTGACAAACACAATGAAAACAAAGGATGGATACAGATCATACCGACTAATTGGGATTAAGTCCTAATTGCTGTTGTACTTGTATTAAGTTTGCTATTTCTGTATTACTTAAAACACTCTTTTAGCCTAGTTAAAGACTTGTATATCATCATGACTATAAGTATGAGAGAGCCCTTGAGTCCCTCCCCAAAGCCCTTCTTATCCCTTCCCTTTCAGCCATACACTCACCTTGCTGCACCACAATAAAGCTAGGGAATATCTCTTAACAAACCCGAGAGGCCTGCATTTGCTTTCTTCGTTTTCATGGAGGAGTTCAGGAAGCAGTTCAAGGAGTAAAATCTACGCTTCAAATCTGTCGCAGTTGTTAATATAGCTGAGGGAGACGAGTGGAAACAATTGTCAGATGCTGAGAAAGCTCCTTACGAGGCAGAGGCAAATAAAAGGAGGGCGGAATATCAATAGAAGAAGGATGCTTATGACAGGCGAGTAGCTGATGGATCTGCAGAGGAAGAGGAATTTGACAACTCAATATCCGAGGTTGATGAGGAAGAGGGAAGCCGAGAGGAAGAGGATGAAGGGGATGGCAATTGAAGAAGTTTTTAGTGGATGAGGAAAACGGTGAGGAGGCTTCTGTAATATCTGCAACATATGACTTCTTCTTTTTCCCGTGTAATACTTGCAATTTTTTTTTAAATTGTTTATGAGTTAAAGATGAATTTAGGGGAGCTGCTTGTAAAGCTCAATAGTTTATGCACATTTTATTTTGATGCTGCTAATTCATAGTTCAGGCAGGTGGTTATCCTTCTTGGCTTGTATGTGGTTTTCCATCTGATTCGTTTCTTTCTAATGTTCTAGTTTGTTGGTAAAATATCTTTGTTGTTGACATAAGCTCTCTTCGGAATTGGGATAGCTTTCTGTTCTCCCTCTTCTATGGATGAGTTATTTAGTATTTTAATGAATTGCAGGCGTCCTAGTATGTCCAAATGTATATTAGTTATTCAAATTGGCGGTTCAACTGGTTCAGTATTGATAGGCAATTGATTGATTGATAGTGTAGATAGATGCATTAGTATATGCCCTTACATTTGTTAATGGTAAGCATTCTCCATTTCCAACCAAGAGATTGTGAGTTCGAGTCACCCCAAGAGCAAGGTGGGGAGTTCTTGGAGGGAAGGACGCCGAGGGTCATTTGAAAACAGCCTCTCTACCCCAGGGTAGGGGTAAGGTCTGTGTACACACTATCCTCCCCACACCTCACTAGTGAGATTATACCGGGTTGTTGTTGTTGTTGTTGTTGTTATTGTTGTTTGTATGCAAGTTTCGTATCTTGTTTCTATTACTACTAACCAAAGATGCAGACACTTATTATGAAACAATGAAAAGGTTTGGAGTGGATTCTTTTGCCCCCTCTGTCTCTTGTTAACAAGTGGGAGAATTTTTTTGATTCATAATTTTATTGCTTGAATGGTTTTCTTTGACATTTTTGGAATCTTCATGGAGTTGGGAGCTAGATATCTGTAATATCTCGATGTTGGTGATGGTTTAAAGCGGATATAACTGGGCTCAATCTTCCTATTTTATGATTTGCCATTGACCTCTTGTCTCTCAGCTGGGTATAAAATAGCCAACTAGTGTTTGCTTAATGTGATTGTCTGATCATTGCTTGAGTTCCTCTTTCTTGCTACCAGCAAAAGTTGCTTGGATGTTAGCATATTAATCATGCAACTTTCAAGCAAAATTTTGTGTAAAGAGAAGAGGTCTCTTCAGAAAAAGTTTCAGTCTTTTTGATTCTTTAGAGTTTAGACTTAGGAAATTTGTGAAAGTTCAGTAATAAATCTTAAATTAAAGACGAATGTAATATATTAAAAATAATCTTTAAATTAAATGTTGGAAGATTAATATGCTCAAACTAAGGCAGTTTACTTGTTTTAAAATTAGGTGCCTCCACAAGGTACTTAACTCGTGAAACGTTAAGGAAATTTGATAGGTGTCCAAATAAATTCCCTAACATGAATTCATCTATCTCAATTTGCTTTGAATGGTAACGATCCGGCTGGTTGATAAGTGGGGATTTTGACTACTTATTAGCGCCTTTTAGCTTTTGTTTTAGTCTAAAAGCATTGAATTATGTTCCCGAAACTAATGAAATGTGCAAAATTGCAGGAATGCTAGATGTTCGGCTACCGAGATGAAATCCGACTCAAAAAGGAGTAGTTTATACACAAGGCAATAAAAGGCACAAAAGCTTACAATGTGTGGTCCGCAGAATTCCATATGCGGCCGCAATCAAGGAAGAAAAACTCAGCAGCCTTTTGGGCAAATTACGGACGACACATGAATTATTGGGCCACAGAAGCTGGGTTAGGATCCAAGATCAGAGAGTTGACAAAAAAGCCAAGTCCAAAGTTTCCTCGAATTGCGGTCTGCACAAGATTTGTACGGCCGCAATCATACTATTGCGGACCGCAAAAGAGTGCCTTGCAGCCGCAGTACTAAATCTGCGGACCGCAGAAATATTACCTCGTAGCCGCAGTTCAGAATTATGCGGCCGCAGAATACCACCTCCTGCAAGATGAAGACATCTGCGGACCGCACATGGAATTGTGTGGCCGCAGAACCTCCCGATGGGCATTTTTGTCCAAGATTTTCAGACTTGTATAAATAGAAGAGTTTCACAAAATTAGGTCAAGTTTTGACATCAGCAAGTACTGTAGCCGTTTTTCTTTGCCTCTTTTGGAAGTTTACTATATTTTGGTGTATTTTACAATAAATTTTATTATTTTAAGCTTACATTATGAGTTTAATTATTGTTTCTTCTTCTTCTTCTTTTTCTTCAAACCCAAGCTTGAGTAGCTAGATTTTTACTAGGATTGTGACCTAACCCTAGTATGTTAACCTTATGGGTAATTAAATTAGTGCTAGTTTATGATTGGATGTTTGTTATTTAGCATAGTTCATGCTTTAATTTGTGGAATTAATGGTTGCAAACATTGGTTCATGCCTATTTGACTTAGTCTCTACTTGAGAAAGAGAGACTTAGTCTAGGAAAACTTGGCTAACAAGGAATTGGGTCAATTGAGAGATTGATTAACCCAATTAAAGGGTTCAACCTAGAGATAGTAATAACCCGACTTGAACTTTTATCAACTGTTTTGTGCGATACCTATTTGGTCTTGAGAAAGCCAAATTGGGCAAAACCACTCTCTGACAGAGAGGTATTGAATGGGTAATTGAGAGTTGATAGCTAATACCCCGATCAACAAAACAAGCATTAAGGTCTTTATCTCATTAGGCAAACACCTAGATAATGGTCACATCTCTAGGATTTTTACCAATTTGAAAAACATAAAAAAAACAACTATCCTAGTCTTAGTTATTTATTCTGCAAACTTTAGTGTAAAATTAGAAATAGAAACAAAACCTTTTTGTGGAAGTGCAAATTAAGATAGTTTAATTTCACGCATTAGAATATATACCCCTAACTCCCATCTAGATCCATCTTGATTTGACCCCGACTCTTCGTTGGGTTACTATAATTGCAATCAACCGTTTCGTACCTTGTTTAGAGGTGTGCATTTGGACACAATCAAATTTTGGCATCGTTGCCGGGGTGTTAAAAACGGTGTTAGCTATATATTTGAGTATTTTTTGGAATATCTTCTTTTCCTTTCGTGTTACTAACATGTTTGAGAAATCGTAGGTACAACCATGGTAAACAATGACCTCGGAAATATAGCTTTGGGGGATCTGTACATTGAGGATGATCAAGTGGATGAGGTTCCTCTTGAACCTCAAGCCAATAAAAGAGGCCAGGTGCCTCATGACAATGCGCCCGTTCCACCCACACCTCCACCACGAGCGACTCTACACCGGGTGTTACCCAATGAAGGGTATGCAAGTGCAATAGTCCTTCCCCATATTAGGGTGGGCAACTTTCAAATAACCAATGTGATGCTCACTTTGTTAGAGCAACGAAGGTTCTTCACCGGTGCTCAAAGTCAAAATGCATACAAACACTTGAAGGGGTTTGTGGACACTTGTTGGGGGATCAAGCAAACAAATATCTCCGAGGATGCTTTGAGGCTAAGGCTTTTTCCCTTCTCTCTATGGGGGAAAGCCTTAGATTGGTTAGAACATTTGCCGAGCCATTCCATTCACACTTGGGATGAATTGTAGAAAAAGTTTATTTAAAGTTATTCTCTACGAGCACATGGCTACACTTAGGGATGAGATTCTAGCATTCAAGAAAGATCCCAATGGACCACTACACGAGATATTGGAGCGATGTAGAACAATGGACAAGGAATGTCCCAACAATGATATGACGAAAAATATGATTCAACAAACCTTCTATCGCGGGATTAACACGACCAACCAATGTGTGGTGAATTAACTTACCAGTGGAAATTTTATGACTACGCCTTATGCGGAGGTGTGTGAGATTTTAGATGAAATGGAGGAAACATCATCGACGTGGCAATCCTGGGCTAATGTTCCACAAGGTAATCCCAATGTAATCCACCTTCACAAAGAGTTGTATGACCATGGGCAAGCCATAGCCGAATTGACTACCACCACGAATCAACTAGCAAAGGGTCAACTTCAACAAGTGCAACATCCTAGGCAAGTCAATGCCATGGATGGAGTAAACATGATGGTGAACAAACGGAAAAATAAGGGTCCACAAGTGCAACAACGAGTGGAGAATTTTGTGCAAGAAGATAGTGGGTTTGATCAAGATGATTCTTACTATGACCAAGAAGAGGAGGTGAAATATGTGAATAACTTTCAAGGGAAACAAAACAATTTCCAAGGCCCAAATCAACAATAATGGCGACCTCAAAACAATCAAGGAAATTAGAATTCTAACAACCAAGGTAATTGGAGTGGTGGAAACAATCAAGGGAATTGACATAACAACAATAATCAAGGAAATTGGAATGGAAATAATCAAGGTAATTGAGGAGGTAACAATCAAGGTGGATGGAACAATAATAAAGGCAACCGGGGGTCAGGTTTTCAAAGGCCCCCGATGTATCATCAACCGAGTAACCCACTTCCTTATCATTCCCATGGTCCTAGTTCTTCCAACAATGAAATGGGGCGTATTGAGAACATGTTCAAGCAAATGATGGACAAGAATGCCAATTCCGATGCCCAACTTGCCTCACACAACACATCTATACGCAACTTAGAAGTTCAAATAGGGAAAATCTCTCAAGCTCTAAATTCCCGTCCTAAGGGGGCACTACCAAGTGACACGGTGGTGAACCCAAAGGATGCAAACAACACGGGGCATGCCATGTCCGTTACTACAAGAAGTGGAAGAGGTGGGAATGCACCCACCTCAAGTCAAAGGCAACTTGTGGATTATAAGCAAGTGGTACAAGAATAAGAGGTCTCGAGCAATGTGATGCAATAAAATAATGAAGTTCAGATTGATATTGATGATAATGTGGAATAGACTCAAGAGGAGGTGAACCCGTCTAGGGACAACATTATTGGCATACTGGAGTCGGTAATGCAAAAGGCTAAGGCATAATTGCCTAAGCCTCCACCTCCTTACCCTCAAAGGCTTGCCAAGCAAAATGGCGAGAGTCAATTCAAAAAGTTCATTCAAATGATGAAAAATCCCTCAATCCAATGTGCCATTAGTGGAAGCTTTGGAACAAATTCCCGGTTATGAAGGATTTGATGACAAAGAAGCAGTTGATGAATTTTGAAACTATCAAAGTCATTCATCAAGTGAGTGCAATTGTGCATTCAATGGCTCCTAAATTGGAAGATCCCGACGCTTTCACAATTCCTTTTACAATTGGAAGTGCCGAGTTTGCTAAAGATCTTTGTGATCTCGGGACAAGTATCAATTTGATGCCCTATTCGGTTTTCAAGACCTTGAGAATTGGGCAACCAAGACCCACCTCTATGAGATTGTAAATGGCCGATCGGACTATGAAGAGACCTTTAGGAGTGATTGAAGATTATCTGGTTCGTGTTGATAAATTCATCATTCCGACGGATTTTGTCATTTTTGATTGTGAAGTGGATTATGAGGTGCCGATTATTCTTGGAAGACCTTTCCTTGCTAAGGGGAAGGCTCTTTGTGATGTGAAAGCCGAAGAACTCACTTTCCGGGTGGGTGATGAAAAAGTGGTATTCCATGTGTGTAAATCCATGCGGCGACCAAACAGAAACAAAGTGTTTTCTTTTTTGGACTTGGTGACCGATGTGGTTGATGATCCACGATCAATGTTGGTGATATGCTGGAGGCTGTCTTACTCAACTTTGATGATGACGAGATGGATGGCTTCATGGAATGTGTGAATTCTTTGCATGGAATGAGGTCGTACAACTATACACCCCGAAAACTATCCTTGGATCTTGAAAATAGGAAAACTCCTCCTACAAAGCCTTCCATTGAAGAGCCTCCTACCTTGGAGTTAAAGACATTGCCTCCACATCTTCGATTTGAACTTCTTGGCCCTTGTTCTACTTTACCGGTTATTCTTTCCTCTTGTTTGACTAACGTGTAGGTAGACTCTACATTAAATTATTAAAGTTTAAATTTACAACCACTCCCATTATCACCGCTCCTAATTGGAGTATTCTTTTTGAGCTTATGTGTGATGCTAGTGACGTAACAGTTGGGGCTATTTTGGGGCAATGCATCAATAAGATTTTTCATTCGGTCTACTATGCTAGTAAGGCCATGAACAGTGCCCAAGTCAACTATACCGTTACGAAGAAAGATCTCCTTTCTACTGTGTTGCAATTGAGAAGTTCTGCCCGTACTTGATGGTGCGAAAAGTATTGTCCTCACGGATCATGCGGTACTTCGCTATCTAATGAGCAAGAAAGATTCAAAAGCACGGTTGACGAGATGGGTGCTTTTGTTGCAAGAGTTTGATATTGACATCCAAGATAGAAAAGGGAATAAAAATCAAATGGCGGACCAGTTATCTCGTTTGGAGGAGGAGGTGGGGAGGCTGCATGATGGCCTTGAAATCAATGACTCCTTCCCCGATGAGCAACTCTTGACTATTTCAATGAAGGAGGTGCCATGGTTCGCAGTTCTACAAAATTTCCTTGTGTGTGGAATCATCCCGGATGAGTTCTCTTCAAACCAAAGTAAGAAGTTCAAACGAGATTGTCAACATTATTATTTTCATCAGCCATACCGTTTCGGGATTTGTACGGATGGGTAATTAGAAGATGTGTACCGAAAGAAGAGAAAAGTGACATTCCTAGGGCTTGTCATTATTCGCCATATGGTGGTCACCATGGTGGAGAAAGAACGACGGCCAAAGTGCTAAGTAGCAGTTTCTATTGGCCCACTATTTACAAGGATGTAAGTGATGTGGTGAAAAGATGTGATAAATGTCAACGGGACGGTGGAATCTCGAAGAAGAATGAAACGCCTCTCACTACCATTTTGGAGATTGATATCTTTGATGTGTGGGGTATTGACTTCATGGGTCCTTTTATGGAAACACCTACATCTTGGTCGCGGTTGATTATGTGTCTAAATGGATTGGGGCCATTGCTCTACCCAACAATGAAGCGAGAATTGTGGTGGCATTATTGAATAGAAGAATATTTTCACAAGGTTTGGTACTCCGCGGGCTATCATAAGCAATGAGGGGTCACATTTTTACAACAAGGCTTTTGACACTTTACTTAGAAAGTATAGTGTTACACATAAAGTTACGACTCCCTATCATCCACAAGCTAGCGGTCAAGTGGAAGTATCCAACCGGGAAATAAAGAGTATCTTGTCCAAAACAGTGAATGCTAACCGGACGGATTGGTCAAATAAGCTTGATGATGCATTATGGGCTTATAGAGCGTTTTACAAAACACCTATCGGAATGTCTCCATACTGGTTGGTGTTCGTAAAAGCTCGTCATCTTTCGGTGGAACTTGAGCACAAAACTATGTGGGCTCTAAATAAATTAAATCTTGATTGGGATGTAGCCGCTAACTTGAGGGTTGCACATTTGAATGAATTGGATGAGTTTCGATACCATGCTTATGCAAGTTCGTCCTTGTACAAAGAAAAGATGAAATATCTTCATGAAAAATACATTTGGAACAAAGAGTTCAAGGTGAGTGATCTTGTATTGTTGTTCAACTCACGGTTGAGGATGTTTCCCGGAAAGCTAAAGTCTAAATGGATCGGTCCCTTTGAAATTGTGGGTGTGATGCCTTTTGGTGCATTGGACTTGAAGAACAAAAACAATGAGGTATTCTGAGTCAATGGTCACCGGGTGAAGCACTACATGGGTAAATTTGGTAATGGCCACGTTATGGTGGTGAATCATTTCAAATGATGGTAATCTACATCGTGTCGTGACGTTAAATCAAACCCTTATTGGGAGGCAACCCATGTTTCTTTTTTCTTTTCTTTGTTTCTTTTGTAGTTAGGAGTCATTCTTGTGCTAACTTGATTTGAAGTGTGCTGCGGGGATGAGTGTGCTTTATAGAAATTGTGGACATAAATTTGGTTAAGTGTTGAAAGAATTGCGGACCATAATTACATTATGCGGACCGCACAATTATGGTTGCTACAGCAGAAGGTGCTCTGCAGCTGCATAATTA
The DNA here is from genome assembly GCF_000715075.1 of Nicotiana tabacum. Classification (NCBI taxonomy): domain Eukaryota; kingdom Viridiplantae; phylum Streptophyta; class Magnoliopsida; order Solanales; family Solanaceae; genus Nicotiana; species Nicotiana tabacum. The sequence goes on from NC_134096.1 coordinate 59,722,294, forward strand.
CATTGCGAACCACACAGATTGAAGGTGGGAAATGATAGCTCTCTGAAGTTGGCCTGTCAAAAAACATTGACCTATCTGCTGCCACAACACAAAATACGCGGTCCGCAACAGGGATCTGCGGTCGCACGCCTAATTTTGTGGATCGCAAAACAAAAGGGAAACTAAGCCCCCCAGGTAACAGAGTGCGAACAGCAATTGGAATTCTGTGGCCATACTCGCTTCTACTTCCCTTGGCAAAATCGATGGGTATAAATAGAGGAGCTAGGGCCATTGCTCCCCTTTTCCTTCTCTAAGCACACAACTAATACTATTTTGAAAATTCTTGTTAAATCATCTGTCCACAAGTTTAGCAACTGTTGATCCCTCATTGCTTCACACTCATTCATATGGTATGTTCACAATCTTGTTAATCTTTTTCATTTAATTTTTATACTTTTAGTAAAATTTTAGGCCATTTGTCTGTGAATTTAATTATACATACTTGTGCGGTTAAATCTGTAGTGGGTAAATTGGTAAATACTCTAGGGGGAATGGGTCAATAGATTTTCATGCTTATATGTTGTTTCCATGTCAAAATTTGTGCAAAACATTGCAAGCCCTAGATAACATTGCCGAACTGTTCGTAAGTGTTGGAATCTGCGGCCGCTCAAGCAATTGTTCGGTCCGCAGAAGTTGATTCTAGGTAAGTTTAACTAAGCATGAGTCTGTGTCCACAAGAAAAATTGTGTGGACCGCAGAATTTCCATTACGGTCGCAAAACAGTTCTTTTCCTGTCTTTAGAGAAGGGTGATATTTTATATTCAATGTTCCACAACAAAACAATTGCGCGGATTGCAGAAAATAGGTTGTGGCCGCAAAAAAGACAATTCTCTGTTATCAAAGAGTTGACATATTTGTGGCATCTGAGTTGCGGCCGCATGATAAAATGTGCAGACCGCAATCCAAATCTGCGGCCACAAAATAAATTGTGCGGTCCGCAAGGCCCTTTCTATGGCCGCAATGAAAAATGTGCTGACCGCAGTTTGTACTGTGTTCCCCCCATGTGTCTTCTGATGTATCCTTACAGATCTCATTGCATGTTTGAACTTGAACTGCAACTAACAATTACCTTTGCTTGGTACACAAAATGGTGTGATCTAGAGGCAGAGGCGACACTTCGAAAGGAAGGGGTGACCCTTCTCGGGGACGAGGGAAGAGTGCCCAACAACATGATATCAGAAAGAAAACAACAGCTGGTAGAGGGAGAGGTGCAGGCCTTTTCGAGACTAGTTCTTATGTCCCATCTAAGGAAGCATCAGAGGGAAATTCAGCCTAGGTACATGAGCAGTCGGCTGTCCAGTCAAGGCCACCAGAGAGGTATCAGCTCAGGGACGAGTCTTCCATATCTCATAGAACTTTCGAGGGCTCAAAAGGTGCTAGTCAGGCTTCTGATCCATCTACTACACCTGCCCCTGAGGCACCTGAGACATCAGTGCAGGACATCCCCGATGATGGTAGAGGGGGAGATTCTACTATTACCGGCCTCAAGAGGTAGAAGAAGAAAAAGATATGGGAGGACCGTTTTGTAAGTTTGGCCGCCTTCACCAGCTTCTGTGAGTGGTGGACAGTGATGTTGCTCACTCTTGAGTGGTAGTTTCGGTCGAAAGATTTTGAGAGGTATAACCCGACATGGTTGAGGCAGTTTAGAGAATGCAAAGGGTGGATGTGGTTTACCTAGAGCGGGTTGGATGCTAAGGAGTACCTTGTCCGGAAATTTTACGCCAATGTGGAGCATATCAAGAAAGGGACAAAGGTGACAAAAGTGAGAAACCTCAAGGTGCGGTTTGATCAGCACACATTGAACACCTACTTGGTGATTCGATGATGTCGAGCCCACGGAGTACTTAGAGAAATGTGCACTTGGGGATGTAGCTCGTCCTTGGCTAAGGAGTAGTCTAAACACAAGGCAATAAAAGGCACAAAAGCTTACAATGTGCGGTCCGCAGAATTTCATCTCCGGCCACAATCAAGGAAGAAAAACTCAACAACCTTTTGGAAAAATTGGGGACCGCACATGAATTGTAAGGCCGCATAAGCTGGGTTAAGATCCAAGATCAGAGAGTTGACAAAAGAGCCAAGTCCTGAGTTTTCTCGAATTACGGTACGCACAAGATTTGTGCGGCCGCAAAAGATTATCTTGGGGCTGCAATCATACTATTGCAGACCGCAAAAGAGTGCCTTGCAGCCGTAGTGCTAAATCTGAGAACCGCAGAAATATTGCTTTGCGGCCGCAGAATCCCAGCTCCTGCAAGATGAAGACATCTGCGGACCGCACATGGAATTGTGAGGTCACAAAACCCCCCGAGGGGCATTTTTACCTGAGATTATCAGACTTGTATAAATAAAATAGTTTCACAAAATTAGGTCAAGTTTTGACATCAACAAGTACTGTAACCATTTTTCTTTGCCTCTTTTGGAAGTTTACTATATTTTGGTGTATTGTACAATAGATATTATTATTTTAAGCCTTTTTTAAAAAGAGATATTACTATCTTTTCAGATTTTCACATGCCAAAATTTGATTGAATTTTCATAAGTTATTCACAATCATAATAGTTACGGTTTGCTAGAGGAGAAATTATATTGACAATACATTAGGGCAGCATGCAACTGAGAGAAGGTGCTAGTTGACAGTTAAACAGGAAAATTAACTGTCACCCAGACTATCAATTCCAAGCAACGGGTTCAGTTCTAGCACTGACCTTCGTATATCATGTAGATCCCCCTCTACCTTATCGGAGAAAGAGCATGATTGGCATGAAAATGCATTCAGCAACTGACTTTTTCTGGTCGTTGCAGGAGCCTTATTTTAAGCTTACATTATGAGTTTAATTAGTGTTTCTTTTTCTTCTTTTTCAAACCCAAGAATGAGTAGCTAGATTTTTACTAGGGTTATGACCCAACCCTAGTATGTTAACCTTATGTGTAATTAAATTAGTGCTAGTTTACGATTGGGTGTTTGTTATTTAGCCTAGTTCATGCTTTAATTTGTGGAATTAATGGTTGCAAATATTGGTTCATGCCTATTTGACTTAGTCTCTACTTGAGAAAACGAGACTTAGTCTAGGAAAATTTGGCTAACAAGGAATTTGGTTAATCGAGAGATTGATTAACCCAATTAAAGGGTTCAACCTAGAGATAGTAATAACCCGACTTGAGCTTTTATCAACTGTTTTGTGTGATACCTATTTGGTCTTGAGAAAGCCAAATTGGGAAAAACCACTCTCTGTCCGAGAGGTATTGAGTGGGTAATTGAGAGTTGATAGCTATAACACACCCCGATCAAATAATCAAGCATTAAGGTCTTTATCCCATTAGGCAAACACCTAGATAATGGTCACAACCCTAGGCTTTTTACCAATTTTGAAAACATCAAACACAACTATCCTAGTCTTAGTTCTTTATTCTGCAAACTATAGTGTAAAATTAGAAATAGAAATAAAACCTTTTTGTGGAAGTGCAAATTAAGATAATTCAATTTCACGCATTAGAATAGATACCCCTAACTCCCATCTAGCTCCCTGTGGATTTGACCCCGACTCTTTATTGGGTTACTATAATTGCAATCGACCGTTTCATACCTTGTTTAGAGGTATGTATTTGGATGCGATCACTAGTCCTTTGCGACCCGTTCCCTTATTTTAGACTCCCCGTATGCTTATTGTTAGTTTGTGACTTGCGGGGATGGCTGGTTTGGTTTCGGGAAGGTTTTGGAATGAATTAGAACATTTAGTTCTATGGTTGGAAGATTAAGTTATAAGAGTTGACCGATGATTAACTTTGGTATAAACGAACTTGAAGTGGTGATTTGATTGTTTCAATAGGTTTGTATGGCGATTTTGGACTTAGGCATATGTTCGAATTTGGATTGGCCGTTCCTAGGTTGGTTGGGCGCTAAATAGAGAAAGTTAAAAAGTTGAAGGTTTGGAAGGTTCATAGGTTTGACCGAGAAATACTTTAAGGCTATCAGGGCCGGATTAGTGTTTTGGAAGTTAGAATAGATCCTTTATGTTATTTTCGACTTGTGTGTAAAATTTAGGGTTATTCCGAATTGGTTAGACGTGGTTCGAAATGAATTTTGAAAGTTTAAAAGTTGGTTTGCTCATTAAGCTTGAGTTGAGGTGCAATTTGTAGTTTTGATATTACTATGTGTGATTTGAGAGCTCAAATAGGCCTGTGTTATATTTTGGGACTAGTTTGTGTGATTGGACGGGATACCAGGGGCCTCTAGTGTGTTTCAAATAAGTTTCAGATCATTTTGGAGCTAGTTGCCATATCAAGTCTGGTGTTTTCGCACCTGCGAAGTTTTGGTCCATAGGTGTGAGTCCGCAGAAGCAGTTGTAGAGTCGCAGATGTAGAGTCGCAGATGCGGTGTCCCTTGCACAAATGCACATGTGCTCTACAATCTCCACAGAAGCGGGATATTTGCGCAGAAGCGGCATATCGATGCCTTTAGTTGTTTTCGCATCTGCGAGATATTTTCCACATATGCAATACCGTAGAAGAGACAGTTGAGCCACATAAGCTAGAATCGATGGGTAGAGTATTATGGCTTATTTTATCATATTTATAGATTGCGAGCTTGGACCGAGGCAATTTTTGAGGTAATTGTCATCCATTTGGATTGGGTAAGTGCTTTTAACTCGAGTTTGATTATTATTCATGATACTACTCTTGATTTTGGCTTTTAGGTAATAAAATCTAAAGGAGAAATTTGGGGATTTGGCTCCTCCTCATCCCAAAGCGCACTGCCCTCCTAGGTGCGCAATACTAAGTAATCCAAGCCAACCCATACTACTGACTAACGAGGGATAATCATATTTTTAGAGGTACTAAATACAACTTCATGAATGAGCAAAATGAAGGTTGCATTAATGAAAAAGGTATCTCGTTTGGAGAGTAAAATAATGGAGATTTGAACCCCAATTTAGAGTAGAATTTGGATGAAACTTGTATATTTGGACTCGTATTTGAATGGGTAATTGAGATTTGTGACTTTATCGGGTTTCGGGATGCAGGTCCAAGGTTGACCTTTTTGGTTTACTTTCTGATTTTTCATTAAATATCGAGTCTTTATGCTTTGATATTGTTTCCTTTAATATTATTTGACATCATGGTGTGTTATTTGACTAAATTCGAGCTGTTTGGAGGTCGATTAGGGTAGGAAGGGTATTTTTGGAGTATTGATTCACGTGCTTTGAGGTAAGTAATATGTCTAAACTTGGTTTGAGGGTAATTTTCCTGTTGGCTATGATATTTGAGATATTTTGGAGGTGACGCACGTGCTAGGTGATAGGCGTATGTGCGTACACGGGGTTATTCATGATCCGGGTAGATCTTAGGCTATCATGTGCCTTGTTTTGCTATCATACCTCGTTATATCCGTATTTTCTCTATTTGTATAACTACATGAGCTATTATTCATACTAGAAATCATGTCTACGCTATGTGCTTATCTGTTAGAGACATGATGGGGCTATTCTTGCTATTTGAGTTATTTGCCTTAATTGTAGTCATACTCTCAGTCATGACTCTATATTCGCGCATTATAGCAATGTCTCTATGCATCATTTATATGCTATTTCACATGCGGTTGATGCCCTTATATATGTGACATGGTTTGAGTTGAGTACTGTGAGATGGAATATTTGATACTTGAGCAGTTGATGACTAAGCTGGGCCAATTAGCCGATTTGGTATTGGTTATGAGGTGACACGTATGGCAGACCCCGCATTGGGCAAAGGGTATTGAATATGAGGTGACGCGTGCGCCAGGCCCCATGTTGGGCTATGTGACATTGATCGTTGACTTAGATATGATCTGTGCTTGGGAAGTGACCCACCCCTCTGGAGTTAGGCAATAACTGTGGGCGAAAATATAGGGTCACATAGGTGCTTAGCTTAGGGACTAGTGTCGAGCACCCATATAGTGCTGAGTGTTTATTTCTGTGATGGTTGAAGGGCAATTGTGCCAGGCACTATAAATGTGCTAATATTTGATATACTTGATGATATAACTGTGATCTTGTTGATCCTGACATGTTTACTTGTCATGCAGGTACTAGGTTGTGATTCTTCCCGCATGATTATTGGTACTAGATGTCCTTATTTAATGTATTGGCCTAGGAATCACTGTTTAATTAATAAACAATGTTTAGATGACTTATGTGAAAGAATTTATACGTTAACTGCTATTCTTGAAAAGTATGCATATTTTCCTACTATTTGTGAAAAAGGTTGAATTTAATATTTCTTAAGCCACTTTTATTTACCGTTATTATTCTATAGTTGTTGATATTAATTATTGGTATTGAATACTGGACACATGCCAAGCTTGCCACTACTTTTAGCACGAGGTTAGGCTTGTAACTTATGAGTACATGGGGTCAGTTACACTCATATTATACTTTTTACTTTATGTGCAGATCCACGTACTGTTGAGAGAGGTGATTGTTAGCAGGTGGAACCCGTACCAGTTCTTGGAGATTTAAGGCAGCTGTTGAATCTGTTCGCAGGCCTTAAAGTCTCCTTCTTCTTTGTTTATGTTATCATTGTTCTATCTTTCAAATAGTTCTGTATTTTGGATTAGACTTTATATTTAAATGTTGTTTTGCTCATGTTCTCGTTAACACTTGATCATGGAATGGTTTTAGTTGTATTATTGCCATTAGCTTATGTTATTTATGATTATTCAGCTATTAAGATTATGTATTTATGCTATTTAAGTTTGTTGCTACTTTTTGATTGATGGCTTACCTAAATAGTGGTATTAGCTGCCATCACGCCTCCAGTGGGAGTTTGGTTTGTGATAAGTTGGTATAAACGTACTAGGTTGATTAGTAAGGAGACTCCTGTAGTTATCTTAGAGAAGCTATAGGGTTGTAAGAAAATTTCACTTTCTTTCATTCTCTGTCGTGCAGATTTGTTCATACTTAAAGTCTAAATCCTTATTGTTTTAATTCTTTCACAGTTAGTGAGTACTCGATCGTCGGGTGCAGCTAAGCAGGCACTACCCCAAGCTAGGGCCATGAGAGATTGGGGTCGAGGTAGAGGTAGAGGTAGGGGCAGAGCATGCACCACAGCTAAAGTCCATGCTTATGTAGGTGTAGTGGAGCCACGGGTCGCTCTTGTTGAGGAGCAGGTGCATGATTATGTGGAGTTGGATGTACTAACTCAGATTCCCCAGGGCTTATTTATCTCGGCAGCTGTATATGATGTTTTGATTGGTATGGTTGGTTTATTCGAGTTTAGATTAAGTCGGGGCACTTCCTACTGTATTAACTACTTTCCAGGCAAGGGACGAATCACACACTCCCGCTACTCGTATCCCAGAGTAGGTGGCCAACGGTTCCACCTACTATTGTCGTGCAACTTGAGGATAAGCACGCGATGGCGGCTATTTAGCTAAAGAGGTTAGGTAAGTTCACCAAGTTTCATCCTCCTCACTTTAGTGGTAAACCTTCAGAGAATGCTCAAGGATTGTTTGATCGTTGTCATTAGATTCTATACAACTTGGGACTAGTTGAGTCTAATGGAGTTAACTTCACCGCCCTCCAGATACAAGGTACGGCCAAGAGGTGGTGGCGGGTTTATGAGATGGGTCGATCATCAGGATCACCTCTTCTTGCATGGGCTTAGTTCTCTAGAGCTTTCTTAGAGCAGTTTGTGCCACCCACTAGGAGAGAGGAGATGAGGAAGCAGTTTGAATACTTACAGCAGGATAAGATATCAGTTAATGCGTATGAGATGAGATAAAACAACAAAAAAACATAATGAAGGATAGCGATATAGTGCAACTATAAAATAACGAAAGCAGTAAATAAAGAAGCGAAGGGAAAGAAATGACTCTGGTGTTTGAGCCTCAAAGAGGATGGCCCTACAGTAACAGGAACGAGCAATAACTGACCCTGAACCTTCTGAGACACAGCACGACTGGAATTGGGCCTGAGTTCTTAAAGAACTCAGCAGGCCCAAATCGTTGTACATGTTCAAAAAGAGAGAAGGTTATTAGAAAAACAGTACTATATGCATGCCTATATATGAAATTTGCAAGCAAAGAACAAAGGAAAAGATCCCTGACAGTATTTAAATACTAAGAAAGTCATGCTAATGTGGAGGTTATGTATAGTAAATGATCCACATTGAATATATTTCGTTGTCATTAAACACCAAACCCAAAGAGAATAACAAGTGTAAATAATTCAAGGGCTAAGGAGAGAATTCTACTCAAGGTCGATGTCCCCTTTGAATCCCCCAACACTTCAAAGTTCCCAAGGGTTTCAAGGTCCAGGGAAATACTTGTGCCGGGGATAGCAGCCCAACCTAGAGTTAAACTCTACTCCTAAATACCCCTAACCACTAACAACGCATTCTTCCCTATAGGTCTGAATTCCAATGAGGCTCTTTCAATGCAAATCAACTACTATGACATTTCCTACCACAAAAGCATACTCTTCCTTAACAGAATAATATAGGCAAACTCATAGAAACAATCCCTATTTCTTATAACAATACTTTCAGCCCTAGGCGATTGATTAACATACTAGACAGACATGAAGCTCAAATTCCAAATACACATATAGGCAGGAACATCATATTGTTTTCTCTAAAAAAAACATACAATTGGAATCATACATCTCAGAGATAGATAATAGCACATAGTTTATAGTTGCAACAACTTTGGGATACATATGCTAATGCCTTAACGTTGATCACATATTAGTTTAACTCCAGATATTTCCATGAGCATACCTATAGGTTGATAACACTACTTGAGTTCTTTGAAATCATCAGTAAAGATACAGACAAAGACATAAGCAAGTTATTGTACTCAATCAGTAACAACAAAATGTTTCTCAAATACCATATTCAATCCAGATTAACAGGGGAGAGAGAGGACTGAGTACAATTTCAAACTAGTGTTCTAGCTAAACCATATTCTATATGCTTTCATGTATGTTCTAGCTAGAATCATCTAAGGCATGTTAAGCAGCTTAACCACATAGGCTATTTAATACATAACAGAAGTCATAAGATCACATAGCTACTTAATCAATACTAATGAAACATAATAGCTGACCACAGATTGACAGCAAATCCATGATGAACTAAAGTACACAATTACAGACTAATAGAAATCATTATAAATGAAACACGTAACAGGAAAGCAGTAGCACATTCATGATTTTCGAATGAAGCTATTAAAAGAGAAAGAGTGGAGGCGTATTGACCTCCTCTTGAGCATAAAACTAAACAAAAGATTCTTTCCTAGCGGTATTGAGTCAAGAACTTACCCCGATCAGTATAAGAGTCAGAAGCATAATCAGAATCAGAATCAGAAAGAAATTAGAAGGTAGGTAGAGCCCTAACTCGATTGTTATTACCCAAGACTAAAATTGATATTTGCTAGGTGATTTTGTGGTGTCTTTGTTGTATCCCTTCTATGTGTTAGGTTATGTTATGTGAGAACATTAAAAGACCCTATTTATAGTGGTTGTGAATGCATTAGGGTTCCAAATTCAAATTGATAGTGGAGAATGATGGAGGAATGGTGATGCAAGCACAATCGAGTGAAAATCTTAGAGAAACAGAGGGGAATCAATAGTAATTTTACATGAGAAGGGGAAAGTGAGAGACCGACCGTTGAAGCATGAGAGACCATCTGTAAGAACCCTAATACCCAAAGGTTATTACATTTGACCTATGGATATCGAATATCAATGATGAATCAAGCTAACGTTTTCATGCATGCTTCGATTTGAAAGAACGAAGGAAGAAGTCAGGCGAGTTGAAGTTTCACATTTTGGTCTGAGGTTTCAGATTGGGGCTTTTGAAACCACATTGTGAAAATAGAAAGAACAACAAGATCTGAAGTACATAAGAAAAATGGATAACCATGAATGCCATAGATTTAAAGATCAAAGGCGATTTGAAGTTTCATCTGTGTGGTTAGGGTTCGGATTTGACGGATTTCAAACTCGATCGATGAAAGAGGAAAGCTTCATCGAGAATCATAGATGTGGGAGACACTGAAGATGAATCTCTGGGTGAGTTCATGATATTGCATTTATTTGTGCTAATTCTTTTGATTGATTTGGGCTGTGAGGTTGAGAGAAAAGGGGAGATAAATGGGAAAGAGAGACGGCAGGGTAAGTGACAAATGAATTAGGGGTTAGGGAATGAGACCAAACAGTCTCTGGATTAAAGTAGGAGGAAAAGATCTGGGCAGTTAGATCATTTGATCGACGACCCTGATAATTCGGGCATTTAAAGGTTTTGGGGAGGAATTTTGGTGGCCGTCAGATTATAGGATTTTGACGGTGGAGATGAGATTTCTGGGCAGGTGTTTAAAAATTAGGAGAAAATTGGAGATTAAATGTAAGTCGTCGATCATATGGACTAATGGTTCACATGCATGTGTGTTTGTTTTGTGAGTGATAATGATGAGTTACATGGCACGATCTCATTGGTTCAATGGGAATGACATGGATTGCCAAAGTGGAGAAGGGGGAGGGGGATTGGACCTGGGTTATTTTCAGTTTGGGCTTGTGTATTGGGCTGGAATTGATTTAATGAATAATCACTTTGTATTTTATTAAGGAATTGAGATTGTAGCCTTTTAGTTTTTAACCGTATTAAAATTAATTTAATTAAGCTTAGTTAATTTCCAATAAAATATAGTAAAATTATAATTATCAAATACACTATTAATTATTGTAATTGTTTATAAAATAGTTATTTTCTAAATTACAACACCAATTTTGAATTATAGTAATCTAATTAATCCAAATTTTAAGGAGTAATTAATTATAAACCATTTATAGCGTATTAAAAATATTTTAAAATAATAAGTACTTTTGTAATTACATAATACTAATGTTGGGTGATTAATTTCAAAATAAATACTAATTTAATTTGTAAAAACATGTATTTATTGATAAAAAAAATACTTTCAAAATATTTATTGTAAATTATTAAGTATAAGTAAATTAATTTAAAAGGAAGGGTCAAAATTGGTCTTCAACAACTGCCTCTCTTTGTCCGGAGATGATGAAAGAGTTTTCGGGCAAAGAAATTGAACCAAAGCCAATTTTGTCCCAACTTTAGGCATATATTGCAGGAATGACACGGAGATTATGAGCTGCAGTATTGGGAGTTAAGGAAGATTTTTGAAAGATTTGGGAAGTTGGGGAAGACTTCTGGTTTTGAATTGCTTACATACCTCGGATTTAACGAGGATCATGCCTCATGTAGTTATGGAGTGAAGATTTTGAGGGAGCGATATTCGCAAGAATTGCCCCAGTATCGTATTATGACGATACGATGAGACGGGGGATTAGTCACTCACGATAGCTTGAATTTGGCTTGACTTGAAGGATTTGAAAATTCTGAGTTCCACTGGTCGTTTTATGCTTGAACTTGTATCCTTGGTACGCTAATGAGTTTGTTGTCACTCAAAGCATTGTAGTTTGGTCTACTGCTTAGAAATAGTTCCACGTTGCGATATTTGTTCCTGCAAAAATAAAATACACACATAGCCATATATTTCAATGCAGAATATACTATGATGTGATCTAAGTGATGCAAGAATGATGATGCCTGGCTGCCGGCGAGCCGTTATTTGGGATCTGGATGATAGGATACTTGTACTTGACTGGTGGGAGAGCTTTGACTGGTAGAGTGTGTATCCGCTTGTTGGGAGAGCTTTGCACTTAGAAAATGTCTCCTCTTGTTGGGAAAGCTTGATTTGTAGAGTGTGTCTCTACTTTGTTGGTAGAGCTTTGCACTAAAATGTAAGGTAATCTCCACTTGGGAGCGATTGTCTTAAATCGAATCATGCCTGAAGTTGCATGAGCAAACGTCAAAACATTCAAGATAATAACAAAGGAAAAGAAAAGCATTCCCAAGAGATACTCTTGACTGTATAACTATGTTGCGGCCAATGATTGGCAGATCATCCGTGATGAGGTTCGCGACTATCGATTCTGGCCTTCATTGCGACAGAGTGGTTGTGCGTATTGTTACGTTGGGGAATGACAAATCTGCTATATACAAGACTTCGATTGGCGAAGTTGACGTTTGATTTTTACAGGGCGCTCCGATCGATTGAGCTGACGATTTGCTATATATAGGGCTCTAATTGGTAAAGATGGTAGCTCGTTTTTACAAGGTGTTCTGATTGGTTGAGCATGCAGTTTTCTATGAACAAGACTTCAATTGGTGAAGCCGACGGTGCATTTTGTAAAAGGTGCCCTGATTGTTTGAGCAAGCGATTTGCTATATACAATGTCCCTTTTCTGTATCAGCGGTCGGACTCCGAGGTACCTGCAAAGGATTCCAAGATTAGCTTTAGTTGTACCAGAAAAATTTAAGTAAAGGAGAAAGGATGACAATCTGAGGAAAGTGGTGAATCCGTTGTTTGCCTTAGTGTGGTCCCAACATTTCCTTGCTTCCTGTTGACCCTGCACTCAAAGAACAATTCTTAGTGGGAGCGGAGAGTTAGTTTGTGTCGACCACAATGTTAGTTTACCCTGACCTTTGATATGGTTACGCCATGAAGTTCGGTAGGTGGAACAAATTATTGTATTGTTTTTAAAAGAAAATTTTTAAAAGCTTTGTTTTAAGACAAATGTCGTCGTTCCAGATTATGACATGCTACGAAAGGTTCTTCAAATGCGAGCGTCGCTTCTCGAAAACTCTATCATGTTGATGTCGATCCTCCGTGATGCTTTGACAATTCAGCTACTCACCGTTGCGATTGCGTCCTAATTCGAACTAATGCATTACAAAGTTTTTTCCTAAGGTTATGACCGAACCATTTCAGGTTGCCTACGTTTTGCAAAACATAATCAGGTCTGAACGTAGTTCGTGGATGAGGATAAAAATATGACGAAGATGACCGATCCTGATCAGGCAGCCTACATATCCAAATGGAATCAGGTCAAAACGTAGTTCAATTACAATAGATGCAATATAATGAGATTGAGAAGGAAATTGTCGAGTCAGATTTGCTACGTATCCAAATGGAATCAGGCTAGGATGTATTTCAATTACAATAGATGACTGAATTCGATGAGGATTGCCTACGTATTCCTTCCTAAGGAAATCAAGCCGGCGTAGTTCCAGAGCAACATACAAAAATGATGTTTGGATTTTCTATTACAAAATAAAGGAGGGAGAGAAACTGAACCCTACGTGGGTTGCCTATGTATCCCTCCGTGGGAAGTCAGGTTGAACGTGTTTCTATTACAGCAAAGAACCTAACTATATTTATCTTCAAACATAGTATCTCTTGATTGCGTCTGAGTTGATTGCCTTTGTGTTTATTCTTCCATCCATTTCTACCAAAATTAGAGCTCCTACCGATTACACTCGGTGAACCACGTAAGGACCTTGCCAATTTGGTGCGAACTTTCCTTTGGCTTCCTCCTGGTGGAGAAAGAATTTTTTCAGGACCAACTGCCCCAGTGTGAACTGGAAAGGCTTCACCCGTTTGTTAAATGCACTGGTGATCATGTTATGATATAGCTGACCATGGAATATTGCATCCATTATTTTCTCGTCGATGAGCATGAGTTGCTCCTATTTTATTAGTATCCACTCTGCATCGTCCAACTTGGCGTCTTTAATGACCCTTAATGATGGTATCTTGACCTTTGTATGTATCACATCTTCTGTGTAGTATACTAACATGTACGACATTGACCCAGTGGATGTTCTCATGGTGGTACGATAAACTAGTATGGCGAAGGATAGTTTCTCGTGCCATTGCCTGTGATTGTCCACAATCTTTCGCAAAATCATCTTGATATTCTTATTGGATGCCTTGACTGCTTGATTCATTTGTGCTCTGTTGGTTGCGGAGATGCAATGGACGATTCTGAACTTCTCACAGATTTCTCTCATGAGGTCACTATTAAGGTTAGAGGCATTGAAAGTGATGATCGACTCTGGTATTCCAAATCATGAGACGATGTTGTTTCGGACGAAGTCTGTCACTACCTTCTTTGTGACGACCTTGTAGGTAGATGCTTCGACCCATTTAGTGAAGTATTCGATGGCTACCAAGATGAAGCAATGCCCATTTGATGCAGTAGGCTCAGTAGGTCCAATCACGTCCATGCCCCAAGCGGCGAACGGCTAGGGCAAACCCATCACATTTAACTCATTTGGCGGAACCTGGAGGAAATCCTTATGAATCTGGCACTGGTGACACTTCTGCACGTAGCAGATACTATTTCTCTCCATAGTCATCCAAAAGTATCCAACTCTCAATATCTTCTTGGCTAGTGTGAATCCATTCATGTGGGGTCCACACGTTTCTACATTTATTTCTTCTAATAATCTAGTCGCCTCAGCGGTATCTACACATCTCAACAAACCCAGGTCTAGGGTCCTCCTGTACATGACTTCCCTATTAAGGAAAAAGTGATTCGCCAACCTCCCGAGGGCTCGCTTCTGACTATTAGTAGAATTCTCCAGGTACTCTCTGGTTGCAAGGAATCTCCTAATGTTGTGGTACCATGGTTTACCGTCTGGCTCTTCATCTATGTGGAAGCAATAGGCATGTTGATCTCTGATCTCTACCTTGATAGGGTCGATATAGTTCTTTTATGGATGCTGAATCATGGATGATAGAGTTTTAAGGGTGTCAGCAAACTCGTTCTAAATCTGGGGACGTGCTTATACTCAATCTTCATGAACTTCATGCATCGCTATTTTACAAAGTGTAGTATGGAAGGATCTTGAAATATTTTGTGGACCATTCCCCTTTAACTTGGTGTATCAATAGATCTAAGTCCCCTATGACCAAAATTGCTTTGACGTTCATGTCGACTTCCATTCTGATCCCAAGGATGAACGCTTCGTATTCAACCATATTATTGGTAAAATGGAATCTTATCTTTTCCGATGCTGGATAGTGTTGTCTGGACTTCGAAATTAGGACTGCCCCAATTCATACTCCTTTGAAGTTTGTTGCACCATCGAAAAACGTTCTCCATCCAGGGTATGACTCTGCAATTTCTTCTCAAACAAATAATACCTCTTTGTCGGGAAAATACACCGCTAGATTCTCTGTGAGGCGGTCGGCTAAAGCTTGGCCCTTGATAGCCTTCTACGTTAAGTATACAGTATTCAAGGTCGCTTAGGAGAATTTTCTATTTAGCTAGATTTCCAGTATATATCGGCTTCTAGAAGATGTACTTGAGCGGGTCGAGCTTAGATATCAGATACGTAGTATATGCTGACATGTAATGCCTTAGTTTCTGGGCGATCCAAGTCAGAGCACAGAAAATGCATTCAATCAAAATGTATTTGGCATCGCATGGAATGAACTTCTTACTTTAAGTAGTAGATGGCATGCTCCTTTCTCCCAGTTTCATCATGCTATCCCAACACACATCCGAAGGCATTATCTAAGACTGATACATATAGTAACAATGGCTTCCCAGGCTCGGGGGAACCAACAATGGTGGATTTGACAAATACTCTTTAATTCTGTCGAAGGCTTTCTGACACTCTCATGTCCATTTTGTGGTAGCATCCTTTTTCATCAACTTGAAAATGGGTTCACAGATTACCGTGGACTAAGCTATGAAGCGACTGATGTGGTTCAGTCTACCCAGGAAACTCATCACATCTTTCTTACTCTTGGGCAGTGGCAATTCCTGAATAGCCTTGATTTTTGATGGGTACAGTTCTATCCCTTTCCTACTTACTCAAATCGTCCAAGTGCTCTGAACTCTTTTGAGAATTGATGATGATGTCATCCAAATATACTTCGAGCTCCTTATGAATCATGTCATGAAAAAGGGTCGTCATGGCCCTCATGTAGATAGCACTAGTGTTCTTGAGACCGAACTACATGACTCTATATCAGTAAACTCCCCAAGGTGTGGTAAATGCTATCTTTTCTGCATCTTTCTCGTACAACAAGAACTAGTGGTACCCAGCGAAACAATTCATGAGTGACTGCAGTTTGTGCTTGGATACCCAACGAAGCAATTCATGAGTGACTGCAGTAGAGGGAAGTCATCCTTTGGACTAGCTTTGTTGAGATCTCGGTAATCCACGCCATTCCTAATCTTCCCGTCTTTCTTGGATACTGGGACAATATTTGCCAACCAGATGGGATAATTGGTCACCCTTTCCACATTTGCCTCTATTTGCTTGGTTACTTCCTTCTTTATCCTCAAACACAAATCACGCTTGAATTTTCTGGGTTTTTGCTTGACCGGCGGTCTGTCATGGTCAGTAGGATGTCGATGCGAGACTATGTAAGTACTTAATCCTGGAATGTTATCATATGTCCATACGAAGACATCGATGTATTGTAGGAGGAGCTCTACTAGGTTTTATTTCTTCTTGGCTTCTAGATGAATATTGATACTGGTTTCTTTCACGTCTTCTTGACTCCCGAGATTGACTACTTCCATTTCTTCGAGGTTCGGCTTTTTTCTGACTCTCCAGCTGTTTGATCTCTTGTGGGAGATTGTCTGGTATCATAATCTTGTCATACTCCCCGTAATCTGGGTCATTTCACTCGACGGTTTTGTTACATGTCACAATCTCATAACGTATGTTTTTATCGTTTGATTACTGAAAAGAAAAACTAAGTATAAATGAAGCGGTAAATAAAGCTACAATATTTTAAGAAAATGATTCTTTTTATTTCATCAAAAGAGGAACGTGTAAGCATTCAAAGGAGGAAGATGACAAAACGGTTCAGACACATTGTAAGCCTCAATTGACCGTGCGTTTTTCAAAAACTAACTTTTACAGTTCCACACTACCAAGACTCTCAGCGAATCAAAGATGGACTGGCGGTCCAATTCCGTAGCTCGTCTCCTGGTTCGACATCCATGATGGTCGATGTATTGATGTTAGTTCCTTTACAACATTATTAAATCATATTCATGAACATACTTCCCATTCCATAGATGATATCATCTTCTGATGATGAACTCTGGCCCATACCCGAAACATGCTCTGGCATAAAAACTTTTTCCCGGAGCTATCGATATGAGATTTTCCCACCGGAGGCTGATATCTTATGTCGCCCCTTCCTTTCTGCCCATTAGGTTCAATTGGCTATGTGATCCCATTTGACCTGACTCTTTACTCGGTTCCTGGTCTGTATTCATATTTCATCATATCCATCATCGCCATTTTGGATCTATACGGCAGCTGCATTACCATGTTTTGTTTAGTCTCTTTTATTTCGGTGATTTGCATGATTTCCACTGCATGGAAATCAACTCCATCTAACCCTTCAATGAACGGGACAATGTGCTCCAAATAAGTTGATTGGCCTCATTTTCCATGGACCATGATCTCCTGACATCCCCACTCAAATTCCATGCATTAGTGTACAGTGGAAGGGACGCACCATGTGTATCCGGGGCCTTCCTATCAGCAAGTTGTATGAAGAAGAAATATCCATTACTTGAAACAACATGGGAAATTCGACCGGCCCGATCTGTAAATCCAAATAAATTTCTCCAATAACATCCTTCTGCGAACCATCAAAAGCCCTTACCCTTACATGGTTTTCCTTGACTTTCCTCAGATGGATTCCTAACTCCCGCATAGTAGATAGCAGAAAAATGTTGAATCCTGACCCTCAGTCAATCGGCACTCGGGACACCACCTTGTCCCCAAATTTGATAGTGATATGCAGATATTTGTTGTGACTTACGTCTTCGACAAGAAGTTCATCTCTTCTAAAAGTCATCATGTTTGCTTCGACCATTTTCCCAATTATCGCGGCCAGCGTCTCACTGGTGGTGTTGCTTGGCCCACTTACCCCACTTAGTACTTTCATCAAGGCATCCTTATGACTATCAGATCTCATCACAAGTCCATGATTGATATTTGTGCTGAAGTTTTCTTCAGCTGCTCCTTCAAGGAGTACTCTTTGGTCGACATTCTCTTCCAGAAAATCGTGGCTTCTGAGTCTGTTATGTTCCTCATTTGAATCTACTCTCTTCCCAAATTCCCTCGATTTGCATCTTCAAGAGCATAGCATCTCCCTGACCGAGTCATACCGTGGAATGTTGCATAGCCTGTCATTTTGTCCTTCCCCTTATGCTGGTACGTCCATGGTACAATTTTGTATTCCTCACTCTCTTCGTCCCATACAGCAACGTCAAGTTGCCACTAATAAGTCTGAACCGTCAATGTAGGTCTCACTTACACTGTGATCATTGGAGGCCTTTGAGGTGGGATCCTTGCGTCCTCTACACTTCCTATTGTGACAATAGTTCCTTTCAAATTGTATTCTTTGTCCAATATGATCATGTTGACCCCCTGGTTTCGGTGATTTGGCAGTGGATTGCAATTTACATTGGGCGGAGCCAGAGTTCACTAAATGGCTCAGCTCTTGATTAGTGATTCAATCTCTTTTTTCAACTTAAAACAATCTTCAGTATCATGACCAGACACGTTTGAATGGTATACACAACTTTTAGTTGCATTAAAGTACTTAAAAGGATACTCAGGAACCCTTCCTTCCACTAGATATATCAATCTTGCTCTCCTCAATCTCTCGATAAATTGGGCTAGCGGCTCTGCAATCAGGGTATAATTTCTGGGACCTAATCCATGTCCAATCTGCACTCAATAGTGAGTGAAAACGGTCGTTGAAAGAATAATACCCAAAAGGAGTCGGGGTCTATTTCCACAGGGAGTTTAATATGGGTGTTAGGGGTATACACTTGATGAAAGCAAATAGAACAACTAGATTGCACTTCCAAACAAAGAGTTTTGATTTCTAATTCTAATTTTACTCTACCAATATTAAGCTAAGAGAATAAACTAGAAAGCGAATGATAGTTTTTGGTATTTTTCCAAATAGTTAAAAAGCCTAGGGATGTGACCTTAACCTAGGTGTTCGCCTCATGGGTTAAATACATTAACACTTGTTTTGTAAATTAGGGTGTATTATAACTCTATAGTCTACGTTACCCACTCAATACTCTCGATCATAGAGTGATTTTGCCCAATTTGGCTTTCTCAAGCCCAAATGGGTATCAAGCTAAATAGTTGATATGAGCTCAAGTCGGGTTCTCACTATCTCTAGTTTGAACCCTTTAATTAGGCTAATCAAACACTCAATTAGCCCAATTCCTTGTTAGACAAGTTATCCTAGACTAGGTCCCTCTTTCTTAAGTAAAGACCAAGTCAAAAGAACATGAATCAACGTTTGCGACCATTAATTCTAAAATTAAAGCATAAACTAGGCTAAATAATCAAAATTCAATCATAAAAAAGCATTACATTAAATACCCATAAGGTTTACACACTAGGATTGGGTCACAATCCTAATAAGAATCTTGCTACTTATAATGCAAAAATGAAGAAAAATAAGAAAAAATACAAATTAAACTCATAATCTAAGATTAAAATAATACAATATAATGTTTAAATCCTAAAATAGTCACAAACTTCCTAAAATAGCAAAATCCAACTTCTACAACAGCTCAAACTTCGAAACATGACCTACGTCTTATGTTCTGTGCCCCTTCTTGCCTTGCGAGTCGAAACACTCCTTTTTAGTCGAATTTCATCATGTGAGCCCCAAACTTCCAACATTCCTGTAATTTGCACACTTTCATTAGTTTTGGAAACATAAATCAATACTTTCGGGCTAAAAAAAAAAGCAAAAAGTTTCTAATAAGTAGTCAAAATCCATACTTATCAACTTCCCCAAACTCAAGTCTTTGTTATCCTCAAGCAAATAAATTAGTTTCCACCTCCTCGGAGTTACATGTCATTACAGGGAGTCAATGGTGAGCCATTCATACATCTGTTGGGACCAACAATTACCCACACTACTCATGCATTATTAACAAGGTGACAAGTCAAATATTCATGCACATATAGTTCTAATGTGACATTTAAACTTCAAGAGTTGACTTTACTCATCAAGGACTCTTGTTCTATCATGTAGGTCTCGGTGGACTCCAAACTCTTCCTCCTCTACTTTCCATTTTTCAAGCTCACTTATGAAATTAGCACTCAATATTAAGATTCATGAAAGGTTCACTTGTCTCTCACAAGAGAATGTCACAAGTACGGCTTCAAGTACCATATGCTTTCTCCTCATGTAGATGACCACTAATATAAGCTCACTAGGTTCGAAATCAAGTAGGACTTATTTCGGCTTTTAATGAAGGTTTTGGATTAGGGTAGGATACCATATGGGTAAGTGGTTACACCTTTCCTTAAGCACTATACATTTTCATTTCTCCGCTCACGATTACCAATTCTTAGAGGTATTTTCTTTTCATTGGGGACTAGAGAGACTTAACATCACCCTTGCTTGTTTATTTCATTCTTGTTCTCCCCTTTTGATTGCTCATGTTAGGGATCATTACCTCTTTTTGAATCCATCAACCCTTCCACTTCTTCACTTTTTTGCATTTTTCTTTTTGATCTTTTCTTTTCTTGCCTTCTCTTTTCATAAAGATTATTTCTTTTCTCTTTTTGTACCTTGATACCTTTTTTAAATTCCTCATCTCTCCCCTAAATTTATGCTTTAAGCCATTTATTTCACAATAGTGTTAAGGAAAGTTCGGGTGCCAAGAGAGGGTCATGGCATAACGGGTAAAGGCTTTTAACATAGTTATCAAATGAGAAAGTCTAGAGTCTCAAATGGGGTTGACTAGGGATAACTACATTGGTTGGCAATAGAAAGATCAAATGGGCCAAGGAAAGCCTACAATCACTTCGCAAACCAAGCAAAACTTAGGATTTCACCTTGAAATTTGAACGAATACTTGGAGTAGAAACAATCATCTCACCCCTCACACAACTAGATTGTAAAAATGGATAGAGTCGAGAGCCTACAATGACCACATTCAAGTTTAAAGATCACTATGGTCCAATAAACCACTCGATGATCACCATAGTCAACTCAAGAGTCACCAAATTCATTACTACTACTATTATTACCTAAACACTAAAACTAACTCATTCCCTTAAGAAGGTCGTCACGCCATCCATCCTTGGGACAAGTCACCCGATTCATACAAAAACTACATTTGGAATTAACCGTGGCGTTAAGAAAATCAAAGGCTTACTATATACTAAAGCATAAAATGAAGCTACTTAACAAAACAAGAACTAATATGGAAAATATAAAGAAGCTAATGAGCAATAACTACTAAACATAGATAAATAAAAATAAGAAAAGAAAAATTATCATCAAATCATTACAGACCAAATATATCCAGAGTATACCAGTGTATCAACTATACTCCACCCCGAATAAAAGTAAGCATTGTCCCCAATGCTTAGAAAAATAAGAGTAAAGGAAGAGATGGTGAAGAAAACTCCCTAAGAATCCTTGGACATCTCAGTGTCCCCAGAAATATCATCTCTCTCAGGGTTAACCAACTGTATCTCATCATCATCAAATCTGGGCGTGGATGGGTTATCGAACATCGCACGTACTAACTCAACAGTGTCAGCAGCAAGGTCTGGCTTGTCAGATTGGTCAATTGGTGCTACGGTTGCATATGGTGTTGAAGGATCTGGGGCGGACTGGTGCTGGTCAAGTATCATATCAAAAGGAAGGTCTCCAATTGTAGAAAGTCTAGTCCCCTCCCTCCTGAGCTTGTCCAATGAATTTTTGCTTACCTGGGACTTCCTCATCTTCTTTACTTCCTTTTCCAGCTCCTCAATAACTGACCTATGCTACACCAATGTATCTATGATAGTCTTTTGGTTGTCCAGAATCTTCTTCAGCATCTCATCAATGTCAGAAGGAGATTGTGGTTCCTGTGAAGTGAACTACGCTGCAACAGTACTGAAAAATTCAAATAGCTTTCCAGTAGTTATCTACATCTAGTTATTGAGACTCGTCACTGTCTGGGAGACTCACAGCGTAGATAGTGGAGAAGTGGGCATGTGCACTGGCCTCAGAATTGTGGTAGGAGATGTGGTAGGGTATGTGGATGATGGCGGAGGCATAGCAGCGGCACTGGAAGAAGGCTCAAGAGAGGTGGATGGAAGATCCGTTGTCTAAGAAACTGCTACTACTTACTCATCAGACTGGCCAGTGGTGGAAGAAGGCTGGACTTTCTTCTTTGGGTTGCTCACATCCATCAGTGAATATCAGCCGAAGGGCTTCTTCGCCTTTACCTTGGTGTCAAAATCTCTAGGCTCTACCTTAGCATCGGTGAGGTACTCTGTCATAGTGTTGGGATAAGGGTAGGCCAAGCTATCCTGCTATGCAATCACTGAAATGTTGGTCGACATCATGACACCCATATTGATTGGGTACCCAGCCATAATGGACACCACAAGCACTTCCCGAGCAATAGAAAGGTGAGTCTCATTCTGGCATAGATCCAATCAGCTACAAACAAAGGTCAGCCACCCCTTTGCCTCAAAGCTCAAAGAACTCCGCTGAACTCAAAGAAGGCTCAAGAGAGGTGGATGGAAGATCCGTTGTCTAAGAAACTGCCACTACTTACTCATCAGACTGGCCAGTAGTGGTAGAAGGCTGGACTTTCTTCTTTGGGTTGCTCACATCCATCAGTGAATATCAGCCGAAGGGCTTCTTCGCCTTTACCTTGGTGTCAAAATATCTAGGCTCTACCTTAGCATCGGTGAGGTACTCTGTCATAGTGTTGGGATAAGGGTAGGCCGAGCTATCCTGCTATGCAATCACTGAAATGTTGGTCGACATCATGACACCCGTATTGATTGGGTACCCGGCCATAATGGACACCACAAGCACTTCCCGAGCAATAGAAAGGTGAGTCTCATTCTGGCATAGATCCAATTAGCTACAAACAAAGGTCAGCCACCCCTTTGCCTCAAAGCTCAAAGAACTCCGCTGAACTCAAAGAAGGCTCAAGAGAGGTGGATGGAAGATCAGTTGTCTAAGAAACTGCCACTACTTACTCATCAGACTGGCCAGTGGTGGTAGAAGGCTGGACTTTCTTCTTTGGGTT
Source organism: Nicotiana tabacum (assembly GCF_000715075.1). NCBI lineage: Eukaryota > Viridiplantae > Streptophyta > Magnoliopsida > Solanales > Solanaceae > Nicotiana > Nicotiana tabacum. Next base: position 59,745,297 of record NC_134096.1, read on the forward strand.
GCTCACATCCATCAGTGAATATCAGCTGAAGGGCTTCTTCGCCTTTACCTTGGTGTCAAAATCTCTAGGCTCTACCTTAGCATCGGTGAGGTACTCTGTCATAGTGTTGGGATAAGGGTAGGCCAAGCTATCCTGCTATGCAATCACTGAAATGTTGGTCGACATCATGACACCCATATTGATTGGGTACCCGGCCATAATGGACACCACAAGCACTTCCCGAGCAATAGAAAGGTGAGTCTCATTCTGGCATAGATCCAATCAACTACAAACAAAGGTCAGCCACCCCTTTGCCTCAAAGCTCAAAGAACTACGTTGAATGGGAACCCCAGGGGTAATCCATGGTCGTGGTGGCCCCGGTGGGGCTAAGATCTCAGCCAACCAAGGACATACTTCCTCCTTCATTGCACACTTCTCTAGATACTCCTTTGGCTCAAATCCTCGAAGCCCAAGTATGCGTTTAGTGTATGCTGATCAAACCTCACCTTGAGGTTGTGTACTTTGGTCACCTTCGTCCCTTTATTTATATGAGCAACATTGGCATAAAATTCTCGACCGAGGTATTTTTTACCTAAATATTGTCGGGCTGTATTTCTCCAAATCTTTCAAAAGAAACTGTCGCTCAAGAGTCAACGACCTCATTGGCCACCACATATGAAAACTAGTGAAGGCTACCAAGATGACAAATCAATCCTCCCAAACTTCATTTTTCTTTTACCTCTCCAGAACTGTAGCTGTAGAATCCCCCCTCTACCATCATCGAGGATCTGATGTATAACTGGTGCCTCAGGGACTGTTGTAGCCGATGGCTTAGACCCTGGCTAGCACTCTCCGATCCCTTGGAGGTTCTGTTAGATGAAGACGACTCATCTTTGAGCTGGTATCTTCCATGCGGCATCAACTGTGTGGTTGTATGCTCCTCCTGAACAGAGGTTGAGTTGCCCTATGACGCCTCCCTAGACAGGACATAGGATCTAGACTCAGAGAGGTCTGCACCTCTCCCTCTTCCGGTTTTGGTTTTCTTTATGATTGTCTTGGGCTGGACAAGGGTCAAGGTACTTTTACCTCGACCCCGAGAAGATTCACCTCTTCCCTTTGAAGCATCGCCTGGGCCTCTTGATCGAACCATTGTCTATATCAAGTAGAGAAGATTGTTAGTTGCAATTGATTTTTCAAACACATAAAATACTCATGTAGGTAAGGAAGAAAGACTTGGACACAATGGGTTATGAAGTTAATACATGTTTGTAGGATAGGGATCTGCAGTCTGCACATTTGTTATGTGTGGCCGCAGATGGAAATCGCCGTTCACAGATTTTTGTTGTGCGGCCGCATAAGGGAAGTGTGGTCCGCACATTTAAGCTTGCGGACGCATTCTGAATCCCAAAATTGTTAACTCACTAATGACAGAGAAATGGCCAATCTTTAGCTGCAATGCAAAATCTGCGATCAACACAATTTGACTTTTGGCCACACATAGAATGGGCTGTTCTGCGTCCGTAAGGAAAAATATACATTATGTACTTTTTAACTTACGACAGATTACATCCTCACTTATTTTCCAAAAATCCAAATCTGCGGACCGCACAATTTCAAGTGCGGCCGCAGATTTCAAAATATTACTATCAGACAACTTTTTTCAACTTAGATTTTTTAATTTCTTGCACAAATAGACATGAAAATATTTTAAAAACATAAAATTACACTTACCCAATACCATTAGAGCATGTATCAAATTTACCCAGTTTAGATCTACCCCACATGGACACACAATTAAACTTTAATAACAGATGACCTAAAAAGAACTAAAAATCTACAATTTAAACAAACACAAAATATTAACTTGAAATTGAAGCATTCCAGATAGAATGAGTGTAATGAGTGAATGATCAATGTGGTGATGTGTGAGCACAGTTAGAGATATCCAAGAAATTTAACAGAGCAACAATGGTTTGTTTAGAGAGGAAAAACTGTTTAATGAGCCCTAATGTTCTATTTATACCAACATTTTGAGAAGGAGAAGAAGGGAGAGTGCAATCCGCATTCTTTCTCCTGGGGGCTTCATCTCAGAAATCCATATGCGGTCTGCATATTTTCAGGTGTGGACGAATATTTCAGGTGCGATCGCAGATCGACCTCCGCACTTACAAGCTTAAACTTCAGAGAGTTGATATTTTTTACTTTGCAAATGTGTGGTCCACAAGAGAAATGTGTGGCCACAATGCTCTTCTTCTATGGCACATAGAAATGTGCGGTCCGCATATTTTTGAACACTTAGCCATATTTTCGTCCACTTTTATTGTAAGTCACACTCATCCCTGTATTACACTTCAAATCAAGTTAGAACACAAATAAATCTTAACTACAAAATAAAAAGGAAAAGAACATAGGTTTCCTCCCAAGAAGCGCATGATTTAATGTCACGACGCAGAAAACCCTCAAATGAAGTGAATGACTGCCACCACGTGGCTATCTCCAAACTTACCCAAGTAGTGCTTCACCCGGTGAACATTGACTGGGATTACTTCATTGTTATTTTCTTCAAGTCTAATGCACCAAAAGGTGTCACACCCACAATTTCAAAAGGACCACTCCACTTGGATTTTAGCTTTCCGGGAAACATCCTCAACCTCGAGTTAAACAACAATACAAGATCGCCTACCATGAAATCTTTGTTCCAAATGTATTTGTCATGAATATATTTCATCTTTTCCGCACACCCTTCATCGAAGTTGGGAGATGGAATCTTAGAAATCAACTCAATCTTTTCCTTGTCAACTTCAATTCCATTCCTTGAGTTTTTGTGGCCAAGGACAATACCTTCATCGACCATGAAATGGCATTTCTCCCAGTTGAGCACCAAATTGGTTTCTTCACATCTAGCCAACATTTTGTCCAAATTTTCAAGACAGTCATCAAAAGAATCTCCAACCATTGAGAAGTCATCCATGAAAACTTCAAGGTAGTCCTCCACCATATCTGTGAACATAGCCATCATACACCTTTGAAAAGTCACCGGTGCATTGCACAAACCAAATGGCATCTGCTTTAAAGCAAAAGTACCATAGGGACATGTAAAGGTTATTTTCTCTTGATCTTTAGAAGCAATGAGAATTTGGTTGTAGCCCGAGTACCCATTAAGAAAGCAATAAAAAGCACGACCGACCAATCTATCGAGTATTTGATCTAAGAAATAAAGTGGAAAGTGATCCTTCCTTGTGAATTTGTTGAGCTTTAGATAGTCCATACACACCTTCCAACCGGTCCCCGTTCGTATGGGAATAAACTCATTCTAGTCATTGGTGACCATCTTCATACCCCCCTTCTTTGGGACACATTGAACTGGAGAAGTCTATGAACTATTAGAGATAGGATAGACAACCCCTGCATCCAACCACTTGGTAATCTCCTTCTTGACCACTTCTTGCATAACCTCATTGAGTATCCTTTGATGTTCAATAGATGGTTTGGATCCATCCTACAACTTGATCTTATGCACGCAAAAGGTGGGACTTATCAACCGAATATCCGCCAAGGTCCACCCAATATCCTTCTCCCTCGTTTGTACAACCGCCAATGTGGAATCTACTTGCACGTTAGTCAAACAAAAGGAAATAATAACTGATAAAGTAGAATAAAGGCCAAGAAATTCATACCAAAGATGTGGAGGCAATGGCTTGAACTCCAAGATAGGTGGCTATTCAATCGAAGGCTTTGTAGGAGGAGGAGTCCTATTTTCAAGATCCAAGGACAATTTTCGGGGTGCATATTTTTACGACCCCATTCCTTGTAAAGAGTTCACACATTCCATGAAACCATTCATCTCGTCATCATCAAATTTGAGCAAAAAGGCCTCCAACATATCACCAACATTGATTGTAGCACTTGTTTCATCCACAATAACACTGGTCACCAAATCGACAAAGAACACACATCATTTCTATTTGGTTGCCGCATGGATTTACAAACATGGAATACCACATTTTCATCACCAACACGGAAAGTGAGTTCTCCAGCTTCAACATAACAAAGAACCATACCCGTAGCAAGGAAAGGTCTCCCAAGAATAATTGGCACTTCATAATCAACCTTACAATCTAGAATGACAAAATCTGTTGGGAGAATGAATTTATCAATACGAATCAAAACATCTTTGCAAATGTGCGGTCCGCAAGAGAAATATGTGGCCACAATGCTCTTCTTCTATGGCACATAGAAATGTGCGGTCCGCATATTTTTGAACACCTAACCATATTTTCATCCACCTTTATTGTGAGTCACACTCATCCCTGTATCACACATCAAATCAAGTTAGAACACAAATAACTCTTAACTACAAAATAAAAAGGAAAAGAACATAGGTTTCCTCCCAAGAAGCGCATGATTTAATGTCACGACGCAGAAAACCCTCAAATAAAGTGAATGACTGCCACCACGTGGCTATCTCCAAACTTACCCAAGTAGTGCTTCACCCAGTGAACATTGACTCAGAATACTTTATTGTTATTTTCTTCAAGTCTAATACACCAAAAGGTGTCACACCCACAATTTCAAAAGGACCACTCCACTTGGATTTTAGCTTTCCGGGAAACATCCTCAACCTTGAGTTAAACAACAATACAAGATCGCCCACCATGAACTCTTTGTTCCAAATGTATTTGTCATGAATATATTTCATCTTTTCCGCACACCCTTCATCGAAGTTGGGGGATGAAATCTTAGAAATCAGCTCAATCTTTCCCTTGTCAACTTCAATTTCATTCCTTGAGATTTTGTGGCCAAGGACAATACCTTCATCGACCATGAAATGGCATTTCTCCCAGTTGAGCACCAAATTGGTTTCTTCACATCTAGCCAACATTTTGTCCAAATTTACAAGACAGTCATCAAAAGAATCTCCAACCACTAAGAAGTCATCCATGAAAACTTCAAGGTAGTCTTCCACCATATCTGTGAACATAACCATCATACACCTTTGAAATGTCACAGGTGCATTGCACAAACCAAATGGCATCTTCTTTAAAGCAAAAGTACCATAGGGACATGTAAAGGTTATTTTCTATTGATCTTTAGGAACAATGAGAATTTGGTTGTAGCCCGAGTACCCATTTAAAAAGTAATAGAAAGCACGACCGACCAATCTATCAAGAATTTGATCTAAGAAGGAAAGTGAAAAGTGATCCTTCCTTGTGAATTTGTTGAGCTTTAGATAGTCCATACACACCCTCCAACCGGTCCCCGTTCGTATGGGAATAAAGTCATTGTTGTCATTGGTGACCATCGTCATACCCCCCTTCTTTGGGACACATTGAACTGGAGAAGTCCATGAACTATTGGAGATAGGGTAGACAACCCTTGCATCCAACCACTTGGTAATCTCCTTATTGACCACTTCTTGCATAACCTCATTGAGTATCCTTTTATGTTCAATAGATGGTTTGGCGCCATCCTACAACTTGATCTTATGCACGCAAAAGGTGGGACTTATCCCCCGAATATCCGCCAAGGTCCACCCAATATCCTTCTCCCTCGTTTGTACAACCGCTAATGTGGAATCTACTTGCACGTTAGTCAAACAAGAGGAGAGAATAACCGGTAAAGTAGAATAAGGGCCAAGAAATTCATACCAAAGATATGGAGGCAATGGCTTGAACTCCAAGATAGGTGGCTCTTCAATCGAAGGCTTTGTAGGAGGAGGAGTCCTATTTTCAAGATCCAAGGACAATTTTCGGGGTGCATATTTTTACGACCCCATTCCTTGCAAAGAGTTCACACATTTCATGAAGCCATTCATCTCGTCATCATCAAATTTGAGCAAAAAGGCCTCCAACATATCACCAACATTGATTGTAGCACTTGTTTCATCCATAATAATACCGGTCACCAAATCGACAAAGAACACACCTCATTTCTTTTTGGTTACCGCATGGATTTACATACATGGAATACCACCTTTTCATCACCAACACGGAAAGTGAGTTCTCCGACTTCAACATAACAAAGAACCTTACCCGTAGCAAGGAAAGGTCTCCCAAGAATAATTGGCACTTCATAATCAACCTTACAATCTAGAATGACAAAATCCGTTGGGAGAATGAATTTATCAACACGAATCAAAACATCTTTGCAAATGTGCGGTCTGCAAGAGAAATGTGTGGCCATAATGCTCTTCTTCTATGTCACATAGAAATGTGCAGTCCGCATATTTTTGAACACTTAGCCATATTTTCGTCCACCTTTATTGTAAGTCATACTCATCCCTGTATCACACTTCAAATCAAGTTAGAACACAAATAACTCTTAACTACAAAATAAAAAGGAAAAGAACATAGGTTTCCTCCCAAGAAGCGCATGATTTAATGTCACGACGCAGAAAACCCTCAAATGAAGTGAATGACTGCCACCACGTGGCTATCTCAAAACATCTTCAATCACACCCAACGACTTTTTCATGGTACGATCGGCCATTTGCAATCTCATAGAGGTAGGTCTTGGTTTCTCAATTCCCAAAGTCTTGAAAACTGAATAGGGTATCAAATTTATACTTGCCCCAAGATCACAAAGAGATTTAGCAAATTTGGCACTTCTAATTGTCTAAGGGATCATAAAAGCGCCAGGATTATCCAACTTAGGAGCCATTTAATGCACAATTGCACTCACTTGATTAGTGACTTTGATGGTCTCAAAATTCATTGACCATCATTTTGCCACAAGAACTTTCATAAACTTTGCCTAACCAGGTATTTGTTCCAAAGCTTCAACTAATGGCACATTGATTTAAAGACTCTTCATCGTTTGAATGAACTTCTTTAATTGATTCTCACCTTGCTTGACAAGTTTTGAGGGTACGGAGGTGAAGGCTTAGGAAATGGTGACTTACCCTTTTGCACTACCGGCTCTAATATGTCAATAATTTGTTCCCTAGATGGGTTCACCTCCTCTTGAGTCTCCTTCACACTATCATCAATATCAATCTGAACTTCCTCATTAGGTTTCACGACATTGTTTGAGAGCTCTTCTTCTTACATCACTTGATCATCATCAACAAGTTACCTTTCACTTGAGGTGGGTGCATTCCTGCCTTTTCTACTTCTTGTGATAACCGCCATGGCATGCCTCTTATTGTTACCACCCTTTGGGTTTACCACTGTGTCACTCGGTATTTCCCCCTTAGGACGATAATTTAGAGCTTGAGATATTTGCCCCATTTGAACTTCTAAGTTGCATATTGATGTGTTGTGTGAGGCAAGTTGGGCATCCAAATTGGATTCTTTTCCATCATTTTCTTGAACATACTGTTAATATGTACCATTTCATTGTTTGAAGACCTTGAACCATAGGAAGGATAAGTAGGGGCGTTGTTCGGTTGTTGGTACATTGGGGGCCTTAGAAAACCCGACCCCCGATTGCCTTGATTGTTGCTCCACCCACCTTGATTGTTGCCTGCCTAATTTCCTTGGTTGTTTCCACTCCAGTTTTCTTGATTATTGTTTTTATGCCAATTCTCATGATTATTGTTTCCACTCCAATTCTCTTGATTGTTAGAATTCTAATTGCCTTGATTGTTCTGTGGTCGCCATTGTTGTTGGCTCGGGCCTTAGAAGTTGTTTCGTTTACCTTAAAAATTATTCACATATTGCACTCCTCTTATTTTTAATTATAGGAATCATCTTTCTCAAAACAAACATCTTCTTGCATAGAGTTCTCCACTCGAGTTTGCACTTGTGGACCCTTGGTCCTCCTCTTATTCACCCTCATGTTCACTCCCTTCATAGCATCGACTTGCTTAGACGCTTGAACTTGGTTTAGTTGAGCTTTTGCTAGTTGAGTCATAGTAGTTGTCAATTTTGCATTGGCTTACCCATGGACTTGCAATTCTTTGTGAAGGTGGATCATATTCGGGTCCCCTTGTGGCACATTGGCCCGGGATTGGCAAGCCGACGACGTTTCCTCCATCTCATCCAAAATCTCATACGCCTCCGCATAAGGCATAGTCATAAAGTTCTCGCCGTCTACTTGATTTACTACACATTGGTTGGTTGTGTTAATCCCACAATAGAAGGTTTGTTGAATCATGTTTTCCGTCATATCATTGTTGGGACATTCCTTGACCATTGTTCTATAGCGATCCCATATCTCGTATAGTGGTTCATTCGGCTCTTGCTTGAATGCCAAAACCTCATCTCAAAGTGTAGCCATGTGCCCATGAGAAAAAAACTTAACAATTAAATTTTCTGCCAACTCATCCCAAGTGTGAATTGAATAGTTCGGCAATTGTTCCAACCAATCTAAGGCTTTCCCCCGTAGAGAGAAGGGAAAAGTCCTTGGCCTCAATGCATCCTCAGATATATTAGTTTGATTGCTCCCCCAACAGGTATCCATAAAGATCTTCAAATGTTTGTAAGCATTTTGTGTTGGAGAACCGGTAAATAAACCATGTTGCTCAAGCAAAGTGATTATCACATTGGTGATTTGGAAGTTGCCCGCCCTAATATGGGGAGGGACTATTGCACTAACCTTCGTTGGGAAATATCCGGTGTGGAGTCGCTTTTGGTGGAGGTGAGAGTGGAACGGGCACATTGTCATGAGGTACCCGTCCTCTCTGATTGGTTTGTGGCTCATGACGTACCTCCTCTACTTGCTCCTCCTCACCGTCCAAATCCCCCAAAGGCACATTTTCGAGCTCATTGTTCGCCATGGTTGTATCTAAAATTTCCCACACAAGTTAGTACACGGAAAGAAAAGAAGATATTTTAAAAACAAACCCAATTATATAGCTAACACTGTTTTAACTCCCCGACAACAACGCCAAAAATTGATCCACATCCAATCCGCACTCAATATTGAGTGAAAATGATCCTTGGAAGAATAGTACCCAACAAGAGTCGGGGTCAATTTCCACAGGGAGTTTAATATGGGTGCTAGGGGTATACACTTGACGAAAGCAAATGGAATAAATAGATTGCACTTCCAAACAAAGAGTTTTGATTTCTAATTCTAATTTTACTCTACCAATATTAAGCTAAGAGAATAAACTAGAAAGCGAATGATAGTTTTTGGTATTTTTCCAAATAGTTAAAAAGCCTAGGGATGTGGACTTAACCTAGGTGTTTGCCTATTATGTTAAATACATTAACACTTGTTTTGTAAATTGGGGTGTATTATAACTCTATACTCTACGTTACCCACTCAATACTCTCTGTCATAGAGTGATTTTGCCCAATTTGGCTTTCTCAAGCCTAAATGGGTATCAAGATAAATAGTTGATATGAGCTCAAGTCAGGTTCTCACTATCTCTAGTTTGAATTCTTTAATTAGGCTAACCAAACCCTCAATTAGCCCAATTCCTTGTTAGCTAAGTTATCCTAGACTCGGTCCCTCTTTCTCAAGTAAAGACCAAGTCAAAATGACATGAATCAATGTTTGCAACCATTAGTTCTAAAATTAAAGCATAAACTAAGCTAAATAATCAACACTCAATCATGAACAAGCATTAAATTAAATACCCATAAAGTTTACATACTAGGGTTGGTTCACAATCCTAGTAAGAATCTAGCTACTCATAGTGAAAAATAAAGAAAACCAAGAAGAAATACTAATTAAACTAATAATCTAAGATTAAAATGATAAAATATGATGTTTAAATCCTAAAATAGTCACAGACTTCCTATAATAGCAAAATCCAACGGCTACATCAGCTCAAACTTCGAAACTTGGCCTAAAATGTGATTCTCGTCTATTTATAGTGTTCCAAAATTTGCTGAAAAAAATGCCCTCAGGAGGTTCTGCGGCCACACAATTCCATGTGCCATCCGCAGATTTCTTTAGCTGGCAGGGTCTTGGATTCTGCAGCCGTATAATTCTGGTCTGCAGCTGCAAAGCATCTTCTGTAGACGCACAATTCTTATACAGTCCGCACTTCAGGAAAGGCTTTAAGTCTTGGTCATTTACACACTCTCTGAACTTTGAATCATTTGTCAATACAGACCTTGTTCTGGGCCCGCACAAATTATGTACGGTCGGCAGATCAGCTAAAACTCTATTGGGCTTCTTCAATTATTCTGTGGCCGCAGAGAGAATTTTGCGATCCACACTTTCTTCTGCAGACCGCACATTTGTGTTTTGCGCCCCTTATTGCCTTGTGAGTCGGAACACTCTTTTTTAAGTCAAATTTCATCATGGAAGCCCAAACTTCCAACATTCCTGCAATTTGCAAACTTTCATTAGTTTTGGAAAAATAAATCAATACTTTCGGACTAAAACAAAAGCAAAAATGTGCTAATAAGTGGTCCAAATCCACACTTATCATGACCCCTCTCTTCAAAATTGGGACTAGGGCGTGGTGCATAGGTGGGTCGATTTTTGTGGGTAGTGGTTTGGACATGAGCATATGACCGTTATGGGTTCAGGTTGTTGTAGGCTCGATAAGGGTTATATTAATATTGGGGGTGGTAGTATGGTTGGGTGTTATACATGGGAGCATAAGCGGGTGGTGGTGAATAGTTGTTTGGGGATTAGAAAGTTTTTACATGATGTGGGTTGGGTTGATAGTAAGGGACGATTGCTGAGACTTTTTCTTTTTTCTTCTTTTCACTACTAATTAACCCTGATTGGATTGCCTTGTTGGCCGCTTGCAGTGCATCCACGGATTATACTTTTCCAGATTTTATACCTTATTCTAATAAATATCCCATCTTGACCAGTTTGGGGAATTTTTGTCCCATCATTCCCATCATTTTTTCAAAGTATATCCCTTCATATGCCCTGATGAAATACTTGGTTAATTTGCTGTCATCCAATGGAAGTTGTGCCCGGGTGACTTTTGACCTCCACTATCGTGCATATTCTTGGAATGACTCGGATGGCTATTTATGCAGGTTTACCAGTGCGAACCTATTGGGAGTGATCTCTGTGTTGAATCGGAAGCGATTCATAAAATCTTCTACCATGTCTTGCCAGGTTCTCTAGTTTCGTGGATCTTGTCGAGTATTCAAGGTATGTGCTTCTCCCGTCAGGCTTCTTATGAAAAACTCCATTCGTAGCTTCTCGTTCCATCCACTCCGACTAACTTTCCATAATATGCCCTCAAATATGTGTGGGGAACCCCCGTCCCGTCGAAGATATCGAACTTTGGAAGCTTATACCCCACTGGCATATCCATATTCCCAAGATTTGTAGCTTCTCAGACACTAACTCCTCTTCCTTAAGCCTAGCTGACATACCCCGGCCTTGGGGAGTGCGACTGGACCTCAACCGAGACAACCTGGTCAAGCAAGCCTACTAGATGCTTTCTACCCGAACTTGCCCATGAATAAAGTGAAGACATATTTCATTAATTAGACCATGAGAAGATCATGTGAGCAACACCAATTCATTACCAATAATTACATCATTTATAAGTCTCCAAAATATTACATTACACATTCATAGTTTAGAAGTGGAACATGTGATACAAATACAACATTCGAGTTTGAGTTTACCAACACCAATATACAACCTATACCATGTCTACAGATCCTCTAATAGATATAAAAGAGTATTATGATAGTGTTGGCAACAAGGCTCCGGCTATATCTCAAAACATAATACACAAGGGACAAAAGATATACGACCCCAAAATGAAATGGGGCTCACCAAGTCAGTTGGGGGAGGGTGTACTGCTATCACTAATCAATACCGCTTGCTATGGAACCACATGCATCCATTAATGATGTAGCACCCCTAGAAAAAAAGGGACATTAGTACATATGAAATATTACTAGTATGTAAGACTAAACAACCTCTCAATAGAACGAGTAACAATACAATGAGAAACAATTATAAGATCAAAATGAAAGCTTCAAACAATACCAAAGCATCAAGTTAGGAGCAAGATATGTTTTCAAGTAAATTTCCATATTTTGGGTTGGGAGATATTTAGTACCTATATACCACCATGTCTTTAGCACGGAGTTCGATCACAACCCGATCGGCTAGGCCATGTCACCAAAGACATCCAATTACAATCACAATCGCAATCTCAATCACTATCTCAATCACAATCTCAAGCACAATCACCACCATGTGTGCGGCATGGTGTCAGATATCGACCCGATTGGCTAGGCCGTCTCACCACAATGTCGTGTGGATCTACATCACCCTTCGCTAGCAATCGTCTCATCCCAAATAAGGGGAATAATCACAATCCACTCCTACACCGGCACGTGTAGTTTCGGGATTAGGTTATTTCAACCTACCCTTCCTCGGTGACTAACAATACTCCCAAATGTTTATTATATAAAGGAATTTCAGCTCATTTCACAGTCTTTACTCATCTTTTAATTTCATTGGCACTAGTGGCCACAAATGTAGTATCATTCTTGGCACGTCAGGCGTATTTCATATTTCATGTTCACCCCTTTCACTTTCAAACATCATGATGGATTATCAACATCAAAGTATCTCTAATCACGACTTTTAGTACACGTATGCGAGACATAAGAGTCTTAGGCACATTAAGTTTTCTTCCACAATTTGGCATAATAACAAGCAATTGAGACACAATTGAATTCATAATATTCCGACACATGGTAACATTTGAATACATTCTCAAAGGATAACACAATATGATAAAGGCATTCGGAAAACATTTTGAACATATATCTTTCGACACATAGTTTATTCGGAATAGTCAAATTGATAAGGAACAACTCGGAGCATGAGACTTAAGAGATTGAGCCAATCATAATTACTACTTACGTGGACATCAATGGATTCGATTCTACAAGAGCAGTTTAGCTAACATACCTCGCTTTAAGCTCCTTTAGGTACTACAATGATCCAGAAATTCTAGAAACCCCAATCTATTTAGAAAAATAACAACATTGAACTGTAATTAGGAAGATACCCAAGGGTTCAACTCATTTAAACATTTTATCAAACACTAGGTGTGCAATACGATTACAAGGTTCTTCTATGGTGGATTTCTTCATCCAACAACCCAATGTTTACCCATTTGAACTCAACAACCTTCTCACAAACCTTGATGGTACATGCATGCGTAAATAACACCCTCATACCTAAGAATCACACTCCACATTACCCATATTCTACCCCATATTCGAAATTGAAGACTAGGGCTAGAACCTTACCTCTTTAGAAGACAACTTTGCAAGTTTTCCTAGTGAATTCTCCAATACTTGAGCAAGGATTGATGAACAATGGCTTTGGGATTTCTCCTCTCACTCTAGACTACTTTCCTCTCTCTAAAATATCAGTTTGAACCTTCTAAAATGACCCTCAAGGTTGTTTTATAAGAACGGGTCGGGTGTAATTTTCCAAAACATAAACTTACGAAGCCAAGTTAGAGGTCGTAGACCGTACCGCAAAATGACTATACTGATAGCAAAAGGTACCGTAGAAATGGCTCCAAGAACTGGGCAGGCCTGGACAGGTCTACGACTGATCTGGGGTCCGCAGATCAATTATGGGGTCACATAATGGACCACTGAACCTCCTTCCAAAATTGTTATCATGCTGGTTCTGTGACGGATGTGCGGCCCACAAAATAATTATGCAGTCGCATAGTTAACTGCAAAATGACCTCCAAAATTGGCCATTTTTCTGCTTCACTCCTCGGCGGATCTGCGGTCCGCAAAGTAGTTCTGCGGTCGCATAATGGACCGCATAAACACCCTATTCTGCAATATGGTTTCTTTAACTCCCCAACGCACCGATCCTCAATCACGTTACTCTACATCGCCGCCACGAAACCCCATCATCTAGGTGAAATTTTATGAATCCTCCCCCATTTAAGATCATTCGTCCTCGAATGAGAGTCAAAATCCGCCATCAGCATCCAATATTATTCAACTCTTAATTCACACACCCGCAGTTCTAAATTTTGACTAACTCCCTAAATTTCTAAATATTTCGCCAGAGTCTCCCCTATAACTTGGCTTATCCACATGTTAGATAATCCGAGAAACCAAACTTAACAACATATGCATAATCCAATGACGTAACATAACATGAAAACAACACTAACTGTGGCATCATAAGTAATATATATTACCAGTAAGGAACACCCTTAACATCCATTGTACAAGTGATACATAATTGATAGAAGGTGAGCTCTCAACCTTTTCATAGAACACAACTACGTAATTACATAACTATTAAAAAAATGAGGGTATTTCTTCTTCATCTCTACCTCGGCCTCCTAGGTGGCCTCTTCAACCTGTTTGTTTCGCCATAGCACTTTCACGGAGGCAATCTCTTTATTTCTCAGCTTTCGAACCTACCTATAAAGAATGGAAACTGGAATCTCCTCATAAGTCAATTCTTCATAAACCTCAATAGTCTCAATTGGAACAATAAGCGACGGGTCGCCAACCACCTTCTTCAACATGGACACACGAAACACTGAGTGCACTAAAGACATTTCTGGAGGTAGTTCAAGCTTGTAATCCACCCGACCAATCCTCTGAATAATTTTGTACGGTCCGACATACCTCGGACTCAACTTCCATTTCTTACCAAATCACATTATACCCTTCATGGGGGAAACCTTTAAGAATACCCAATCATCCTCTTTGAACTCCAAATCCCTACAAGGAACATCCGAATAGGATTTCTGATGACTATGGGCAGTATTCAACCGTTCCTTAATGATCTTGACCTTCTCCATAGCCTTATGCCTAAGGTCTGACCCTATCAACTCTGCTTCCCCAATTTCAAACCACCCAATGGGAGATCTATATCTCCTACCATGTAAAGCCTTAAATGATGGCATATGAATTCTAGCATGATAAATATTATTGTAGGCAAATTATATGAGTGGAAAATGATCATCGCAGCTACCCTGGAAGTCAAGAACACAAGAACGCAACATATCCTCAAGAGTTTGAATAGTCCGCTCAGCCTGCTCGTCGGTCTGTGGATGAAAGGATGTACTAAGATTCATCCGAGTAACCAAACCTTGATGAAATTTCCTCCAAAGGTTAGCTGTGAACTGTTCCCCTCGATCTGAGATGATAGAAACCGGAGCGCCATGCAACCTGACTATTTCCTTGATATACAACTGAGCATACTATTTTGCTGTATCGGTAACCTTAACAGGTAAGAAGTGAGCTGATTCCGTGAGTCGATCCACAATCACCCAAATCGAGTTGAACTAGCGAGGAGTGCGAGGTAGTCCTACCACAAAGTCCATATTTATCATCTCCCACTTCCACGTTGGAATTACTATATTATGTGCCAATCCACTGGGCCTTTGGTATTCGGCCTTCAATTGTTGGCAATTTGGACATCTTTCCACAAAGTCCGCTACATTCCTATTCATATCATTCCACCAGTACACTTCCTTAAGGTCACGATACATCTTTGTAGAACCCGGGTGCACGAAATACTTAGAATTGTGAGCCTCGACCATGATTCTTTCCCAAAAATGATTTACATTTAGAATACATAATCGTCGTAGGTACCTTAGTGTACAATCATCCATTCCAATAGAAAAAGTCATGGTCTTATGTTTTTGAATCCCCTCCTTCAACAATACCAACAATGGATTGTTGTATTGTTTCTCCTTGACTTCCACCATAAGCGACGATTCAGCCTTATTTTGGACAATCACCCCTCATTCACTAGAATCTGCAAGATGAACTCCCAAATTAGCCAACCGATGAACCTCACATTCCTACAATCCTCAATCACGTTACTCTACATCTGCGCCACGAAACCCCGGGTTCTAGGTGAAATTTTATGGGGCCTTACACTAGCTTCCCTCTCCATCTTAGCATATTGGTCAATCTCATAAGGAACCCTCACCATGATAGGCGCTGTAAAGGTAAGTTCATAAATGTCATATACATGAGGAACATATCGCTCATGGGCGGCGGCATGTGCCATGGGTATGTGCTGATTTGAGTGAGTGGTAAAAGTGACTCTATAATGAGGAGGGGTGTGAGTGGTGTTAGTGGTAATATGTGGGTTTTGTGGTGTTTGAACGTACTGGGGTACATAGGGAGTGTGGATAGGGGATTTGGTGGGCTTGCGGGGGTTACTGGAGGTATGTCTTGAGTGGTGGGGACTGAAATTGGTTTTGGCATGATGTGGAAGGAAAGTGGTCGGGGATTGAATCCAAAGATTGAAAGCGAGGTGGTTGAGGGAGCGTTGTCACGGCCAGATGTATAGTTCCCTGATATACTCTATTTCCTCCCTTAAAGACTAAATCTCCTAGGCCATCCTGGCCACGTGTTCATCATTCCTGGTATCGTCTTTCTCTCCCGATCTCCCCGAGCTATCGGCTATGACCAGAGCATGTTCAGTCGAGTTTTCTATAGCAAACATCTTTCCCTTTGATCTTAGATTATACGATTGTTCTGCCAGTTTTGGGTCGACACAAACCAACTTTCTTTTATGGTGTAATAATAAAGTAAGAATGAAAGAAAAAGAAAAAAAGCAGAAGTCGGTTTCTTCATTTATACAAGCAGAAAATAACACAGAGCAGTCAATTCACTTATTCAGGCAAACGCGTCCTAGAATTCACGGGACCTCTCATTGCTGGAGGTAGACCTAAATCGCGAATGTTTGACAAACAATTTGACTTGACACATTTAGATCCAAAGCAAGTTTTGTTTTCATTGCTAATGTTTGGACTGAGATAAATGAGAACAAAGGACATCACCATTTCTAATATTCATAGAACTTCATGGGCTTAAACAACTCACCCTTTAGGAAAATTAGAAAACTGGGGATAAGCATACAAATACAAAGTGGGAAAGAAAGGAAAATCAACCAACTTCTAGTAACCATCCCCGGTAACATTCCCCATATCCTACTTTTCTTCTGGATCCTCCTCCGGATCTTCTTTAAACTCCTCTTCATCATCATTGAACTCAGACTCCTCTCTTAAATCTCCCTTCAGCTCTGTCTCAGATTCTATTTGGATGCATTCCACTACCCGGTCATCGTCTTCAGTAGGTGGCAACATGTGATCGATGGATCTTAGGACCACTTGATGATGCATTGAGGTAGTCACAAGGTAATATGGTAGATTGTCTTAGTAAATTTGCAAAGCAGCCACAGCATTCTCCAGCCAGGCTATACCATTTCTGGTTGGTCGGCCTAGGTCATCTTCCTCGTTGATCCAGACATAATACTCTGGAGTGCACCATGAGTTTTGACCCATAGGCATTGTGACCAGATCGTTCCACCTTCTTGGATCATTCTTATCCTAGGGCTGAAATCTATATGTTGTACTCGTCCTCATATAGCATAGTCCTCATCCATAGAGGCACATCCTGGATCATCCCGAGCTGTCTGAGAATTAAGGGTAAGTATGTTTGGATGCCCTCAAATCCGATCAGCTCAATGAAATATTTCTGAGGAGTCTTTAAGATTGTCGTCCCACCTAATAATAGAAGCTTCCAATTGACCCATTCTCCACTTAGATTAGTCAGCATTTCCCTCTACTCTTCTTGTCCATATGGGGAGACCCAATGTCTCATCCTCTCGTTGTGGATGCGGATCATGTTGCTGACACCCACAAAGTAGTCACTAGTGGCATCGCGCTGGAAGAAATATTTTGTGGCCCAGATCTGAAGTAGAAATTTACAACCCTTAAAGAAATCATACCCCCGTGCACATACACCCAAAGCCCTTAGAATATCAGCTAGCACCATCAACACCAGAGTAGCTTGAAGGTTACCACGGAAGGTCTCCAGAACCACGAGTAATAAGTTGATGTTGATATGACCTCTTATCTGCGGGAAGACCAACAATACCAATAGTGCCAATGAGAAAGTGATAGGCCTGAGACTCTCCCACGTTGCTTGATCATACTAAAATTCCCTCGAATACCACTCATAGCTTTCACGATGTCCAAATCTATCGAATAACTAATCTATGCTCACCCATTCGTCCTCGATATTTCTCAAACCTCGACTGTTAAGCAGACCCAAAGCATACAAGAACTTGTAACCAGGCATAGTGACCGGTAGTATTGATTTCCTCCCTATGAATGGCAGCTCTATGAAACTAGAAGCTTCTTCCAATGTCGGTACTAACTAACAATCAACAAACTTGAACACCACCTTAGCCGGATCCCAGAACTCTATCAGCAAGCGAGTGAGCACCCTCTCTGCTTAGATGTTGAACAAAGCGGCTAGTGCCCCCAGATATGCCCGAATCTCATCTATGTGTTCCTGGCGGATGTTCTTCCACCACTGCTTCAACTTGCGTGGCTCTCCCATGACCATGTTGATCTCAGAGTTATTTTGGTTGATTTACAATTTTGAAATGGGTAAAGAAAGGTTTTGGTGAGTGTTTGCTTAGGATCTTTAGATGTCTCATCAAGTTTGTCCATCTTTCCACATAATTCATGTTGTTGGTGCATAACCTGTTTACATTAGGGTGATTTTAAAATTTTTGCGTCTATGCAAAGGACTGACTCACCTAAAGTTTATGATATATGACCTATTTGTACTAGAGTAGAGTGTTTCCAACTTTTGAGTTGGACTGAAGACTGCGAGAAGTTATGTCAGTTGACCTGACAAAGACATTCTCTGAAACTAAAGAATTTTGAAAAGAAGGTTCGGAGGGGCGTAAAACACAACCCTTGCATGCCATTGTGTGTGATAGTGTATGGCCAAGACTCGATAGGAAGAAATGTGATGACAGTATATGTAAAGCAGTAACAGATAAGGGCCTAGCAATAATAAGTATGATAATAAGCATTACAAAAGCAAATAAGAAAATAAGCATTTAATTGCAAAGTTAACTACAGTTAAAGAAATGTGTACAAACAAATCTAAGTACCAAATTTAGTCTAAGTCTGCTAAGGTCAGAACCTAAGTGCGAAATTCCCCAACAAAGTCGCTATGTTGTTGCACCCTATTTTGCACTTGTCAAAACAAGATTCAACTTGTGGTTTCTCTATTATTGATGAAAAAGAGTCGCCACTTATTATTTAAAGGTATACTAAGGTACCTATTTAACTACTAAAGGTCATATTCTTTATTAGTCTGCTAATAGGTGAGATTATGGGTAAGGGTTATTATTCTTCTAAGGAGAAGGTGTTAGGCACCCCTTAAAATCTAGCTGAGGTAGCTCCATAGGACTTAGACTAGATTTAGGACTAACTTGTTGTACTATGCCTTAACTAGTGTTTAAAAGAGTGTGGCCTACTTTGTTTTAAATGATAATACCTAAAAATGGGAATGTGGTTTAAAGAGGATATATTTAAAGAAGAGTCTTAGGAAACTAATGTTTGAAAAGAGGGATTGTCGTCTTTGTTATGCCTTTGGGCTTCAAAATTCTTTAAGAAAGGAGTTAGTAAAGCATAATGAATTAACAATTGTTCACAGCTAGCGGATGTAGAATTAATTACTAACTAAGGCCTCTTTTAATCCTAAGTTCTTTAAGGCTTGCCTAAGTAACTTTTATATGAATTAAAAGATAAAGTAAAGAATTCAATCCAATATATGCTTGTCATATACGTATGAGATAAAACAACAAAAAACACAGTGAACGATAATGACATAGTGCAATTGTAGAATAACAAAAACAGTAAATACCGAAGCGAAGGTTGGACTTAGGCCTGAGGGCCCAAATCATTGTACATGTTCAAAAGGAAGAGAGAAGGTCATTAGAAAAATAGTACTATATGCATGCCTATATATGAAATTTGCAAGAAAAGAATAAAGGAAATGATAACTGGCAGTATTCAAATACTAAGAAAGTCATACTAATGGGGATGTTATGTATAGTAAATGATCCACATTGGACACCTTTTGTTGTCATTAAGCACCAAACCCAAAGAGAATAACAAGTTTCAATAAATCAAGGGCTAAGGAGAGAATTCTACTCAAGGTCGATGTCCCATTTGAATCCACTGACACATCAAAGTTCCCAAGGGTCTCAAGGCATAGAGCAACGCTTGTGCCGGGGAGAGCAGCCCAAGATAGAGTTAAACTCTACTCCCAAATATTCCTAACCACTAACAACTCATTCTTCCCTATAGGTTTGAATTCCAATGAGTCTCTTTCAATGCAAACCAACTACTATGACATTTCCTACTACATAAACATACTCTTTCTTAACAGAATAACATAGGTAAATATATAGAGACAGTCCCCATTTCTTATAACAATACTTTCAGCCCTAGGTGATTGATTAACATACTAGACAAACATAAAGCTCAAATTCCAAATACACACATAGGCAGGAACATCATACTATTTTTGTTAAAGAAACATACAATTGGAATCAAACATCTCATATATAGATAAATAACACAAAGTTTATGTCACGCCCCGAACCTAGGAGCGAGACAAGCACCCGGTGTCTCACCTAACCTGGCGTACCAAATTGCGACTAAGGGACTCTGAACACATAATGTCATACTTTGGCCATGGGGCCACCTTGCAAGACAATTTGCGAAGCAAAATATAAAACTGAATGGAAACTAGCACTAACTAAATATCAATATAAAGCTAGGCCGACAAGGCCGTCATAGCTACTACAGCTGACAAACCACCAATTTATACAAACCCAACATATTGCACTAACCAACAGGATATGCCTACAAGCCTCTACTGATAGATGTACTGTGATCGGAACAGGGCCCCGACCTACCCATAACATATATATAGATATACATAAGATGTACACAAAACTCTAGACCTGGCAACTCCGAAATACGTGGAGCTTACTGATCAGGCGGAACTCGGAAAACACCTACTGAGGAGGTCTACCCGTCTGTCTGTCTGAACCTGCACGCATGAAATGCAGCGCCCCCAAAAAGGGACGTCAGTACGAAATAATGTACCGAGTATGTAAGGCAATAAAATAACTGAAATCTGAAACTGAACTAATAATATGATAACTGAAATTAACTGGGAGTCAAAGATGATCTGGAGATATACTTACCTGCTGATACTGACTCAACTCCTTCAATATAGTAAGTAAAATAATTGTACGGCCTTATAAGGCTCGGTATATATAACTGCCCTGCCATAGTAGGCTCGCTCATAGGTGCTTGGCCATACTAGGCTATGTATCTCGACCATGCTGGGCTCGCTCATAGGCGCTCGGCCACAGTAGGCTCGGTATATAACTTTCCATCTGATCAGAGGTTGCCCAATAGGGGCCTGCCCACCGATTATAGCTCGATGGTGGTGAAAATAGTGTAATACTGTATATATATATATATAGACCCTCTACTCTCTTGACTGAATAAAAACAAAACTAAACTGAATATGAAGTCCCGATAAGGAATAATATTGTAACTTATGAGACTAGAATAATGTGAATAAATTCATGAATACGAACTTCTCTTTATGTCTCATTATTAACACATGTAGCTACGAGATCATGCCAAAATGAAGGAAGGCATAGACTTAACATACCTTATCACAATCTTTCCAATCACCAAGTTGAACTCACCTCTTCGCACCTTAATCTACAAGAATGATAATAATACTATCGTTAAGTTACGAAAGGTATAACTATCGCACAACGAATGACAAACTTATTTTGTATTAAAATGGGCAGCATCTCCCCTATAATATGCCCTTCCTCCAAATTCAAGATAACACCAACAATACAAGAACAGAACAATAACAACATATATACATCATTTTCCAGCCCTATATACACCATCAAATACTACAAAACAGCCCAACACACCCCAATCTCTTCGTACACAAAACGACCACCGTAGTAGTGTCAAACGACCCGAAAATGTTATGAAGAACGACCAGACAACAACCCTACATTTATATTGTGTTTATAAACCCCCTTCCTCCTCCAAAACTCCACAAAATAGTAGTAAAACACGCAGCCCAACAGCAACACAAAACAGTCCACAAAACAGTCCGCTACAAGTGAATAACTCGAACTCACGGCTTTCGATCACCGTCCCGTGAGTTCTTACAAGTATAGAACGACTTACCATGAATTTACAGCAGAAAAAATGGATGAAAGAGAGCAGTAAACTCACCTTATTTGTTGGATAACTCAGCTCCTATCTTGGTTCTTCAAACTCTAAGTTTTACCTCCAATTGGAACTTGAAAGGGAGAGAAAATCAATTAGGGTTTGTGGGAAATTTTTGGGAGGATTCTTTGCAGAGCTTATGTCTGGTTATTATGCTCTATTTTAAGTCTAATATATGAAGAAAATAGGCCCTTAAAAGTCCTCTTTGGACGACCCGAAATGGCCCATTTTTGGGCTTTCATTTAAGCAAATAGGTGACACACCTACTTGTCACCTAGCAGCTTGCGCAGCATCGCAAAAATACACATATCTCTCTACTCCGATGTCATATTGACAAATGTTTTAATGCGTTGGAAAATAGACTCATAGATATTTAATTTGATGGGTGGAATACCCCATAACTCTAAGTATATTGGGAGAAAATCGTAGTTACATTTGACCCAAAGTTTCAGTAAAACTTATGAATGTAACTTGTGATGACTTTCATCGACTTTTGTTCCACAACTCGCTTGACATCAAAACATAACACACGGATGTCATACAAATAATATAAATCATAACATAATCTCCTTATCATGTTAATCACCCTAGTCTCACCCCAAAGGTACATATTATAACATTTCCAACTTGTCGACTTTCGATGAAACATTATTTTATTTAATTGCTTTAGCTTCTGAACTGTCCAACCCTCTTTGTACTTGTTGTTCATGATCTTCAATATTTGTAACCTCAGAGGTAACATGATTAACTTACTTTATATACTTTTAAATATTATCTCATTTTTGGTCCTACATTAGTTTGCTTACGACGTATTTTTACGTACGAAAATATAGGGTGTAACATCACTCCCCCCTTGGGAACATTCGTCCTCGAATGTTTACTCTTGGAGACTTTGGAAACTTTTTCCAGAGTATCCTTCGTACACTAGGTTAAAACCAACCTGCACGTAGCCAGAAACAAACTATGCATGCCACACATGACCAATCTTTATAAATAGCAGCAATTTGCCTCACCGACCGTAAATAATAAATATTGAAAGTGAAAAATAAAAGCTTACCTGATGACCTACTAGCCTACATAGAGCTATGTTGTAGCATCCCATCTCGAACCATATCTTCAGTTTGAAATAGGTGGGGGTATTTAGACTTCATTTCTTCCTCCGATTCCCACGTCATCTCTTCTACATTCTTGCTCCTCCATAAAACCTTTACGGAAGCTACCTCCTTATTTCGTAGATTGCGGATTTGTCGGTCTAGGATTGCAACTGGAATTTCCTTGTATGACAAGTCCTCTGTAATCTGTACATCATCCGTGGGCACCACTTGGGTAGGATCGCCAATGCACTTCCGTAGCATAGATACGTGAAAAACCGGATGGACAGACTCCAATTCTGAGGGCAACTCTAACTCATAAGCTACTTGGCCCACTCTCCGAATGATCCTATAAGGCCCAATATACCGTGGGCTAAGCTTTCCTTTCTTGCCAAACCTCATCACGCCCTTCATAGGTGATACCTTTAAGAATACCCAGTCATTAATCTTGAACTCTAAGTCTCGTCGCCGCACGTCAGAATATGACTTCTGACGACTCTGAGCTGTCAACAATCGCTCCCGGATAACCTTTACTTTCTCTATGGCCTGCTGAACCAGGTCTGGCCCATGTAACCCAGATTCTCCAACATCAAACCACCCTATAGGAGATCTGCACTTACGCCCATACAAAGCCTCGTACAGAGCCATCTGGATACTAGAGTGGTAACTGTTATTATATGCAAACTCGATAAGAGGTAGATGTTCATCCCAACTTCTTTTAAAATCCAACACACATACTCGTAACATATCCTCGAGCGTCTGAATTGTGCGCTCGGCTTGTCCATCAGTCTGTGGATGAAAAGTTGTGCTGAGATTCACCTGAGTCCCTAGACCTCTCTGAAATGACCTCCAAAAATATGCTGTAAACTGAGCCCCACGGTCAGATATAATAGAAACCGGTACTCCGTGTAGCCGCACTATCTCCTTAATATATAACTTTGCATAATCTTCTGTTGTATATGTAGATCTGACCGGTAGGAAGTGAGCTGATTTCGTGAGCCTATCGACTATCACCCATATGGAATCGAACTTACGATTAGAACGAGGTAAACCCGTGATAAAGTCCATGTTTATCGCCTCCCATTTCCATGTCGGGATCTCTATAGTCTGCATTAGCCCTCCAGGCTTCTGGTGCTCTATCTTCACTTGCTGGCAACTAGTACATTGGGCGACAAACTCAACAATGTTCTTCTTCATATCATTCCACCAGTACACATCCTTAATGTAATGATACATCTTCGTCGATCCAGGATGGATGGAATACCATGAATAATGTGCCTCTGAAATAATCTTGTCTCGTAGCCCTGCTACATCTGGAACACACAAACGACCCCTGTATCTGAGAACCCCATCTCCCTTGAGCTCTAACAATGGCTTTTTCTGCTGCGGAACTCGCTCTCTCAACTCGACCAACTCTGGGTCCTCGTACTGCCTTTCCTTGACTTCAGCTATGAGGGATGATTTTGCAGTGTTTTGGATTACAACTCCACCATCCTCAGAATCTACTAACCGAACCCCCAACGAAGCCAATTGATGAATCTCTCTAGCTAATTGTCTTTTCTCGGGCTCTACATGTGCTAAGCTACCCATAGATCGACGACTTAAGGCATCTGCTACAACATTAGCTTTCCCTGGATGGTAGAGAATGTTAACATCGTAATCTTTCAATAACTCAAGCCATCGCCTCTGTCGCAAATTCAACTCTTTCTGCTTGAAAATATATTGTAGGCTTTTATGATCAGTAAATACATCAACATGAACACCATATAAATAATGCCGCCATATCTTAAGTGCATGGACAACCGCAGCTAACTCGAGGTCGTGGGTCGGATAATTCCTCTCGTGCTTCCTCAACTGCCTTGAAGCATACGCAATTACCTTCCCATGTTGCATCAGGACACATCCTAACCCGACACCTGATGCATCACAATACACAGCATAACCCTCTAGACCCTCTGGAAGTGTTAGAACTGGAGCTGAGGTCAACCTTTTCTTAAGCTCTTGGAAACTCCGCTCATAAGCCTCTGTCCATTGAAACTTAATTTCTTTTTGTGTCAACTTCATCAATGGTGCCGAAAGGGAAGAAAACCCCTCTACGAACCTCCGATAGTATCCTGCTAAGCCTAGAAAGCTACGAACCTCTGTCGGAGTGGTAGGTCAAGGCCAAGATTTCATGGCCTCAATCTTCTGAGTGTCCAACTGTATCCCTTCATCTAATACAATATGCCCCAAGAATGCTACAGACTTCAACCAGAACTCACATTTAGAAAACTTAGCATACAACTTACGATCACGGAGGGTTTGGAGTACCGCTCGTAGGTGGTCCGCATG
Source organism: Nicotiana tabacum (assembly GCF_000715075.1). Taxonomy (NCBI): domain Eukaryota; kingdom Viridiplantae; phylum Streptophyta; class Magnoliopsida; order Solanales; family Solanaceae; genus Nicotiana; species Nicotiana tabacum. Next base: position 59,770,695 of record NC_134096.1, read on the forward strand.
CTCATCCTCTGAACGGGAATAAACCAGAATATCATCAATAAATACTATCACGAACAGATCTAAAAATGGTCGGAATAGGCTATTCATCAAGTCCATAAATACAGCGGGTGCATTAGTTAACCCGAAGGACATGACAAGGAACTCGAAGTGGCCATATCGGGTCCTGAAGGCTGTCTTCGGAATATCTTTTTCCCGAACTCTGACTTGGTGGTACCCCGACCTCAAATCTATCTTTGAAAAGCATCTAGCCCCCTGCAACTGATCAAACAAGTCATCGATCCTTGGAAGTGGATACTTATTCTTAATAGTTACCTTATTCAACTGCCTATAATCGATACACATCCTCAGCGAGCCGTCTTTCTTCCGCACAAATAGTACTGGTGCACCCCAAGGTGAGGTACTGGGCCTAATGTAACCTTTCTCCAGCAAATCTTTTAACTGCTCCTTCAACTCCTTTAATTCGGCAGGTGCCATTCTATACGGAGGGACGGATATTGGTTGAGTTCCTGGAAGCAAATCGATGCTAAAATCAATCTCTCGCTCTGGAGGAATACCTGGAAGCTCATCTGGAAACACATCTGGATACTCTTTGACTATGGGAATAGACTGAAGTGTAGGTATCTCAGCATCTGCATCTCTAACTCGCACAATATGATAAATGCACCCTTTTGCGATCATTTCCCTCGCCTTCAGATAGGAAATAAACCTAACTCTGGGTGTTGGTGTATTACCTACCCATTCAAGGACTGGCTCACCCGGAAAATGAAATTTGGCTGCCTTTGCTCGGCAATCAACTGTGGCATAGCAAGCTGCCAACCAGTCCATGCCCATGATAGCATCAAAATCCATCATCTCTAGCTCAACTAGGTCAGCTGAGGTCTGACGACTACAAATTGTCACCGTACAACCTCGGTAAACCCGTCTAGCAATAATCGATTCTCCGACCGGTGTAGATACCGCAAAAGGATCACTTAGTATTTCAGGCACTATACCAAACTTCCTCACGACAAATGGGGTAATATACGATAAAGTAGATCCTGGGTCTATCAAAGCATAAGCATCGTGAGAGAAAATGGTTAATATACCTGTCACAACGTCTGGTGAAGACTCCTGGTCCTGTCGACCCGCTAAAGCATAGATACGGTTCTGATTACCACCTGAACTGGAACCTCTACCTCTACCTCGACCTCTACCAGCCGAAGACTGAGACTCGCGCCTTGAAGGATGCACGGACATAGATGATCCTGTTATTGAACTCGCTGGTTGTGCCATTCCCCCCGAATCGCTATTTGGGCAATCTCGCATCATATGACCCGGACGCCCACATATATAACATGCATCAGAACCTGCTCGGCATTGGCCCAAGTGTCCTCTACCACAGATGTCACACCGTGGAGGAAATGACCATGTCTGCGCAGATCCTCGCTGTCGCTGCAAACCCGATACCCGTGAGCTCTCACCTGGTCCTGACTGAGTATAGCGGTCATACCTGTAACCCTGTAACCGAGGTGGCGGAGGCCTAGGTGGCCGTTCGAAGTACTGGGTCCTATAACTACCCTGAGATTGCTCCTGAGACCTGGGAAATCTCATCCTCTTACGTTGCCCTTGCTCAGCCCTCTCTGTACCCTGCTGCCGACGCCTACCCCTTTCTATATTCTGGGCGAATGCCTGAATCCAGGAGATATCCATACTATCCTGCAATGCAGCGGTGGCACATGCCTCGGTTAACTCTAGGGCTAACCCTGCTATAAACCTATGAATCTTGTCCCGCATAGTAGAAACTATGGATGGTGCATATCTGGCCAATGAGTCAAAACGGAGACTATACTCTCGAACACTCATATTACCCTGCTTGAGGGCTAGAAACTGATCGACTCGAGCCTGTCGGATCTCCCGCGGTAAGTACTGGTCAAGGAAAGCATCTGAAAAATTCTCCCAAATAGCTGGAGGTGTATCACGTCCCCTGGACCTCTCCCATCCCTCATACCAAAGGATGGCTATATCTCGGAGTCGAAAAGCTGCTAGCTCAACTGCCTCTTTCTCTGTGGCATGCATAACACGAAAGATCCTGTGAAGCTGATCTATGAAATCCTGCGGGTCCTCCCTCTGATCTGTCCCCGTGAACTCTGGGGGACTCAAAGCAATAAACTCTCGGACCCTTGAAGTCCCAGACCCCTCAGAAGTTCCTGCACTAGCTGATGCCCTAGCATGTTGCTGGGTAGCTACCAACTGTGTCAACAAATGCACCGCACTCCTTAAGTCCTGATCTAATGGAAGTGGAGGGGGAACTGGATGTGCGGTTTCCCTAGGAATCTCCGTAGTTGGTGGAGGAGCCGGTAATGGCTGAGTAGGGGTCTCCCTTGAGCCTCAGACTGGGCCCCATCTACTAGGGGTACCCTGCTGGTCCCCTCACCTACTACTGTATCTCTCCTCTGGCTAGCCGTAGTCTTCCTAGTCACCGTCATCTGTGCATGCAAACACCAACACATAAGTTTAATTCAAATATCCTATAACTCAGTTCTATAGCACGATTTAGATTTCAAAGAAGTGTAACCAACTGCTAAATGCCCTGTAGTTTCTTGCTTATATAATGTGGTGCACAACACATCTATAAACAAGACCCTACTAGACACGGCTTGTAGACTCCCTAGGACAGAACTGCTCTGATACCAAGTTTGTCACGCCCCGAACCTAGGAGCGAGACAAGCACTCGGTGCCTCACCTAACCTAGCGTACCAAATTGCGACTAAGGGACTCTGAACATATAATGTCATACTTTGGCCATGGGGCCACCTTGCAAGACAATTTGCGAAGAAAAATATAAAACCGAATGGAAACTAGCGCTAACTAAATATCAATATAAAGCTAGGCCGACAAGGCCGTCATAGCTACTACAGCTGACAAACCACCAATTTATACAAACCCAACATACTGCACTAACCAACAGGATATGCCTACAAGCCTCTACTGATAGATGTACTATGATCGGAATAGGGCCCCGACCTACCCATAACATATATACAGATATACATAAGATGTACACAAAACTCTAGACCTGGCAACTCCGAAAGACGTGGAGCTTACCGATTAGGCGGAACTCGGGAAACACCTACTGAGGAGGTCTACCCGTCTGTCTGTCTGAACCTGCACGCATGAAATGCAGCGCCCCCAAAAAAGGGACGTCAGTACGAAATAATGTACCGAGTATGTAAGGCAATAAAATAACTGAAATCTGAAACTGAACTAATAATATGATAACTGAAATTAACTGGGAGTCAAAGATGATCTGGAGATATACTTACCTGCTGATACTGACTCAACTCCTTCAATATAGTAAGTAAAATAATTGTACGGCCTTATAAGGCTCGGTATATATAACTGCCCTGCCATAGTAGGCTTGCTCATAGGCGCTCGGCCATACTAGGCTATGTATCTCGACCATGCTGGGCTCGCTCATAGGCGCTCGGCCACAGTAGGCTCGGTATATAACTTTCCATCTGATCAGAGGTTGCCCAATAGGGGCCTGCCCACCGATTATAGCTCGATGGTGGTGAAAATAGTGTAATACTGTATTTATATATATAGACCCTCTACTCTCTTGACTGAATAAAAACAAAACTAAACTGAATATGAAGTCCCGATAAGGAATAATATTGTAACTTATGAGACTAGAATAATGTGAATAAATTCATGAATACGAACTTCTCTTTATGTCTCATTATTAACACATGTAGCTACGAGATCATGCCAAAATGAAGGAAGGCTTAGACTTAACATACCTTATCACAATCTTTCCAATCACCAAGTTGAACTCACCTCTTCGCACCTTAATCTACAAGAATGATAATAATACTATCGTTAAGTTACGAAAGGTACAACTATCGCACAACGAACGACAAACCTATTTTGTATTAAAATGGGCAGCATCTCCCCTATAATATGCCCTTCCTCCAAATTCAAGATAACACCAACAATACAAGAACATAACAATAACAACATATATACATCATTTTCCAGCCCTATATACACCATCAAATACTACAAAACAGCCCAACACACCCCAATCTCTTCGTACACAAAACGACCACCGTAGTAGTGTCAAACGACCCGAAAATGTTATGAAGAACGACCAGACAACAACCCTACATTTATATGGTGTTTATAAACCCCCTTCCTCCTCCAAAACTCCACAAAATAGTAGTAAAACACGCAGCCCAACAGCAACACAAAACAGTCCACAAAACAGTCTGCTACAAGTGAATAACTCGAACTCACGGCTTTCGATCACCGTCCCGTGAGTTCTTACAAGTATAGAACGACTTACCATGAATTTACAGCAGAAAAAATGGATGAAAGATAGCAGTAAACTCACCTTATTTGTTGGATAACTCAGCTCCTATCTTGGTTCTTCAAACTCTAAGTTTTACCTCCAATTGGAACTTGAAAGGGAGAGAAAATCAATTAGGGTTTGTGGGAAATTTTTGGGAGGATTCTTTGCAGAGCTTATGTCTAGTTATTATGCTCTATTTTAAGTCTAATATATGAAGAAAATACGCCCTTAAAATTCCTGTTTGGACGACCCGAAATGGCCCATTTTTGGGCTTTCATTTAAGCAAATAGGTGACACACCTACTTGTCACCTAGCAGCTGGCGCAGTATCGCAAAAATGCACATATCTCTCTACTCCGATGTCATATTGACAAATGTTTTAATGCGTTGGAAAATAGACTCATAGATATTTAATTTGATGGGTGGAATACCCCATAACTCTAAGTATATTGGGAAAAAATCGTAGTTACATTTGACCCAAAGTTTCAGTAAAACTTATGAATGTAACTTGTGATGACTTTCATCGACTTTTGTTCCACAACTCGCTTGACATCAAAACATAACACACGGATGTCATACAAATAATATAAATCATAACATAATCTCCTTATCATGTTAATCACCCTAGTCTTACCCCAAAGGTACATGTTATAACATTTCTAACTTGTCGACTTTCGATGAAACATTGTTTTATTTAATTGCTTTAGCTTCTGAACTGTCCAACCCTCTTTGTACTTGTTGTTCATGATCTTCAATATTTGTAACCTCAGAGGTAACATGATTAACTTACTTTATATACTTTTAAATATTATCTCATTTTTGGTCCTACATTAGTTTGCTTACGACGCATTTTTACGTTCGAAAATATAGGGTGTAACAGTTTAGAGTTGCAACAGCTTTGGGATACAGATGCTAATGCCTCAACATTGATCACAGATTAGTTTAACACCAGATATTACCATGAGCATATGCATAGGTTAATAACACTACTTGAATTCTTTGAAATCCTAACTAAAGATACAGATAATGACATAGGCAAGTTATTGTACTCAATTAGTAACAACAAAATTTTCTCCAATACCAGATTCAATCTAAATTAATAGGGGAGATAAAGCACTGAGTACAGTTTCAAAAAAGTGTCCAAAAGTATGAAGTTATGAGGGATAAACTAATATTTACGCCAAACTTCCATACATACAGAGACTTTAATCAAAGTTATGACCTCACAAGATAGGATTAGTCTCAAGCATTACATAATCATATTATCAGTATCATCCAGGGTTTTTAGAACAGGGGAAACATCATACTAAGCAAACTTAACTCAGCTGTATAGACTAAGGTTACTGCTAGGCATGGTGGAGTTGCATTCAACTAAAGAAAACATAACTACCATCTAGTTCATGAGAAATAGGTAGATCATAACAAAATATATGCAGAATGATCACTGATGTTCACAGAAGGTCTATCCTAATGAGACTGTCTACAATTAACAGTTAGGCATAGATATAAAGCTTTCATAGTGATGAATCAGATAATGCTTAAAGGTTAACAAGCACTTACATAAAGAAGGAGAGCATTTTAAACACTTAAGCTTCATAAACATTAACCAAGTGATGTAGAGTTACCTATACGCTTTCATGTATGTTCTAAAGCTAAAATTATCTAACAACAAACCCAAGTATGGAATAACATAACTCATAATAATATGGCATGATAAGCATGAAGACTACAACAAGAACCCTAAGTATAGAATAATAGAATTCAAAATAAATACAACATGATAAGCATGAAAACTATAACATCAACCCTAAGTATCAAATAACAGAACTCGAAAGCACATTGCATAATAAGCTTGAAGATTGTAACATAATCATTAGAGGGAAATCAGAAGTCTTGGTAGGTCTGAGAAATCATTAAATCATGTTAAGCAGCTTAACCACATAGGCTATTTAATACAAAACAGAAGTCACAAGGTCACATAGCTACTTAATCAATACTAATGAAACATAATAGCTGACAAAATATTGACAACAAATCTATGATGAACTAAAATAGACAATTAAAAACTAATAGAAAATATTATAAATGAAACAGGTAACACGAAAACAGTAGCACGTTCATGATTTTCAAATGAAATGATTAAAAGAGAAAAGGTGGAGGTGTATTGACCTCCTCTTGAGCAGAAAACCAAAAAAAATATTATTTCCTAGCCGTATAGAATCAAGAACTCACCTTGGCCAGTGTAATACTTATAATGAGAAATAAATTAAAAGCTAGTTAGAACACTAGCTCGATTTTTACTACCCAAGACTAAAATTTATATTTGCTAAGTGATTTCGTTGTGTCATTATTGTATATCTTCTGTGTGTTAGGTTATATTAAGTGAGAACATTAGCCATTATTTATAGTGGTTATGAATGCATTAGGGTTCCATATTTAAATCGATAGTGGAGAATGACGGAGGAATGGTGATGCAAGCACAATTGAGTTAAAATCTCATAGAAACAAAGGGAAATCAGTAGGAATTTTACCTGAGAAGGGGAAAGTGGGAGACCGACCGTTGAAGCATGAGAGACCGCCAGTCAGAACCCTAATACTTAGAGGTTATTGCATTTGACCTCTAGATATCGAATATTACAGATGAAGCCAACTAACGTCTTCATGCCTGCTTCAATTTGAAAGATTGAAGGAAGAAGTCAAATGAGTTGAAGTTTCACGTTTTGGTCTAGGGTTTCAGATTAGGGCTTTTGAAGCCAAATGGTGAAAATATAAAGATCAACAAAATCTTAAGTGTAGGAGCAAAATGGATAACCATGCATGTCATGGATTTGAAAGATCAAAGGTGATTTGAAGTTTCATATGTGGGGTTAGGGTGCAGATTTGAGGGATTTCAAACTCCATTGATGAAAGAGTAAAGATTCAGCGAGAATCACGGATGTGGAGGACACGGAAGATGAATCTCTAGGTGAGTTCATGACTTTGCACGAATTTTTGCAAGGTATTTTGATTGATTTGGGTTGTGAGGTTGAGAGAAAATGGAGAGAAAGGGGAAAGAGAGGCGACAGGGTGAGTGACAAATAAATTAGGGTTAGGGAATGAGACCAAATAGTCTTTAGGTTACACTAGGAGGAAAAGATCTGGGCCGTTAGATCATTTGATCAACGACCCTGATAATTCGGCATTTAAGGGTGAGAAGGTTCTACTCGAATTTTCATCCACGAAGGGCGTAATGAGATTTGTGAAGAAGGAAAAGTTGAGCCCTCGGAATATTGGTCCTTTAGAGGTGTTGGAGGGAGTTTGTGAGGTGGAAAATACACTTTCTTTGCCACCCATTTTATCGGGGGTTCATCCGGTGTTTCATGTTATCATGCTTCAGAAGTACTATGAGGATCCGTCATATGTGTTGGATTTCAGTCGGTGCAGTTGGACAAGGATTTCAGTTAGATGAGAAGTCGGTGGCCATTTTGGATAAGTGGGTTCAAAAGCTAACGTCAAAGAATATTGCATTGGTAAAGGTTCAATGGAGAGGTCAACTGGTTAAAGAGGCAACTTGGGATACCATACATGATATGCAGAGCATATATCCTCCTCTCTTTTATATCCCAATATTCTAAACTCATTCAAGGACGAACATTTGTTTAAAAGTGGGAGAATGTAGAGACCCGACCGATCGTTTTGTGTAGTTGAGAATCATTCCCCTATTTTTACTTCCCGTATACTTATTTTTTATTTTGTGACTTACGGGAATGGTTGGTTTGGTTTTAGAAAGATTTTGAAATGAATCGGAACACTTAGTGACATGGTGTGAAGCTTAAGTTATAAGAGTTGACTGAGGGCTGACTTTGGTGTGAACGACCTCGGATTGATAAATTGATAGTTTCAATAGGTTGGTACGGTAATTATGGACTTAGGCGTATGTCCGAATTTGGATTTGGAAATTCCTAGGTTGGTTTAACGCAAATTGGCGAAAGTTGGAAAGTTGAAGCTTTGGAAGGTTCTTAGGTTTGAACGAAAGTTGACTTTGAGGCTATTGAGGTTGGATTGTTGTTCAGAAAGTTAAAATAGGTCTGTTATGTCATTTGGGACTTGTATACAAAATTTGGGGTTATTCCGAGTTGGCTAAACGTGGTTCGACATGAGTTTTGAAAGTTTGAAAATTGGTTAGTTCATTGAGCCTGAATTGAGGTGCGACTTATAGTTTTGATGTTACTATGTGTGATCTGAGACCTCGAGTAGGTCTGTATTATGTTTTGGGTCTGTTTGGTGCGATTAGAAAGGGTCTTACGGGCCTTGGGTGTATTTTGTATGAGTTTCAAATCATTTTAGAGCTAGTTGGTAGATCAGGCCTAGTGTTTACGCACCCGCAAAGTTTTGGTTTGCAGGTGCGAGTCCGTGAAAGCGGACATGGGGTCGGATATGCATGTGTGGGTGGAATTAGGGATGTTTGCAGATCTGGTGGGCCTTGCACAAATGCGGTACAAGGTTCGCAGAAGCGGCAAGTCGGTGCCTTGAGTTATTTTTGCATCTGCAAAGTATTTTTCGCAGATGTAATGTCGTAGACGCGACAGTTAGGCCGAAGAAGCGAGAATCGCTAGGCAGAGCATTATAATCTAGGGTTTGTCTTATTTTATCGTATTTTGAGTTTGGGAGCTCATATTGGGGCGATGTTTAGGCGATTTTCCCTTACTTTTATTGGGTAAGTGCTCTTAATTCGGATTTAATTATTATTCACTATTCTGCTCTTGATTTTTATTTTTGTTACACCCCACATTTATTATTCACCTAGGAAGTTGAAGATTGCTAAGTGTGGCTTCTAGCATAGCCAATCGGTCGGCAACACGTTAGGGGGACAAAGAGGTGATTACATTTTATTAGATGAGCCACGATGAGATGTTATATATTACAGAACCCTTTTATGGCCGGGTACGACCAAGACCTCTTGAGGCTGGTTACACTGAGTTTTGTTGAGACCGAGTACAGTTGAAACCTCTTGAGACTGGGTACGATGTGATGAAAACATGAGGCTTTACTGAGTCTTCCACGAGGCCGGCTACGATATGATATGATGTGCCCCAAAGTGTAAGTAGGCATGATATGAGATGGCATGACCCAAAGAGTGGTGTAATAGTATTATATCATATTTAATGCATAGCCCCAAAGAGTGGCTTGATTTTTATAGAACTTTCATACCTATATGATTCATGGTTACAGTAGTGTACTCCCACGGTCGCGTATCTTCGGTATCCAAGTTGAAATTTTATATTCATATCTCTTATGTCATGTCTTTAGTTTATATACATTTTTAGCCTTACATATTCAGTACGATCATGCCCACAGCTGCAGATAGACCCGGTGACGTCCCTCCTCGGTAGGGTGCTCATTTCAGTTGTTGGTTGTCACACTCCACTTTTTCGAAGTAGATGTACGGAAGTAGATAGGTACCACAGTATATGTATATGTTATTTTGGGTACAGTGGGGCCCTGTCCTGACCAAGTTATGTATTATGGCACTATTAGATGCTTGCAGATTGGCGTCCTGTATGTATGTAAATATTGGTTATGACTTTATTGTAAACAGATAAATAAAATGTTGGAAGTTTCTTCCATATTCAGTTGAGGGCATTTTTAATTTTTGGCATTATACTGGGAGGCTGTGGTGGCCCAAATCTCATGTTGAAGGGTCGCATGGGCGTTCAAGTATCATGTGTCTGTCACACCTCCCGAGGTTGGGGTGTGAAAAACTTGATATCAAAGCACGGTTTGTTCTAGGGAGTCTGCAATCTGTATCTAGTAGAGTTTTATTTATGGGTATGTCATGCACCATACTTATAAATAGTAGGCTATAGGATATATAAGACATATACCTTTATTTCTGATCTAGATCTTGCGATAGAGTTGAGTCATAATTGTTCACTTCTAATATACCTCTTGTTTATGTTCATAGAAATGCCTATAACAAGATGATAGGCAGTTGTTCAGAGATTATATTAAGAGGCAGGGGCAACCAATCGGGTTCTACCTTCTCATATAGATCAACGTGAAACTCGCGATGAGGCTGATGTTCACGTTTCGAGAACAGCACCACTACCACTGGAACATCATATATAAATAAATGTACCCCAGTTTCCTCCCTTGATTGCTCTTGATCAAGACTTAGACATGAGAAGTGTTATGCAGTTGTTAACTCGATTAGTAGTCATGCATGCCCACCGTTAGGTCCCTAACAACTCAGATAAAGCAGTTAGCATGAGAGCTTGGGATTTTATCAATATAGACCCTCCGGTATTCATAGGAACATATCCACATTAAGATCTCCAGAGATTTTTATATCAGATGCAATGGACTTTGCAAGTTATGCATGCCAGTGATAGTGAGTTTGTAGAAATTGATTCTTTTAGATTGCGAGATATTGTTGTAGTATGGTATGAAACTTGGGAACTATCTAGGGGATCTCTTGCACCACCGACTAGATGGAAAGAGTTTTCTGAGGCATTTTTGCAGTAGTATTTGCCTGTTGAGCTCCGCCAAGCCAGGTAAGATAGATTCTTATGGTTGGAGCAAGGTAATATGCGTGTGCCGAAGTATAATATGCAATTTAACTCTTTGGCAAAGTGTACCCCTTCGGTTGTGGCAGAGATAAATGATAGAGTACATCGCTACGTGGGTGGTCTGGGACGACATTTGATTAATGATTATACCACTGTTTCTCTGAATCCGAATAAGGATATTGCTCGAATTCAAGCTTATGCACAGAACATAAAGGATCGTAAGAGGAATTAGCGAGCCACTCGAGTATATGACCGGATCCAGCATAAGAGAGCTCGTTCAACAAGTGATACAGAAGAGTCCCGAGGTGGGTATAGACCTTCGTTTCCTCGACATCCATCTCATCCGGCGACTAGTGCACTATCAAAGTTCCAGGGCCAGTGTCGTGATCGGACCACTTATTCAAGTGAAGGAAAAAATTCTCGAGGACAAAACTCACAATATAATGGAGATTCTAGTAGGACGAGACCCCCGGTACCGTATTATGGATGATATGGTAAGGCCTATTTTGGGAAATGTCGCCAAGGTTTGAACGTATGTTTTTCATGTGGGAAACCCGACCACATTATATGTTTTGCCCCTGGTGAGAGGTGGGAGTAGTATGGTTCAACCGACGGGATCAGTAAAATCATTTAGCTCAGGTGGATAACAAAATCGCATAAATGCATTGTGATGTCGACAAGACCTAGAGTCATCACCATATGTGGTTAAACATATAATACTCGTATTCTCCATTAATGTGTATGCATTGATAGATCCAGGTTCTAATTTGTCATGCGTTACTCTATTTGTTGTTGGTAAATGTGGTAAAAAATCTAAATTGTTAACGCCAGCCATTTGAAGTGTGTACGCCCGTAGGTGAGTATGTGGTAGTTAGGCGAGTATCTCGAGGGTACGATGTAAGGATTTATGATCGTCACACCTTAGCTGACTTGAATGAACTAATGATGGTAGAATTTGATGTTATTATGGGAATGGACTAGTTGGCTTCGTGTTATGCTAATGTGGATTGTTGGACGAAAATACTTTGCTTTAATTTTCCATAATATCCTGTCATTAAATGGAAGGGTGATGTTGCACCACCTAAGATAAAGTTTATTTCTTACCTTAAAGCTCAAAAGATGATCTTGAAATGATGCATTTACCATTTAGTGTGAATGTAGGATGCGGAGGCAAAGCCTCCAGCCCTTCGGTCGGTCCCTGTTATTAATGAATTTCCCGATGTATCTCTTGATGAGCTCCCGTGTATTATTCCTCTAGAGAGAGAGAGAGATCAAGTTTGTTATCGATGTGTTTCCCAATACGCAATCGATATATATTCCTCCGTACAGGATGGAACCTGTGGAGTTGAAGGGTATGAAAGTTTAGTTAAAGGATCTTCAAGATAAGGGCTTCATCGACCGAGTACTTCCCTGTGGGGTGCCCCAGTGCTATTTGTTCATAAGAAAGACCGTTTGTTGAGGATGTGCATTTATTACCGATAGCTAAACAAGGTAACTATTAAGAACAAGTATATACTTCCTAGGATTGATAATGTTTTTGTACAAGGCACCAAGTAATTTTTAAAGATCGATCTTAGTATTGGGTACCATCAGCTAAGAGTCAAGAAAGAAGAAGTTCTGACGACAGCCTTTCAGACCATATATGACCATTATGAATTTCGCATTATGTCTTTTGGCCTGACCAATGCACCAACAACTTTTATGGATCTAATGAATTGGGTGCCCAAGCCATTTTTGGATATATTTGTGAT